>NC_136914.1:50738936-51158911 GCF_949752795.1 Hyperoodon ampullatus | reverse complement strand
GCAGAGTGATCAAATAAAAATCAAATATGAGGTATATGAGAAATAGGTTAAACAAGTTACTTTTTTACTAATAGTGTCAAAGAATAATATAAAAACTTGATTTTCCTCAGTCACGTTAGTTTCTTTTGTGAATGTGATTTCTTAAAAAATGAAACAGTTAAAACTTACAGGTTTTCTTTTCTTTTTCTTTTTGACTGAATCCTTAACCCTGCCCACAAAGCCTCAAGATGTAGGTAAGAAATTTACTTGTATATCACCTAAGGAATGACTAAGTTGGGATAATTTCTATTTTTTAACTTTGTTTTCTTTCAATTGAATTTTTCGCTTGCTTTTTTCTCCCTCTCCCTAGTTTACATATACTGATCAGATATCGTGAACTAACCTTTCCAGATATTGTATTTTGGTGATCATATTACACTATCTATAGACAGAGACAGTTATCACACCCAGCAAATGGTCACTGGCCTTATGGTAGTATAGGAAATGTTGCTGAGAGATATAATTTGGATTTGAAAATATTAGTATTTCTTGCAGATGTGTATAGTGTATGGTAACAGTGGAACATTAGATGTGAGTTAAGATTTTTCTGGAACCTTTGGTTGTTCAATGTATATCCCAACTAGGTGGTAAACACCATAAAAGTATGCAGGACCTTGCTTCTTCCAGCTGTACAGTTTGTAAATCTCCCCAAGCCTGTACATTCCCCATGCCTGGCTGATGCAGTGTCAGCCTGGAGAAAAAGGTGACTTTTATATTTCTTCTGCTCAAAGGTGGAACATTTTGAATTTCATCTGTTCAGAGGTGTCTTTTTGTAATCCCTCTTGTCTGAAAGGAGCATACTTTTGTACCTTGCACCAAGGTGCTGTAAGTGTTGCCATGGCCCTGGAGATGTGGATTGTGTCTTAATTTGGTACCCCCTACAGTGTCTGCTAGTGAGCCCAGTCACCGGGCTTGAAGAAGGGTAGTCATTCCTGAGTTTTCCTTATCCTTTGCCCCTGTAACAACTTATTAAAAAATCCTGTTGATTTTTATCTCCAATATCTTTTGCATTCATGTTTTCCTTTGCACTTCCACTACTCCTACCAAAATTCATGTCCTGCTGATTTCTCAATAGGATAATTGTAAAAGTCTCCTAATGGGCTTCTTGCCTTTTTCCACCTCATCCATTCATTCTTCCATCCATCTATTTGACAAATAGTCCTTGTCACTTTCTATTTGTCAGGCACTGTGGGAGATCCCAGCGTATCAGACATACCACTACCTGCCTGGTAGTTCTTAGTATATAGAAATGATGATATTACTATTCTATATAAACATTTTCAGTGGCTCTTCATGGCTTCCAGTTGGAGCCCAAACTCCTCAGCTTTATATGAAAGATCTACATAATCTGGACTCAGTTTCTTTCTATCTTAGGTTCCATTATTCTTCTTTATGACCCACTTTTTCATCAGAGTGGATTAATTGACTTTCCCCAAAGACATCCCAGGATTTCTTACCTTTGTGCTTTTACTCACATCATTCTCTCCACATAGAAATATGAGTTTCCTTATTTCTCAGCTAGCTGAAATCTTGTACCTTTTTTTTCAGACTCAACTCATATGCACCTCCTCCTATATTCCTTTTCTGGTTCCTCACCCAGAGATCATAAAACATTCCTGTCATATACTTACCCACATTACTTTAGAATGTCATATAGATTCTACATTGTATTATAGTCATGTTCATGAGTCACCTGCACTATGAAAGTATTTAAGAACCCAAGGTCCAGGGGGAGATTTAGTCATCATTGATTGCCTCATAGTATCCAGCACAATACTTTGCAAAAGTAAGGACTCCATGAAAATAGTCTATGTGAACAAATATAAATGTGCTCTGAGAAGTATATGCTCACTGGGAGGGAATCAGTGATTTTAGACTAGTTCAGAGATCACTTAAATACCTGTGTCTGACTAGCACTACAATCTGTACTACTACCAGCAAGCTCTGGTATCTCTTGTTGGGCAGAGTTGTAGCATTATATCACTTAACAATGAACCCACATACTACTTTTCTAGTCATACATGACACTTAGTGGGGAAATGGTGCTTGTATTTGACATTTGTGGCTGGGGAGCCATCAATAGTAAATCTAAAGTCTGGTCAGTGTGAGATTAATTCAAGTCAATTCAACTTAATGAATATTTTTTGAGCACGTAATCAACTGTGATTAAGATCTAATATTTGGTTCATATGATGTCTCTTCTTCATGTTAAATATGCCAAAATTATTTTCTACCATCAGTTATCTATTTTATACTTTATAAATTTATCACATATAGTTATTTACTGGGAAAATGTTAAAATACCAGGATATATAATAACCTAAATATCTTTGCTTTTCAGATGATGTCAATATCACCCAGAAATTTATAGAGGATAATATTGGATATATGTGAGTTTCTCTAAACTCATTTTGATGATGATGGTGTTTACTATAAGCTTATCTGGTAATATTAATGCTTCTCAAAAGTAATGTAAATAAATATAAACCATATCAAAAAATAAATACAGTTTTAATCATAAAATTCAGATGAGGCAATTTTATTGTCAAGAAGTTGTAAAACTTATAGCCTTCACACTTTGATAATTTCCTGAGGTTAGTCTGCAAGTGGGTGTTCCTATGAGTTTTTGGTTGGACATAAATCGAAATTCTGCAGGTCATCATTGTGTACTCTGTGTGGACTGTTGCAGCACCACCATTGCATTTGCTCAATATATTCAGGAGGCATCCTTTGAAGAAGTAGAAATGTTGGTAAAAGCCATGACAGAATACAGAGATAAATGCTTGGCTGACATGACACTCCCAGAGTGTTCAAAATTAGCTGTAAGTAAATTGTTTGCATTTCCTAAACAAACAAGCTTATTTGTCAACACTGAGAGAATTTTTGCCTTGGAAATATAAAAAGAGAGATGCTTTATGGCCCTCATTTTTATTTTTTAATTAAAAAAACTTTTTAAAAAAAGCAACAGAAATTTATTCTCTTACAATTCTGGAGGCCAGATGCCTAAAATCAAGGTGTTGTAGGGTGCGCTCCCTGCAGAGGCTCTAGGGAAGAATCTGTTGAATGCTTTTCTCTTAACTTCTTGTGATAACCAGCAATCCTCGGCATTCTTTGACTTATAATTACCTCGCTCCAATCTCTGCCTCTGTCATCACATGGCCATCTTCTCTCCGAGTCTCTTCTCCTCACCTTATAAGGACAGCAGTCACATTGGATAAGACCCTCTCAATAACTTGGTTCCATCTGCTGAGACCCTATTTCCAAATAAGGTCCCATACACAGGTATGGGGATTAGGAATTGAACATAACTTTTTGGGGGACATTTTTCAACCCACAACAATGAGTATCTGGCTAGTCTCATTACAAAATTCCAATAACGAATTCTTCCTCCGCCTGAATGAATTTGGACCTTGAAGCCAACTTGGGAATAAGGAAGAGTTAGTTCCATGTACCAACATAGTGGCCAAAAGCTTATGTCTCCAGAAGGACACTAAAAAAGCTGAAATGTACAGGGGCCTGAGGAGTGCTATTTTCTGCCATCTCTACTAAACCGCCACTCAAATGTGGTTTTGGGGCAGAATGAGAGTCTCTGTTCAAAATATGTATTTTAATTTTATCTATAACCCAGAGAAACAATTAATATAGGAACTGCTCATAGCAGAAATCATGGTGAGGGAGGTGAGTGCAGATCTTAGATTTCTAAAAGCATCATCTCTTGGTGTCAGGAAGGAGAAATCTGGGCCCCTCATTTTTTTTTTTAATTTTAATTTTAAAAATTAATTAATTAATTAATTATTTTGGCTGTGTTGGGTCTTCGTTGCTGCCCGTGGCCTTTCTCTAGTTGCTGCGAGTGGGGGCTACTCTTCATTGCAGTGCTCAGGCTTCTCATTGCGGTGGCTTCTCTTGTTGCAGAGCATGGGCTCTAGGCACGTGGGCTTCAGTAGTTGTGGCACACGGATTTAGTTGCTCCGTGGCACGTGGGATCTTCCCAGACCAGGGATGGAACCTGTGTCCCCTGCATTGACAGGCAGATTCTTAACCACTGTGCCACCAGGGAAGTCCCTGGGCCCCTCATTTTTATTTTGCCTGACTTTAGTATTTAGGGTAAGGCACTTTCCTAGGAGATGCAATTCTGTGTAATGATGCACAGGAGGACTTGGTTATGAGCTTGCAGTCCATGCCGTAAGCATACAGGCAGGAAGACAGGCAATAGCCTGGCAAAGTGCATGGAAGTAGAGGTACATTCCTTACCTACCTCTCTCAATATGTACTCTGCTGTCACATCCCCTTTTCTTGGCCTCCTCCCAATAGAGTCACCATCTGCATCTCTAGAAAACCATTACTAAATATTACCACTAAATACTTCACCAACACATTACACTCTGACCATGTCACCTTGGAAGAGAAGGAAAAAAGCCATTATGTAAGAGAAATGTAGGCAGTAGAGAAATAGGAAGAGGTTGAAGGGCCTCAGGATAGGATAGAGAAAACTTCCCAAAGTGTGGGATGGTTGTCAAGGGTGTGGGTAAAGATGCTCTGCTGGTAATATTGGGAAAATTTGGGAATCTCTTTCGCAAAGGGTGACACTCACCACTCATTGTCTCCATTGTGTCATCTCAGATGGTTGAAAAATGTCACAATGAATAAAAAATGTCTTTTACTTTTCTGTTGTCCAGAATGATGTTTTATTGGAAAATATATGTACTATGGAGGGACTGCCACAAAAGCATAATTTTTCACACTGCTGCCATAAGGCTGACTTTGAAAGAAAACATTGTTTTCTCCATAATAAGAAAGCTGATGTAGGATTTTTGCCTCCTCTCCCTACTCTGGATCCTGAAGAGAAATGCCAGACTTATAAAAATAACAGAGAATCTTTTCTAAACAAGTAAGTTTAATTTTAGTAGAAAAATGATTTAATTGAAGAATTATTCTTAGGCTAAATCCAATATCTCTTCCAACGGAACATAGCTGGGTTTCTTGATCATTTAGTTCATTCAACATGCATTTGTGTGTCATTGCTGAGGAGATGAACAAGATATGAAACCTGATTTCAAGATCCTTTCATTGTGATGTGTATTTTCTAATGGGATGAGCCCCAGAACTGAAGGGTGTGCATGGCACCAAAGTTCTACTGGAGGAAATAATATAGTCTTTCAATGGAGAGTTATAGCTTTTACTAAGGGTAAACATTACATCAATGGATGTTTAGCAAAAATCTGTTTTCAGTAGTGTAGTAGTTGTAGAAGCAGAGACTTTTTCTGGAAAGCTTAAACCACAAAGCTTGTTTGAACATAATTGATTATGATCTCCGAATCTTGGATGGAGTGTGTATAGGTAGCTGTTCTTTGAACCTGAAAAGGAGAGATGTTGACCATCTGGCATGATAGGGGAAGAAAAAGAATAGCCAGAGCCCTGTGTTCATGATTAGAATGGAAATCATCATTCTTCTTTGGGAGTTGGCAACTTCAGTGATAGAACTTTTATTGGAGACTTGATAACGCTGCCTTCCATTGAAGATTTCAGTAATGGGAAATCCTTCTTCCTCTCACCTTTACTTTCACAACTTGTTCTTCTTGTCCTTTTAAATCTTCTCTTTTCCTTCCCCTGTCTACCATTCCTTCATTACCTTCCTGGTTTTTCCTTTCCCTCCTTCCTTCCTTTTTTCTTTTATAGTTATATCTACGAAGTTTCCAGGAGGAACCCCTTTGTTTTTGCCCCTACACTTCTTACTGCTGCCGCTCGTTTTGAGGAGATGACTAAAACATGTTGTGAAGAACAAGAAAAAGCTAACTGCTTTCGAACAAAGGTGGGTATTGCATTTGTTTTCTTAAAAGGACAAGGATTCATCCCAAACTGTAGATCTTTACTTAAAATTAAATTATAGCAAAAGAGTTGTTTACAATTTAGAAACCATTCTCCTGCCACTTTCACTGGTTTTTCAACCCATTGGCCACCTGCTACTGATCTAAATTTCTTATTACTTGAGACCCTTGAAAGACAGTTGCCCACTTCTACAGTCTCTCTTCTGGCTTTGTCTTTCTTGTGAATTGGAAGGAAATGCTAGTGAGTAAATAACCAGGGTAAAAATGACATTTTATCTTCTATCTTGGACAAGTCCTCTTTTGACTACCCATAAAACTGAATCACCCTGGTAGAGATGGACAAGCTCACAGCACTCTTCACCACTCATCTTCCCATCAAGTATAATTCAGTCATTGGGAAGACTGGCCCTACCTTTATAATAAGCCACAAATTTATATTTTGATATGTACATTTCCTGAGATAAAAACCCCATAATTTTCTGTTTCTGAGCAAAGTTTGGAATTGTTTGGTTGACATGTGGTTAAGAAATAAGAGAATAGTGGGATTTTGCTCTTGCTTCAACAGAATTTCTCTTTATCCTTCAGGCAGAAACTTTCATACAATATTTAAAAGCATTATCTTCTTATCAAAAAAATGTCTGTGGGGCACTTATGAAATTTGGACCGCAAATCTTAAAATCTATGTGAGTTTTATAATGAGTATTTTGTTTCTACTTGTATTTTCCTGTCTAAGTCCCATTTTTCTTAAATCATTGATGAATTTTTATTTATACTCTTCCTAGTTCCTCAAGGGTTTTGAGGTGGGCCTCAGTCTGGGTGGATTACTCAGACCAGGACATTAGGTCCGGATGAGAGAAGACCTGCAAGGTGGGGAGACCCCAGAGAGAAAAAGGACTACTTCTGAGTTAGCTTTTGGTTAGTTGGGAATCTGAGTCGGTCTAGGAGTTCTGAACCTGAGTTTTAAAACCTTCACGTGCTTTAGACATGACTTATCCATCCATCTTTGACTTTAATGACTAGGAGACTACCCTCTAGGGATAAATTTTATTTTACATGCTTACCGTAACCAACTAGCAATGATGCTAGTGCAATGTTTTGTGAAAAATTCTGAGATTTCAAATAGATCAGCAGGAAAGGATTCTGTGACGAATACCTTATGCCAGCCATGGGCTCACAACAAGAAATGGTGGTCCTTAAAAGAAGTGTTTTTCTATAACAATTATGGAAGAGGGCACATCTCTCAGGCCCCTTTTTTCCCAGTCCTGATCTAGGACTCAAAATATCAACCTAGGATTTTCAAAATGATCATGTGGGCCATGCAATGTATAAACATTGGTAAAACCATCAGTGAAAAAAGCAAGGGTACCACATGCTTACTGCAGCTATTTGTACTGTATTAGCAAAGAGCTCTCTCTTGCTTTACTTGCTGTTCAAGTTGTTTTAGTGGTTTATCAATTCTATTTCCAGAAACATTGCTGTACTTAGTCAAAAATTCCCCAAGATTGAATTTAAGGAACTTATCTCCCTCCTAGAAGATGTTTCTTCCAAATATGATGGATGCTGTGAAGGGGATGTTGTGCAGTGCATCCATGGCAGGGTAAATATTCTATAAAACCAAGTAAAAATGGTGATTTTGGGGGGTGGCTCTTTTTTATTTTGAAGTTGCCTTAATGTGTGGCTACTCACCACAATAAAATCAGAATGTTGATAAATTGGTTGGGATTAACAGATAACACTACTATATATAGACTAGATAAACAACAAGGACCTCCTGTATAGCACAGGGAACTATATTCAATATCTTGTAATAGCCTGTAATGGAAAAGAATCTGAAAAAAGAATATATATATATTCTTTTATATACATATATATTCAGTTATATATATAACTGAATCACTTTGCTGTACACCTGAAACTAATACAACATTGTAAATCACCTATACTTCAACAAAAAATAAATTGTTAAATAATAACATAAAATAAAACATAAAATGTTAACAAATAAGACCAAAAAATCTTTGGAGCTTTTTATACATGGGATTGTTTTTAGATTACTCAGCAGATTCTATTTTATATGGCTAAATGCACATGACATAAACTCCAGGAATTTAGAATTTGTGGACATTAATTTAGGCCAGACTAAAGTTTTCTTTAATATTGCAAATACTCTTTAGCTATATTAGAAATTAACAATAAAGCTCAGAAAATGATTCATCTTTATGTTTTTAAGAGCTGCTTTCTCTGAGTTTCTTCAGGCTATTTAGGAACAGTCTTTCCAGATTAGTAAATATGTTAATTTAAAATAACTCTTACTCTAGTCTTTAAAGTGATTCTCTAATGACATATACTGGTAAATATATTGTTGACCTAGTCGAAGTTGTTCATGCATACGAAGGAAACACAATTTCATTAAAAATATTCCAACTTCTTAGTTGAAATTAGGCTTTTCTTAGTGACTGTTAATTAGTCTTACTGTTTTAAATTCACAAGGAAACATCATGTTAGACAACTTGAATTTTAGAATATGAAGATATGTACATTTTATTTCAAGTAGTGGACAGTAGATATCACCAAGAATTATTTTGTCCTTAACTGTATTTCAATGAAAAGCAATCTCACTTGCTATTTACTTTTGTTTGTTTGTTTATGGAGATGTTAGTTTTATAATATTAAATTTAATGTACTGAAAGGATATAATTGAAGATTTTCCCCTGAAGTTTGGAGCTGAGACTAAGGGATCATATTATATTCTTAATATCCTTTTCTTTGATGGTTTTATGTAGAAATAAGAGGAATAGAATTGTAATTTATTCAAAATAGAAATTAATTCTCAGACAATAAGAGATGCGTTGTCTAGAACAATGATAGCCTTAGGGGAAATGTATATATGTTTGCAAAGACGGGCTCCCTTGTTCTAGGCGGTCTGCTGGAAACATAGTGCCAGCCTCCTTTCCATTTCTCACCTCAGCCTAGAGCTTCATCTCATTCTTTATCCTCAGTGTTCCCCGGAAGAAGATTCCAGGCCGGGGAACAGCTTGAGCAAAGTCAGAGTCTGGAATAGCCTGGTGCTTTGACAGAACTCAATGTAGTTCATGGGACTCTAGGACAGAGAGTAGGAGGAATGTACAGTCTAATTCTGGAGCGTCTGGAGAGAGGACTAGAGGACTAGCTTTTAAAAAATTATCCAACTAATGTGTAACCAAGATAACTTCACCTTCTCCCTTATTCCCATAACTTTATATGGAGGTCAGAATTGGGTAAGGAGAGTAGGGAGAGGGGAGAGAGTAGGGTTTACTATTTTGTACATTATTTGATAATTTGAACAGCTTCAAATTAATAATGTCTATAGGAAAATGACAACAATGAGCAGAATATCTCCTTATGTTTGTGAAGCCTTCATCTGGTAGTTGCTGTAGTGGTTCATTTGTTTACCATTCTTTCATTCACTTATCAAATATTTCTTGAGTTTCTACTATATACCTGGCGATGTGGTTTCAGGCCATAAGAGAAGAAATCTAGGATTATAGATATTACAGTAACATGTCTTTGGTGGCCCTCATTAAAGTACAGATGAACTCTCATGGGAAAGAAACAGCATTTAGAATTTAAAATGCCGATACACCAGTGGAGTAGGGGTAAAGTATTTAAAAGATTAATACTTAACAATGAATGTAAACTTATGAGTCTATTTTTCATAATTATATCACCTAAAATCCTGAGAAATAAAGCTTGCCTTAATATGAAATTTCATTGTATTAAATCAATACAAAATTTAATTATCTATCAAATTGGCTGATGAAACAAGTCCAGATGTTATGCACATGGTTGATTTTGCATTGATTTTTGAAGGAAAATCCAGCCCTGAAGATATTGTGAAAATAAAGTCATTTCCCATTCTTATTTGATACAGAGCAAGGTTATGAGCCATATTTGTTCAAAACAAGATTCCATCTCCAGCAAAATCAAAGAGTGCTGTGAAAAGAAAATACCAGAGCGCGGCGAGTGCATAATTTACTCAAATAAAGATGATAGACCAAACAACTTACCCCTAAGAGAAGCAAAGTTTACTGAAAGCGAAAATGTGTGTGAGGAACGAGATGCTGACCAAGAGAACTTCATGGCCGAGTAACATAACTCTATATTGACATTTATCAGGAAAACAGAAACTTTGGATTTGACCTATTTTAGCTAACTTGGGTGGAAGGAATAGGGATCATTTAAATCACATAAGTATTGGGTCTCACCTAATTTTAAGAGTCATGGCTATCGATTATAGTCTTTTTACATGATTTTAAGAAAATGCAACTGTGTTATGATGTGATGGCTAACATTTATTGAGTACTTGATATGTGCCAGACAATGGGCTAAGTACTTTATATGGATTATTTATTTTAATTCTCATACAGTCATGTAAAATAAGTGTGATTTCTCCCAATTTTCAGATGAGCAAACTGAGGTACAGAGAAGTGAAGTAACTTGTTCAAGTTTCACAGCTAAAATATGGCAGAGTAGGGATTAGATCCCAGGAATTCTGGCCTGAGAAGTTGCAGGCTTACCTTCCATGCTCTGCCCTACCCTGCCATCCCTCCCCCTACAGAGCTGCCCAGCTGTTCAGGGGAAGACTAGTTGACTTGGAGCCAAAAGGACTAGATGTGAGTCCTGGTTGAGCCAGTGGGACAAAAGTTAACCTCTCTGTATTTTAGGTAGTCATATATAAAATTCATATAAGAATATTTGTTCACTCCAAATATTTTGGTAATAAAATATAATCCAGGGACTTTACTAGGTTAGACAGGGTTCTTATCCCCAGTAAGCTTTCATCAATAAGAAGTGTGATGTGAGAAGAGATAGCCTCATAAATAAATGAGTGCAAGAAATGCTCTTTAATTTCTGATAGCACTAGATGATAGGTAATGTGGAGACAGGGGAGGAAGTCCCTGGGGACCCTGGAAAGTCTTGATGGGAAGGAGGTACTGGAAGAAATTTTAGTAATCTGGACAGAAGGAGTAGAGCACGGATAGAAGTGTAAAACTTCTTGGTGTATATGTGGTTGTGAATAGGGTTTCTGCAGTGAGAAAGGAGGGTAGTGAGAGGTAGATGGGTCAGATCATACAGGCATGCTAAGTAACGAGATGCCACTGAAGGGTTTTCACTGAAGAATAAGGAAGGACAAAATCACTTTTGTTTTTTAGAAACTTCATCTGGAATGAATCCCAGTTTGGGGCTTAGGTGGTTGGTAAGTAGTTTTCAGACTCAATGAGATGGGAAGTATGGGGGACTGTTTTGTGGGAAAGAGAATATGTTTGAATCTGACCACCTTGACTTTGAGGTGCCTGTGAGGTAATTAATTGGGAATGTCATGAGATAATTTAATATATGAACCTGGAATTCTGGAAGGAGGTCTGGATTGAAGATACAAGTTATTGAATACTTACCAAATTTTCAGTGCTTCTTATCTATTAACCAATTTAATTTTCAGAATGACCTTCTGAGGTTAGAACACTTTTATTATCCTCATTTTACAGGCCAGGAAACAGGCACAGAGGTTAAGTAACTTGCTACAAAATCATACAACTGATATGTGGTGGAGCCAGGATTCAAATGTAACCAGTGTGGCTTCAAACTCCTGCTCTTATAACCACTGTGCTCTATTGCTTCTCATGAGTCATGGATGCTAAGTCAAATTAATCTAAATGATAGATGCAATGCGTTTCACTTGTACCTGACATATGCTTGCTAAATGGAAGCAATTTTCATCCTCGTCCTCATCATCTCCATCAACATCACTATGACAACTAAAATAAGGTTTGAAGCCTGGGGAGAAATGATACAGCAGCAATGAACATGCTGAGCCAGAAATGTTTCAGGTGCAGTTTTTCTGGATGCAAACATTTGATGCAAGACCTCAGTGGATCTGTCAGGCTAGGGTCGGCTCCCAGAGGTTTTTTTTGCAATATTTTGGTGGTGTGTTTTTAGGTGTAATTTTATTCCTGGAGAAAGGTCCACGGCTTACATGAGATATTAAGGGGAACACTTGATTCTCTGAAGGTTAAACACCACTGCTTTAGGATATGGGAATGTATCCCACAAATGGGATTGAGAAGGCAGGTGGGGAAGCAGGAGAGATGATGTCAGAAAAAACAAGATTAAGCAAGAGGAAAAGGTTGCGAAACAAAAAGAGATTAAAAAAACGTCCCTTGGACTTGGAGAACCCTTGTGAGGTATTGTTCTCTCAAAACATAGATCATTTTTACTTAATTTGAATGAATAGAGAAGGTATTTTTATGAAGAATATGGTAAACAGCACAGTCGAGGTAGTTGAAGAAAACACCTCTCTTTTGAGCAGAGAGTCAGCTTGGTTTAAACAAGAATGAAGTAGGCATCCTATGGGACCTAGGTTCAAATTTTATACTTCCATTAACAGCGAGGTGCTTAACTGGTCTGAGACTTAGTTTCCTCAGCTATAAAATAGTACTTATCTTGAGGGTTAAGTGAAGTTAAATGAGAAAGTGTTTTATAAAGGGTAGGAAGCCTATCTTGGTCTCCTATGCACAAAGCTTGATCCAGTGCCTCGCACCTACTAAGGGCTTAATAAGTGTTAGCCTCTTCTCTCTCCCTTTCTTCCTTTCTCCCCAAATCACACCCACATATACTTCACCGAGGCCATGGAAACCTTCACCAATGACTTAGGGTGGCAGGAGTGATTATTCCCATATTTGACAAGTGACAGGATGAAGGAATGAGCAAAGGCTGCTCCACAATCTCTCCCCAAGTTGGCACCGGGAGTGGGGAGAAATCCATATTCCCACCACCTCAAGATGGAGGTCTGAATGGATTTTCCAACAGAATTATGCTCGATATGTATTTTCTAAAGTATTGGTGGCATGATCTACTATTTCTGATGCTTGATGGGTTAAATCATTCTAACAATGAATGCTAAATACCTTTAATCATTCTATCCCTCCAAGTAAAAGGATTGTTAGTTTAAAACATAATATGGAAGAGAACCTTTGTAAAATGATCTCCTGTTGTCAAAATGTCCTCTTAAATCATTCCCTGACCAAACCAGAGGAGGAACTTAGCATTTGAAGGAAGACTCAGTGTTAGAAGATCTCTCTAGAGTAAAAGATAGCAGGATTTGGTGTTTTGCTCTTTCTCGAAGTTCTAATATACAAAATATTTTACACATCACAGGTTTCTTTATCAATACTCAAGGAGACATCCAGAACTGTCCACACCGGAGTTATTAAGAATTGCTGGAGTGTATGAGGATCTCCTGAGAGAATGCTGCAACACGAAAAACCCTCCAGACTGTTACAGACATGCGGTAAGTTCCATCCTAGTAGGCTCAGAGAATTAAATAAACAAAATAAAACAACAAACATTTTGAAACTATCAAAGTTTCACTCTGGTTCAGAGGGTAGAAAATGTGATTGACAAATCTGAGTCTACCTTAAATTCAGTGTAAGTTGATCATGGGGAAGACCAACATCATCGGTTTGGGTTACTCATAATGTTTTGAACTACAAATCCTGTGTGTTGATGCAAAAAGTTCTTCCCGTTAAACATTTATATTTTTATTTATGTACTCTGTAGTTTCTTGGGCCAATTCAATTTTTTGTTATAGTAAAAATAATAAATGATTATTAAAGATGATTAGGAAAGTATCAAAATTTACAAAGAAAAAAAGAAAAATTTTCTGATTCTGTCACCAAGAATAGCTATAATTAACATTTTTTCATCTTTTCTAGGCATATATGATATATTTATATGTGTGTTTAAAAATAAGATTGGAATAATACTTTCTTAAGAAATTTTTGGATCTGTTTTTAGTTATTGGCATAAAAAACATTTTATGTTATTAAACAGACTTTAAAAAATGTATTTATTTTACATGATGGTATTCCATCATAATAATTGATTTAAATGCTCTCATACTGTATGTTTGACATTTTGGACATTTATTTAGCTTTTTAAAAATGTTATTTATAAGTGACCCTAAGTATCTCATTCCATTCATCTTTATTAATATTTATGGTTATTTTTTTAGACAGATTATCAGAAGGAAAATTATTAGGTCAAATTATATAGACTTTAAAATAAAAAATATTTGATACAAATGGCCAGGTTACTATCTAGAAAGTTATTACCAGCATACAATCCTATAACAGTGCTTGGAAGTGCTCATTTTACTTCCACCTTCACCAACATTGCACATAGAAATTAACTTTGCTAAATAGCGAGCATGTTTTAAAAATTTAATTAATTTTTTAATGAAGTTAAATTTTTCCCATATGATTTTAGCTACTGTAGTTATAAATTTCCTGTGAACAATTTGTTCACGTCTTTTACCCATTTTCCTGTTGAAATTAGCATTTTTAAATATCAGTTCATAATGCACTTTTTGTGTGTTATAGAAATTAATTATTTGTCACTTTTGATTTGTTTCTCATTCATTTGATAAGTGTTGCTTTTGGCTTTACTTAAAAAATTACCTCCACTTGCCAAAAATGCCAGTTTACACCCATTCATATTTGAGCAAGAAGTAAGAAGACTTAAGTTTTATCCAGCTCTACCGCTGTCCCAAACAAGGAGGTCTGTTCCTGATCCTTAAATGAATCATAGTGCTAGAAAATTCTCTTTATTATATGGAGACACAATTCGTCCCACAGCATTCATCCACTGGTGTGTAGTTTTCTCTCTAGTGGTCACTTAGTAGATGTCCAATTTTATGCCACGTGAGACAGAGTTTGTCAAATATTTGAAGACAGTTATTGGAGGTTTTAAGTTCCAATTCTAAGTGATGAAAAAGAAGATATAAAAAAGGTACACGTGATTAAAAATGTTCTGTAGCAATACTTACTCACTGGGTGATTCTAGGCAAGCCACTTGACTTCATAGGGCCAGATAACTTCTCTGGCCACTTCAAAGTGAGAATCAATATGATCATTGTCTGGGAATTCCCTGGCTGTCCAGTGGTTAGGACTCGGGTTTCCACTGCAGGGAACACAGGTTCGATCCCTGATCGGGGGACTAAGATCCCACATGCCGTGATGCAGCCAAAATAAATAACTAAATAAATATATATATATACATTAAAAAAAATAAACAGCTTGTCACCTCTTTCTAAAAAAAAAATATGATCATTGCCAACATCAGATTTGAATTTCACTTTGCAGACTGGAAAGCTCTATAAGGTAATTATACCTCTACAAGGTAATGATAATGAAAATTTTGAGCTTTCAAATTTAGCAAAAGCCTTATCTATAACTATAACTTAAAAAATTCAAATTCTTACATATATAAAAACTACCCTCAATTTAATGAGTAGTGTATGATAATTAGAGTTTGGAAATGCTATATAAATTAAAAAAGCAATTAGACAAGTTGACTTGAAGCTTATGATTAAATTTTAGATAAAATGTTCATAAACATGATTGTTCGTATTTTCAGGAAAAAAAATTCAATGAGACAACTGAGAAAAGCCTCAAGATAGTACAGCGAGAATGTGCACATTTTCAGATTTTGGGGAAGGATGACTTGAAATACCAGTAAGTTGTTTGCACAAGTAGGTTAACAATGGTGACCAGGATAAAATAAAGAGTGCCACAAAGTGTCAAAATCTTAGTTCAGTCTTTTAGTTATGACAAGTTCATAAACTCTGGGAAAGAATAAAAACACAAAAGTCAAGATGACACATTGAGCTGTCATATTAAGCCTTTACCAGAAATGAGGCTAGAAATGGATTTTACCCCATTTCAGGGGTATGGGGTGGGATGGAGAAAACTTCAGGTTGTTATAATTTCCCAAGGAAGAATTATTTAAGGAAATAATTCTTATTGAGTAAAAAAAATAATTCTGGATTTACTTAACACTTTAATATTCATTTTTAAGTATTCTTGTGAGCATTCATGAATAATATGAAGTTTGTTCTGAATTTTCTTAATTAATTACCATGCTAATGTATTGCGTGTTGAAACCAAACATCTTCAAGTCACAACAAAACACAATTTAAAAAATATATTTTCACTATTTCTGCAATTGGGCTGTTATCTGAGAACTCAGCCCATTAAATATCTTTGTTTCCTCCATCTCAGATTATCCTTTTCCAACATGTATCTATTAAATTTTCCCTTTGAAATATTTATTAACTGCTCAAGGGATTTCAGGCAGGATTTTACATACTAGCTAAGATATTTTCTACCAAGGAGCTCCTATACTCACAGGCGAAGAAGGATGGGCAAATCTGAGAGTTTCTGAATTATCTTGAAGTTAAAAGGAAACCGAAATACAGTGATCTAGGAGGCACGTGCAGGAAAACAGGGAGTGAAGAGACTATTCTCTACCACTTTATGAGAGAGCTGAGGTTCATGTTGCCCTTACGTTGGTTGTCCCTAGCCTGGCAGGGTTGGGACTTCAGGGGGCTAGACAAGGGAAAATGGGTACCTGCTTTTGTTCAGAACAAACAGACAAATGTTCTTTCAGCTACCTCATCAATCTCACAAAGCTAGCCCCCCAGCTCTCCACTGAAGAACTGACCTTTCTTGGCAAGGAAATGGTGACAGCTTTGAGCACCTGCTGTACACTGAGTGAAGAGTTTGCCTGCGTTGATAATTTGGTGAGCCTGGCCCATGTGCCTGACTATTCCTAAAAGAAAAAAAAAAAAAAAAGGATGTTTTTGCACTCATTGATTTATAGTGATTATCCGCCTTCCTCTCTTCATTGTTTTCAAGATTGTTAAGCAAGGAAGGTCAAGTTTTATTTTTGGCTTACTGTGTCAAAATCCTGAGAAGCAAAAGAGGAGTCTTAAATATTTGCTTGGGGTTCTCCAAATCATCTTTATTACTTCTTATTTATATTAGAAGCAATTTGTTAGAGCAAACCACTTGGAATCATAGAATTATTTCAGAATGATAGAGAAAACTTCGTAATCTTAAGTAACGGGATAAATTCTCTCTCTTGTCCCACCAGGTCAGTAAGAGAATTGCTATTTCCAGCCCAGTTCGGGTTGGCTGCACCTTTTTAGGTCTGGGTGGACAGTACGTGGGGGACATCCCAGAAGGGGACTAAATCTAAGGGCCACAGTGTCCTGATGCTATTTTCAGTTGGCTGTTTGCAGCTCTCTGCTCAAAATCACAAATTTGTATATATGTTAACAAGAATTAATCTCTAGACATTTAAATTGCTATGGCTTGCATTTTTGTTATAATGCCATTTAGGACCCCAGCCTCTACTTTTCTTTGCACGTTGTTGCATGTTACAAATGCATGGGTTTTTCTAAGTTGACAGTGATACTAGCACAAACTAACAATTCATCTAGCTGTATTTCAAAACTCCATTGCAACTTTCATTGGTATAGGTGGACTTAGTTCTTGGAGAGTTATGTGGAATAAATGAAAATCGAAGTATCAACCCTGCTGTGGACCAATGTTGTAAAACAAGCTTTGCCTTCAGAAGGTCCTGCTTTGAGGGCTTGGAAGCCGATAAGACATATGTGCCTCCATCTACCTCTCAAGGTTTATTTACCTTTCACATAGACTTGTGTCAGGCTCATAATGAGGAGCTCCAGAGAAAGAAAGACAGGTACAGACATTCTCTACTGTTCACCTTTTTCTACAGCCAGAAGACATAGCATATATTAATGAGAAAGTTTATTGTAATGGATATGTGATTTTTGGTGTTATAATCCTGTTCTTTCTGTCAAACTGTCCAGTCTTCCCAATTGTAGGTTAAAACCTAGCTAGTCTTTTCCTTTGCTAGAGCCTTGGAGTGTCCAAAAGACTGTGATTTGAAAAGGTGGGTAACAGTAGCCATAAAAAAGCTCCTAGAAGGGTCATAATGAATCAGATTTTCTTGAGAGAATGTCATAGATGTTTGCTCTGAGGATCTCTCTTAATGTTTGAAGATAAGAGAGGCCCAAAAGGAACAGGAATTTTGCTTTTGTTTTCTCAGGCAATGCTATAAATGCCAAGGAATCAGATCTTTTTTTTTTTTTTTTTTTGGATTAAGCAGTGTCTGTATCAAGTGGAGTGGAAACAGAATTCAGTTATTGAGGAAGGGGGAATAGATGTTGTTTTGGACATGAATTTTCTAGAGACATCAAACGTAGTCACAAATTCTACAATATTGTGCATGTTGAAGACTTACTACATGTTCCCATATTTTATACAATTTTGTCCATGATTATGTAACTCTCCAAAGATTGTTATAACGGAATCCATCCCATGTGTTTAACAGGAAAGTTTCAGGATATCCTTTCAAAAGTGGAATATTTTAACTTTTTACATTCACCCAAATGGAGATTCCTAAGACATATGATTCTATAACTAGCTTTTTGGAGAAGAGGGCTGCAGAAAGAAATCGTTAACTTAATTCTGTTTGACATCACTGGGTCACAGGTTTCTTGTCAACTTAGTGAAACTGAAGCCTGAACTTACAGGGGTGGAGCTGCAGTCATTGCTGGTGGATTTCACGAATGTGGTGAAGAAGTGCTGCCAGGCCCAGGGGCCTGAAGCCTGCTTCAAGGAAGAGGTACTTCCAGCTCTTTTCCCCCTGAAATCCAACTGGTATTCCTGGTCAAACAAAAGAAACCAGAACTCCCCTTAGGACCCCGCTTCCTCCCTGCAATGTCTCCCAGGCTGAGGCCCAAGAGCACAATCGCTACACAATTAAATATGCAGACGTCTCTCTGACAGGGTTTTGGCACCATCTCCTTGGTGACGACATGCTGTAAGAAAAGGTGTCAGGAAATCATAGGTTCTATGCTAGCAGTCTTGGTCATGTCACTTAATCTGAACCGTGGTTCATCTTCTTTAAATGAGGACTCACAGGCACACACACACACAACACACACACACAGAGCTTTCATTCTGGTTGAGAGCCCTCTGTTTTTCTGAGTGAGTTCTTAATCTGGGAATTATTTTTGGCACAAACTACTCGTGTTTTGAAAAACATGCTTGATTTCATTAGAGGGTATTAGTAACATTTAGCATTTATCCAGGTGAGTGTATGTATTGAGACCACATAAAAGAAGAGATGAATTCCCTGGCAGTTTGTAAAAGGCTGGGGTGTCTGTTTCCAAGATCACCAGAAGAAATTGTTCATTGTCTCCTGTACAACACTGGAGTGGTTTAACTTTTCTTTACAAAACTTTACAATATGCTTCTCTAAATTCAAATAATAATGTCTTAAATTCTTCTTTCCATTTTTTTTATTGGGGTAGAGCTGCTGCACAATATGATATGTTACAGGTCTGTAATAGAGTAAGTCACAATTTTTAAAGGTTATGCTCCATTTATAGTTATTATAGAATACTGATGATATTCCCCATGTTGTATAATATATCCTTATAGATTATTTTATACTTAATAGTTTGTACTTCTTAATCCCCTACTCCTATATTGCCCCTCCGCCCTTCCCTCTCCCCACAGGTAACCACTAGTTTGTTCTCTATATCTGCGAGTCTGCTTCTTTTTTGTTATATTCACGTTTGTTGTTTTTTTAGATTTCACATATGCGTATATCATACAGTATTTGTCTTTGTCTGACTTATTTCACTAAGCATAATGCCTTCCAAGTCCATTCTTATTGTTGCAAATGGCAAAATTTCATTCTTTTTTTTAACCTCTGAGTAGTATTTTATTGTATATACAGGCCACATCTTCTTTATCCATTCATCTGTTGATGGACACTTAGGTTGCTTCCATATCTTGGCAATTGTAAATAATGCTGATATGAATGAACATTGGGGTGCATGTATCTTTTCAAATTAGTGGGTTTTTTTTTTTGGACACATATCCAGGAATAGCATCACTGGGTTGTATGGTAGTTCTATTTTCAGTTTTTGGAAACCCTCATACACTGTTGGCGGGAATGTAAATTGGTGCAGCCACAGTGGAAAACAGTATGGAGGTTTCTCAAAAGTCTTCCTATGTGTTTTTATTTCTTTTTTTTCTCTCTCAGGGTCCAAAATTGTCAGCCAAAAGTCAGGTTGCTTGAAAAACATCAAGTAAAATTCACCAAAGGTAATAACTTATATCTCAATCAAAGGCTAAATGTATTGGTAACTTATTTGGTCGTTTTGGCTTTTCCCTTCTCATGCTTCAATATCAATTTCTGGCTCATCCCCCATGCCTTACACCTAACAGACCCCAGTACTGGTCCTGTAATGTTTCTCTGGGTATCATTCACTCCTTATGGGATGGCACAGCTGCATTTGTGCTAGCACACTCTTACTGTCCCAGCAGTTTTCTTAATACCTAAAGGTATCCACTCTTCTACACTTCTGCTACTACAGTCAGACGTCTGGACCAGGAAGGAAAGGCAACCGAATCTATGAATGTTGACAGGGAGAACAGGGGGTTGGGATGGGCAGACAGGCCTCAGTAAAGCTGTTCTAAGAGTCTCTTGCTTCAGTATTTACATAAAAGAAAAGTGATATGTTAGGGATTTCAAAAATGTGTATAAAGGATCTCTTCCTCCCTGCAGTTTGTGTAAGATGAATTCACAAACTTTAGGAACAAAATGTTGAGTAGATATAGCAAGGATGTTCAGTGTCCAGGAAGAGAGACCTGGACCTCCACAGGGAGTAGGTTTGGATCTATGAAAAGCAAAACATAGTTACCACTAACAGTTTTTTTTATATACATGACTTTCCATCACTCAAGTTATAACATTTCATATTCTTTTGCTGCACAAGATACTATTTTTCTTTCCAGGTTTCAGAGAAAAAAGAGGAAGACCAACATACCTGCTTCCTATCTGTCCTGTGGTGAATTTCGTTTTCTGAGAAGAACACAGTAAAAAGATTCTTCTGTAATCATTATCTGAGATCATGTTATTGCAGCAAGAAATAAACAACAACAATATAAAGTTATTTCTCAAAGACTAATTGTCATGTGTCAACTTGTTAACAAAATTAAACAATCAAGGGTCATTCATTCCATCAGGATCTTTGGCTCATTGGCTATATCTACTACTTTATGGAAGACAGGACTCTGAAATAGCAATTGTGAGGGCAGAATCCTCACAGATTCTGTTCTTGATGTTACTGGGAAGAAAATGGGGAGTTGTGGGCATGCACCATGACCTCTACTACTACTACTACTACTACTATTACTACTACTACTGTTATTACTAGCTGGGATTGAATGTTTTCAATGTAAAAACATTGTCGTAGATACTTCTAATGCATTACCTCATTTAACTGTAACAACTCTATGAACTAAACCTTTTTTATTCCCATTTTACAGATAGGGAACCTGAGGCTTGGGGATATAAACAAATCTGTTCAATGTCATATGGCTAGTAATTGCCAGAACCAAGGTTTGAATTTGAGCCCTCTAATTTCAGAAGAATATTCTTGGCCACTGTACACACTGCCTGTGTATGGCCGTGTTGTGGGTGTCTTATAAAATCTGTTATTCGGAGAAGGGGAAAAGTGCCTAAGGCATCTGTGACAGTGATTCTTTTCTCCCCACATCCCCACTCCACACCAAAATTGCTATTATGCTGGAGCTGTAAGCTTGGCAGTGACGTCTAAGGAGAGGGAGTGGTAGGAACTGGGAAGCCAGGAAATGAAGGTTGGTCATGGGATCATGGCTTGATGATCCTGGCTGTTCTCTGAACTTTTAAGGTTTTTAGTATTTCAGTGTCTGAAATGAAAGATTATGACCATCAAAGAGATAATACATGAAAATATTCAGAGTTCTTTTGGTTTAACATTTAGAGCATAGTGTTTAGGATTCTTATTCATTTATCAACAAATATTTATTAGATCCTACTGTGTGTCAGACATTGTGGATGCAAATATGAGGTAATTAGACATGGTTCTTAAGTCCTGCTGGGCAGGGGAGAAGGATACTAAGCAATCGCATACAGTGTCATAGGTGCAGGATGGAAAGAGCCGCTGCTGTGGGAGCACATAGCACCCGCACTCAATCTAAGCTGAAGATGCAGGTGGGCGGGGAGCGTGGGGATTATATTCCTTCTGCCAGTAACTTGCTGTATGGCCTCAGACACAAGAACCCTATGATCTAAGACTCCCAATTCTTGGTGTAGGGTGAAAGAATAATCCCCATGTCACAAAGGCTTTAGAGAAATGTATTAAATTACTATATAAAGTATCCAATACAATGGCCAGCAGATAACAGGTGTTTAATTCATGAAGCTATTTTGTCCTTTTACCATTTTTCCAAGCACTCTTTTTTATTAACAAGGATAATAAGGAAGAAAATTTTACTTAAATAATGAATAATAAGTTCATCAAACAGAAGTGAAACAGAGAATAGTTTGCTAATTCAATTTTGTACCTAGTAGTGGATTCTGTTATGTGTCTAGTGCTATGTTAAGGGCAGCAGATATGAAACCAGAGACCCAGGAAACTCTGCCATCACAAGACTCTATTATCACAGAGGAAATTGCTGTACAACTCTCTCCACTGATGTGCCAGAGAACACACCGATAGAAGGCGGGTAACCAGTGTGATGTGAAAAAAGGAAGGAGAGGAATATTTTATACAGAAGTCGTGTTTTTCCTGGAGAAGAGAGGATTTGGAACAAGGGCAAGTCACACTTACTCTGTATTGCTTAGACAGAATCCGTACCAATGAATAGAACATACCTGGACTCACTCGATGCAGGAAGACTTTTCTAGTACTAGAGATTTTTGGAAATGTGATCAGCCTCGGGTGCTATAATGAGGGCCAAGGCTGAACGTGCATGAGCCATCAACACCCAGGTTTTTGGCGGGATCCAGGGATCCAGCCTTGCTCTTTCTAACTCTGTTTCTATGACTTGGACTAGAATTAGGTTTGCTGTAAAAATAATATTTATTAAAAATCATCATTGTGTTTTGTACTTGGACACCTTCCATTTTTGATCTTAAAGGTCAGCATGGAGATCTTCCTCTCTTAGAGAACAAATTCTGTGCTGTCTTTTGAATTCTATCACAAAACCCATTCCCTTGCCTTTGCTTAAATAATCCCCACAGCTTGTTTTTCTTCTGGTCTAAAATTCTGTTACTAATTA
This sequence comes from Hyperoodon ampullatus, assembly GCF_949752795.1. Taxonomy (NCBI): domain Eukaryota; kingdom Metazoa; phylum Chordata; class Mammalia; order Artiodactyla; family Ziphiidae; genus Hyperoodon; species Hyperoodon ampullatus. Next base: position 51,136,020 of record NC_136914.1, on the reverse strand, counting down.
CTAATAAAGGACTTAATTCTTTTTATGTCTTCAAGAATCTCTTACTGTGAAAGAAGGATTACCATGAGAAATTAATTTTTCCAAAATTTTTAAAAAGAGGAATTAGTTTAGCACACATAAAACAGTTTTTTTTCTTTAAGTGACAGTTACAATTAATTAATAGTGGCTATAATGAGGCATTGTGCTGTGAATGATTCTAAGGCTAGTCTAGGTTCAGAGAGAAAGAGTACAGTGATCAATTAGTAATGTCTGCAATGGGTGAAAGTCTGGCAGCACTCTTCTGAAGGATTTGCTATCCCTAGAGCAATAGGTCCATTTCTGATAGTCCCAGGAGGCTTAGAGTAAGATCTCAAGGGAACAGCTCTAAAGATGCAAGACAGAAAGAGATGCTGAGCATTAGGACCGTTTAGAGGACTCTGAAAATCTACCACACAGGGCCATCCATATTCTTTACCATAAGCCAGTGTGTCCCAAATCTAAATAACAGATTTGTTGTTGTTGTTGTTTTGCAGGCAAATATATGTCTCACTTGTGATATTTCTTCGCCTAGGAAACCAGAAATGAGAATATGTGGGTAGAAGAATCAATCGATGGACTGCCAGCTGTAAAGATTATCCGGTCAAAACCCTCCATCTATAAATGAGGAAACTGAGGACAGGAATGGTTAAAGTACTAACCAGTGATCTTCCATTTCCAAAACTTCTAGTCTTTACATTTAGCTTAAACTTTTTCTTTTAACATCTTTTTTGGAGTATAATTACTTTACAATTGTGTGTTAGCTTCTGCTGTATAACAAAGTAAAACAGCTATACGTATACATATATCCCCATATCTCTTCCCTCTTGCCTCTCCCTCTCACCCTCCTTATCCCACCCCTCTAGGTGGTCACAAAGCACCGAGCTGATCTCCCTGTGCTATGCGGCTGCTTCCCACTAGCTATCTATTTTACACTTGGTAGTGTATATATGTCCATGCCACTCTCTCACCTTGTCCCTAGCTTAAACATTTTATTTAACTAGTAATCACCTGTGTCCTGCCCTAGACCCAAGAACTGGATGATTGGCAAAACAGAAAATAGCTAAGGGATGTTGGGACCTCAGCTGTTAATACTAGCTCTTGGGTGGTGTGGGCTCTGACATCAGACAGACCTGAAGTTCTACCTGTGAGTCCATAAGCAAATTATATGACCCCGAGTCTTAATTTATTATTCAAGAAATAAGAATATGGCTATCTAAATATAATCATACAAAGTGCCACACTCACAGCAAGCACTCAGTAAATTAGGTCACATTCCCTTGGGTTTGCTCCCAAGATCTATGCTCCCCACTCTCTCCAGTGACCTAAAAATGTGCCCAGCACTGGAACCCAGGCCTTCACCATTTATTTGAATCTGGGAGAGTACATGTTTACCTGATCTCCTGGCATTTTCGAACTTTGCACATGTCAACAAACATTTCTAGGAAATGAGATATTTACCAAAAGTGTTTATTGATTACTTTATTCCAAGGTCTATGTGGTGTAATCTTGAAAAAACAGGTAGATTGACATGACTCGTTTTATTTTATTTTATTTATTTATTTAATTTTTAATATCTTTATTGTAGTATAATTGCTTTACGGTGGTGTGTTAGTTTCTGCTTTATAACAAACTGAATCAGTTATACACATACATATGTCCCCATATCTCTTCCCTCTTGCATCTCCCTCCCTCCCACCCTCCCTATCCCACCCCTCTAGGTGGTCACAAAGCACCGAGCTGATCTCCCTGTGCTATGCAGCTGCTTCCCACTAGCTATCTATTTAATGTTTGGTAGTGTATATATGTCCATGTCACTCTCGCACTTGGTCACAGCTTACCCTTCCCCCTCCCCCTATCCTCAAGTCCATTTTCTAGTAGGTCTGCGCCTTTATTCCTGTCTTGCCCCTAGGTTTTCATGACCATTAAAAAAAATTTTTTTTTTAGATTCCATATATATGTGTTAGCATACAGTATTTGTTTCTCTCTTTCTGACTTACTTCACTCTGTAGGACAGACTCTAGGCCCATCCACCTCACTACAAATAACTCAATTTCGTTTCTTTTTATGGCTGAGTAATATTCCATTGTATATATGTGCCCCATCTTCTTTATCCATTCATCTGTTGATGGACACTTAGGTTGCTTCCATGTCCTGGATATTGTAAATAGAGCTGCAATGAACATTTTGGTACATGATTCTTTTTGAATTATGGTTTTCTCAGGGTATATGCCCAGTAGTGGGATTGCTGGGTCATATAGTAGTTCTATTTTTAGTTTTTTAAGGAACCACCATACTGTTCTTCATAGTGGCTGTATCAATTTACATTCCCACCAACAGTGCAAGAGAGTTCCCTTTTCTCCACACCCTCTCCAGCATTCCTTATTTATAGATTTTTTGATGATGGCCATTTTGACTGGTGTGAGATGATATATCATTGTAGTTTTGATTTGCATTTCTCTAATGATTAATGATGTTGAGCATTCTTTCATGTGTTTGTTGGCAATCTGTATATCTTCTTTGGAGAAATGTCTATTTAGGTCTTCTGCTCATTTTTGGATTGGGTTGTTTGTTTTTTGATGTTCAGCTGCATGAACTGCTTGTAAATTTTGGAGATTAATCCTTTGTCAGTTGCTTCATTTGCAAATATTTTGTCCAATTCTGAGAGTTGTCTTTTCGTCTTGTTTATGGTTTCCTTTGCTGTGCAAAAGCTTTTAAGTTTCATTAGATCCCATTTGTTTATTTTTGTTTTTATTTCCATTTCTCTAGGAGGTGGGTCAAAAAGGATCTTGTTGTGATTTATGTCATAGAGTGTTCTGCCTCTGTTTTCTCCTAAGAATTTGATAGTGTCTGGCCTTACATTTAGGTCTTTAATCCATTTTGAGTTTATTTTTGTGTATGGTGTTAGGGAGTGCTCTAATTTCATTCTTTTACATGTAGCTGTTCAATTTTCCCAGCACCACTTATTGAAGAGGCTGTCTTTTTTCCACTGTATATTCTTGCCTCCTTTATCAAAGATAAGGTGGCCATATGTGTGTGGATTTATCTCTGGGCTTTCTATCCTGTTCCATTGATCTATATTTCTGTTTTTGTGCCAGTACCATACTGTCTTGATTACTGTAGCTTTGTAGTATAGTCTGAAGTCAGGGAGCCTGATTCCTCCAGCTCCGTTTTTGTTTCTCAAGATTGCTTTGGCTATTTGGGGTCTTTTGTGTTTCCATACAAATTGTGAAAAATTTTTTCTAGTTCTGTGAAAAATGCCAGTGGTAGTTTGATAGGGATTGCATTGAATCTGTAGATTGCTTTGGGTAGTAGAGTCATTTTCCCAATATTGATTCTTCTAACCCAAGAACATTGTATATCTCTCCATCTATTTTCTTTCATCAGTATCATAATTTTCTGCATACAGGTCTTTTGTCTCCTTAGGTAGGTTTATTCCTAGATATTTTACTCTTTTTGTTGCAGTGGTAAATGGGAGTGTTTTCTTAATTTCACTTTCAGATTTTTCATCATTAGTGTATAGGAATGCCAGAGATTTCTGTGTATTAATTTTGTATCCTGCTACTTTAAGAAATTCATTGATTAGCTCTAGTAGTTTTCTGGTAGCATCTTTAGGATTCTCTATGTATAGTATCATGTCATGTGCAAACAGTGACAGCTTTATTTCTTCTTTTCTGATTTGGATTCCTTTTATTTCTTTTTCTTCTCTGATTGCTGTGGGTAAAACTTCCAAAACTATGTTGAATAAGAGTGGTGAGAGTGGGCAACCTTGTCTTGCTCCTGACTTAGTGGAAATGGTTTCAGTTTTTCACCATTGAGGATGATGTTGGCTGTGGGTTTGTCATATATGGCCTTTATTATGTTGAGGAAAGTTCCCTTTATGCCTACTTTCTGCAGGGTTTTTATAAGAAATGGGTGTTGAATTTTGTTGAAAGATTTCCCTGCATCTATTGAGATGATCAAATGGTTTTTCTCCTTCAACTTGTTAATATGGTGCATCACATTGATTGATTTGCATACATTGAAGAATCTTTGCATTCCTGGGATAAAACCCAATTGATCATTCTGTATGATCCTTTTAATGTGCTGTTGGATTCTGTTTGCTAGTATTTCATTGAGGATTTTTGCATCTATGTTCATCAGTGATATTGGCCTGTAGTTTTCTTTCCTTGTGACATCTTTGTCTGGTTTTGGTATTGGGGTGATGGTGGCCTTGTAGAATGAGTTTGGGAGTGTTCCTCCCTCTGCTATATTTTGGAAGAGTTTGAGAAGGACAGGTGTTAGCTCTTCTCTAAATGTTTGATAGAATTCGCCTGCGAAGTCATCTGGTCCTCGGCTTTTGTTTGTTGGAAGATTTTAAATCACAGTTTCAATTTTAGTGCTTGTGATTGGTCCGTTCATATTTTTATTTCTTCCTGGTTCAGTATTGCAATGTTGTGCATTTCTAAGAATTTGTCCATTTCTTCCAGCTTGCCCATTTTATTGGCATAGAGTTGCTTGTAGTAATCTCTCATGATCCTTTGTATTTCTTCAGTGTCAGTTGTTACTTCTCCTTTTTCATTTCTAATTGTATTGATTTGAGTCCTCTCCCTTTTTTTCTTAATAACTCTGGCTAATGATTTGTCAACTGTATCTTCTCAAAGAAGTAGCTTTTAGTTTTATTGATCTTTGTTATTGTTTGCTTCATTTCTTTTTCATTTATTTCTGATCTGGTCTTTAGGATTTCTTTCCTTCTGCTAACTTTGGGGAGTTTTTGTTCTTCTTTCTCTAATTGCTTTAGGTGTAAGGTTAGGTTGTTTATTTGAGCTGTTTCTTGTTTCTTAAGGTAGGATTGTATTGCTATAAACTTCCCTCTTAGAACTGCTTTTGCTGCATCCCGTAGGTTTTGGCTTGTCATGTTTTCATTGTCATTTGTTTCTAGGTATTTTTTGATTTCCTCTTTGATTTCTTCAGTCATCTCTTGGTTATTAAGTAGTGTGTTGTTTAGCCTCCATGTGTTTGTATTTTTTACAGATCTTTTCCTGTAATTGATATCTAGTCTCATAGCATTGTGGTTGGAAAAGATACTTGATACCATTTCAATTTTCTTAAATTTACCAAGGCTTTATTTGTGAGCTAAGATATGATCTATCCTGGAGAATGTTCCATGAGCACCTGAGAAGAATGTATATTCTGTTTTTTGGATGGAATATCCTATAAATATCAATTAAGTCCATCTTATTTAATGTATCATTTAAAGCCTGTGTTTCCTCATTTATTTTCATTTTGGATGATCTGTCCATTGGTGAAAGTGGGTGTTAAAGTCCCCTACTATGATTGTGTTACTGTCAATTTCCCCTCTTATGGCTGTTAGTATTTGCCTTATGTATTGAGGTGCTCCTATGTTGGGTGCATAAATATTTACAATTGTTATATCTTCTTCTAGGATTGATCCCTTGATCATCATGTAGTGTCCTTCCTTGCCTCTTGTAATAGTCTTTGTTTTAAAGTCTATTTTGTCTGATATGAGAATTGCTACTCCAGCTTTCTTTTGATTTCCATTTGCATGGAATATCTTTTTCCATCCCCTCACTTTCAGTCTGTATGTGTCCCTAAGTCTGAAGTGGGTCTCTTGTAGACAGCATATATATGGGTCTTGTTTTTGTATCCATTCAGCCAATCTATGTCTTTTGGTGGGAGCATTTAATCCATTTACATTTAAGGTAATTATTGATATGTATTTTCCTATTACCATTTTCTTAATTGTTTTGGGTTTGTTATTGTAGGTCTTTCCTTCTTTTGAGTTTCCTGTCTAGAGAAGTTCCTTTAGCATTTGTTGTAAAGCTGGTTTGATGGTGCTGAATTCTCTTAGGTTTTGCTTGTCTGTAAAGGTTTTAATTTCTCCTTCAAATCTGAATGAGATCCTTGCTGGGTAGAGTAATCTTGGTTGTAGGTTTTTCTCCTTCATCACTTTAAATATGTCCTGACAGTCCCTTCTGGCTTGCAGAGTTTCTGCTGAAAGACCAGCTGTTAACCTTAGGGGGATTCTCTTGTGTGTTATTTGTTGTTTTCCCCTTGCTGCTTTTAATATTTTTTGTTTGTATTTAATTTTTGACAGTTTGGTTAATATGTGTCTTGGCATGTTTCTCCTTGGATTTATCCTGTATGGGATGCTCTGCTCTTCCTGGACTTGATTGACTATTTCCTTTCCCGTATTTAGGAAGTTTTCAAATATAATCTCTTCAAATATTTTCTCCGTCCCTTTCTTTTTCTCTTCTTCTTCTGGGACCCTTATAATTCGAATTTTGGTGAATTTAATGTTGTCCCAGAAGTCTCTAAGACTGTCCTCAATTCTTTTCATTCTTTTTTCTTTATTCTGCTCTGCAGTAGTTTCTTCCATTATTTTTTCTTCCAGGTCACTTATCTGTTCTTCTGCCTCTGTTATTCTACTATTGATCCCTTCTAGAGAGTTTTTAATTTCATTTATTGTGTTGTTCATCACTCTTTGTTTGCTCTTTAGTTCTTCTAGGTCCTTGTTAAACGTTTGTTGTATTTTCTCCATTCTATATCCAAGATTTTGGATCATCTTTACCATCATTATTCTGAATTCTTTTCCAGGGAGACTGCCTATTTCCTCTTCATTTGTTAGGCCTGGTGGGTTTTTGCTTTGCTCCTTCATCTGCTGTGTGTTTCTCTGTCTTCTCATTTTGCTTAACTTACTGTGTCTGGGGTCTCCTTTTCGCAGGCTGCAGGTTTGTAGTTCCCATTGTTTTTGGTGTCTGTCCCCAATGGCTAAGGTTGGTTCAGTGGGTTGTGTAGGCTTCCTGGTGGAGGGGACTAGTGCCTGTGTTCTGGTGGATGAGGCTGGATCTTCTCTTTTTGGTGGGCAGGTCTACGTCTGGTGGTGTGTTTTGGGGTGTCTGTGGCTGTATTATGATTTTAGGCAGCCTCTGTGTTAATGGATGGTGTTGGGTTCCTGTCTTGCTAGTTGTTTGGCATAGGGTGTCCAGCACTGTAGCTTGCTGCTCGTTGAGTGGAGCTGGGTCTTGGTGTTGAGAGGGAGATCTCTGGGAGATTTTTGCTGTTTGATATTACGTGGAGCTGGCAGGTATCTTGTGGTCCAGTGTCCTGAACTTGGCTCTTCCACCTCAGAGGCACAGCCCTGATGCCTGGCTGGACCATCAAGAGCCTGTCATCCACACGGCTCAGAATAAAAGGGAGAAAAAAAAAAAAAAGAGGAAAGAAAGAAAGAAGACAAAATAAAGTTAGTAAAATAAAATATAATTATATTAAGAAAAAATTTCGTTTTGTAAAAAAGTTTTTTTAAAGTAATAAAAAAATTTTTAAAATGGACAGACAGAACCCTAGGACAAATGGTAAAAGCAAAGCTATACAGACAGAATGACACACAGAAGCATACACATGCACGCTCACAAAGTGAAAAAGGGGGAAAAAAAATATATATATATATAGTTGCTCCCAAAGTCTACCTCCTCAATTTGGGATGATTTGTTGTCTATTCAGGTATTCCACAGACGCAGGGTACATCAAGTTGATTGTGGAGATTTAATCCACTGCTCCTGAGGCTGCTGAGAGAAATTTCCCTTTCTCTTCCTTGTTCGCACAGCTCCCGGGGTTCAGCTTTGGATTTGGCTCCGCCTCTGCGTGTAGGTCGCCTGAGGGCATCTGTTCTTTGCTCAGACAGGACGGGGTTAAAGGAGCAGCCGCTTCGGAGACTCTGGCTCAGTCAGGCCGGTTGGGGGAGGGAGGGGTACAGAGTTCGGGGCAAGCCTGCGTCGGCAGAGGCCGGCGTGACGTTGCAACAGCCTGAGGCGCGCCGTGCGTTCTCCCGTGGAAGTTGTCCCTGGATCGCGGGACCCTGGCAGTGGCGGGCTGCACAGGCTCCCCGGAAGGGAGGTGTGTAGAGTGACCTGTGCTCTCACACAGGCTTCTTTGTGGCGGCAGCAGCAGCCTTAGCATCTCATGCCCGTCTCTGGGGTCCGCGCTGATAGCCGCGGCTCGCGCCCGTCTCTGGAGCTCCTTTAAGCAGCGGTGTTAATCTCCTCTCCTCACGCACCAGGAAACAAAGAAGCAAGAAAAAGTCTCTTGCCTCTTCGGCAGCTCCAGACTTTTTCCCGGACTCCCTCCCGGCCAGCTGTGGCGCACTAACCCCTTCAGGCTGTGTTCACGCCGCCAACCCCAGTCCTCTCCCTGCGCTCCGACCGAAGCCCGAGCCTCAGCTCCCAGCCCCGCCCGCCCCGGCGGGTGAGCAGACAAGCCTCTCGGGCTGGTGAGTGCCGGTCGGCACCGATCCTCTGTGTGGGAATCTCTCCGCTTTGCCCTCCGCACCCCCGTGGCTGTGCTCTCCTCCGCGGCTCCGAAGCTTCCTCCCTCCGCCACCCGCAGTCTCCGCCCGCGAAGGGGCTTCTAGTGTGTGGAAACCTTTCCTCCTTCACAGCTCACTCCCACTGGTGCAGGTCCCGTCCCTATCCTTTTGTCTCTGTTTATTCTTTTTTCTTTTGCCCTACCCAGGTACGTGGGGAGTTTCTTGCCTTTTGGGAGGTCTGAGGTCTTCTGCCAGCGTTCAGTAGGTGTTCTGTAGGAGTTGTTCCACATGTAGATGTATTTCTAATGTATCTGTGGGGAGGAAGGTGATCTCCGCGTCTCACTCTTCTGCCATCTTGAAGCTCCTCCCCGACATGACTCATTTTAAAATCCAGTATTCGTTAATGAATGCTATCTATGAAAAATATTTCTTCATTGTCATGAATTTCTGTAATTTTTTGAGGGTCATAGTGGCCAAGGTGGAAAAACATTCACCAGAAAAACGTTAATTATTAATAGCAATTACTTGGAAAGAATATAAAAGGATTCTTCAATTCTCTCAAATGATAGAACGTACTCTATAAAGATTCATCTGAAATAATGAAGACTGTTAGACCCATATCTTTGCTTGTTTTCTTCAGCTACATTAAATGTCAGACTCTTCAGAGAAGTTTACTAGATGCAGGTAGGGAATCCTATTTACAATCTATACACCCATGTGCCAGGAGATGAAACATAATGACTATTAACATATACATGGAAAGGCTTATCTTTCTCTGTGCTCATCACTGTCAGTAGAGTCATTGAAGATTGCTAGAAATTAACCTGTGGCATAGATACAGAAAGAGAATTGATATATTGAAGCAACACACACAGGAAGATCTCATTTTCCATTTTCCACCTTACTTCCACTCTAGGTCAGAGAATGACATATTTCAAACTTGTATTTAAAATTGGATAAATGATTTTAGATACAGCAATAGTGTTTATAGTAGCAAGAATAATCCCATGAGCTACATTATTCAGTACCTACTATGTGCCAGGCACTGTGCTCAATGCTTCACACATAGGCTTTCATTTAACTACCCAATGTAGTAGAAGTTATTTACATTTGATAGAGAAACAGAAACTCTGAGTGCTTAAGTTATTTCCTCAAGGCCATATTGAGTATCAGAGCTAGAAGCTGAACTCAGAATAACTGTCTCCAAAGCCTTTACTTGTTAATATGTAAATAATAATGGTTTCTTTATTAAACAGATAGCTGCTAAGCTCTTTTGAAGCTATTGATATTAGAAGGAAGACACTGTTTTCAATAGAGAGCATGTGTATGTGTATGTGGTGAGTGGAGATGATGAAGATGAAGATGATGAGCGAATCCAAGATGTATGAGTTACTCTCTTTGCCAAATTAAGCCTGGCAAAGTGTTAATGTTTATACTTTTGTTCCTAATGCCAGGCTTTAATTTTCTTAGTGTTCTTTGGGTGTGCTAGTAACTTCTAATAAGAGATAACCAAAGAGTGAAGTTTAATTAATTCAGAAGTATCAATACAGGTATGTGCAACTTATTTGTAAGCCAATGACAGTTAATCTACATGATGTGTTCGACTAGAAAGAAATCATTCACAGAATATGGTTTAAATAAAAGATATATTCTTATAATTTGTTCTGGTTTATGATATAAACAAAAATAAATCTGGAAATTTATGAATGAATAAATATAGATTTGAATTGTCAGGGGGGATTTCAGTCTGGAAGATTTCCTCTTCTGTAAATAAAATCTCATTTTTTTTCAGCCATGCAGCACACTAATAGCCAGAATTATCTAGAGGAGAACTTAAGAGCTGTGTGAGTTTTATTATCAGTATTCTTTTGTTTGAAATGTAAAATCATATGAATTATTTTGGGGGGAGTAGGGCAGTGATATAACAAGATTGATGGAGGAAAAGAGTTTGATTCTATCTTCAGCATTCACACAAGTGTTCTGTTTCAGCACTAGTATTATGGTTGCACAGTTTCTTCAGAAATTGACTTATGAAAAAGTACAAACCATAGTTAAAGAATTGCTAGATCTTGCAGAGAAGCGCAAGAGCCTCAAGCCACATGAATCACCTTCAGAATGTTGTCACCAATTGGTAGGTGAATCATGTTCTGCCTTTTTCTCTCTGTTGTTTTAAAAACTAAATTGCAAACAAAAGATGTTGTTATGAAGTGTGATGATTGAATAATTAGGCAAGGGATTTTAAGGCAACAATATGTACATGTGTCACACTCAAGATATAATCTTTGTAGGTTTATAAACTTACATTTTATCATTTCATATCTGGGAGATCAGACTCTGAGAACCAAATGCTCAAGAGAATGAATTATACCCTAGAATGCCAATTTCTTAATTTAAGTCGGTTGCTCTGTCTCTGTCACTAGAATATTATTGTCTGACATCCTCATATAAAGGTTTCTGGGAAATTAATGTACTCATTTTAAAAGTTTCTAAGAGAACATAAAAAAGAAGAAAAAAGTGAATATTATTATAGGCTTTTTTCCCACTTAGTAGAAAATCTTGAAAATTACTATCATCTCGTAAAATATGTCTATCTTGTGATTAGAAAACTTCTTGATAAAAACTAACATATTCTTATAATCTACATATTTTTGGATCAATTATTCTCATATCAACAATTTAAATACAAATAAATAATTTTCTTTTTTATTTATAGATTTTTTTCACTCCATCTTCTTGGGCTAAAACCTACCTATTTTTTACCAGACTCTAAGTAGTCATAGAAAAATCATTAGTCTAATTAGAGACACACTTTAAATGAAGTTCCTTTGCCAGTGGCTAGCCTCACTTATTTTATATCGATTTCTTCTTATTTCCATTTCCAAAGATGACCTTTTTCTGCCCTTATCCCACAAATCTGGAAGAATACGTCATTTGAGGTTTACAGCATCCCACACATTTACTGCCATTCAAAGATACTTGAAAACTGAATCATTACATTTCTATTTGAATATTTGACACTGAATACACATTGCTTCAGAGTTTAACTTTTAAAATAAGTTCCCATGGAAACCAACTAAAAACAATCAGGAAGCAAGGAAAGCAAACTAACAGCTGTTTCTTGGTGGGGAATTCTTATTAAAAATACCTTGATTTCTTTAGGTCCTGGACATTTTGGCTTACGTTTATTTTAATACCTTCAACAGTATGAAAATGAAGCACTTACATAAGTAGGGAGAAAATGATAAATTCTATTTGGCCAATGTCCAGCATGTGGGAATTTAGACTTAAGAACCTTTTAAAAGGCTTTCACTCAAAAGAGCTATGTCCAGGGACTATTGGATACAGAGTATAACATTATGCACTCAGTTGCCTTTTCTATATAATTCCTTAACTTTCCTGTGGTTAGAAATGTAGACCACAAGTGCCTTCCCTTAAGTTATTATTTCCTCCTACAGATGACTACCTTCCTAGAACATATTTGCAATAACCAAGGGTTGGCTGACAGACATGTATTTTCTGACTGTTGCAATACAAATAACTCAGCAAGACACAAGTGCTTCCTATCATACAAAAAGGATGTTGCAGGTTACAGTGATATATTCCAAATTTCAAATCCTGAGCAGATCTGTGAGATGAACAAAGAGAATCAAGTGCCAGTGAAAGAGAGGTAAGTCACTTTTCCTTGCCAGGTCTTTGAAAAAGAGTATTTTCCAATTTTGAAGACAGATCTTTTGTTTTAATATAAAAGCCTCTGAGTACACAATGCTTGATTATATAAAATTAAAGTGAAAATTTGAGCTACAATTAATTTTTTTCCCTCACAATGACAACATGGTCTTAGTAAACCCAAGAGGGCATGAAAACGTCTGTGCCATGAAACATTAAAAAGTACTAGGATCTGTAAAAGACCCATCTCCTCAAAGGTTAGATTGGTCAGACCAGTAGCAAATGATGTCGAAAAATACAGTCTAGTAGGCAAAGCACAATAAACAGAGTATTGGGAATAGAGAGCAGGTAATAGCTCAGGCAATGGGCTGGTATTTGGGTGGCTCATCAAGGGATAGCAGGAGGGGTACCTGATAGGCATGGAGATAGAGTCTGTCATTGGGAACCTAGGAATAAATAATAATTGTGGATCGGACAAAGATGAGTTTTCTACTCAAGAACTCTGATTCTGTAATTCCCACCTGGAGTGGATAGCATGATAGCCCATGGGTAGGTGAGCTCATATTTTGGTTTCCTAGTTAGCACAGAAGTCTATCTTTTGAGAGTGAGGTGTGAGCAAGTTAGAGGCAGGAAACCAAAACCAGAGAGAGGTAGAAATGACAAGTACAAAGCTTCAGTTCTCAAGGAATGCAGTTCTGGCCATCTGGTCAAGACAGACTCAGACACTGGGAATAAGGGAAAGATCTGATTGCTGGATCTAATGCAAAAAGCATGGTGGTGGTTTGATTTCAGACTTTAGACATGAAACTCTAAACCAGAAATGAATGAGCAGACAGGGTGACTTGATATTGAACAATGTAAACACTTTTAATTCACCTATACATGGGCAGAATTGCCCCAGAAGTTACTGAGCCTTCAGGAAGGAATTAAATGGCCCCAGTCACTTAGGGAGAAAGGACTAAGGGACAAGGGATTGGGCCGGTTCCAACTGGTCTGACATTAGGGGCAACCAAATGGGAAACTGTAATATGAGCTTGGCTACATATTAAGTGAAGTGCTAGCCACTCTAGGTGAGATTTATAAAATCAGGTTTGAGCATTCAGAGATTATGAAATCTAACCAGTACTCAGGCAGTGAATCTAATCTCTTCTTGAACATTTACAATTAAGTCAGTATCAAGGAGTTATTTTATATGTTAATTTAACTTATGTGCATACAAACATAAATATTCAGGGGAAAATAATTTTCTAACTACTTGCTTCATAATTATGTCAACAACTTTGTTTAGTTCTCAACCAAAGAAACAGTAACTTATATCAAAGCTAGAGGGAAAGTCTGCTATTTCAGTCTTATCAAAAGATAGCATAGAATACAGATACACCAAACTGTAGTTATTGTATCTTTGGATTATCTAAGGAATTTTCAATAACAGTTTTGATCATTGTAAGATAAGTGTGACCCTTCGTTACCTTGCAATAGGGACATTCTATCTTTAAATGGCTCTAATGATTAGAAAGCTTTTTCCTTATACTAAGTTCAACTTTGCCTTTGGTGATTTGAAATTAGATTAGGTCATACTGAAAATCCTCTATGGGAACTAAGTTACTGCAGCACAAGAATGAACTCTTAGTTTAGAACAGAGAGCAGAGATATTGAATGGCTCCAATGAAATTTCCTATCAACCAAGAATTTTGCCTTATCTTGGGTGGCAGTTGTATCTTGATAATGTCAATTCTGCTTTTCTTGTTTTACAAGTTGGGCTTGAGAAACTTTGCTGAAATGAAACAAATCTATTGACTGAACTTCCAAGAATAAGGGGGGTGAGGGTGGAGGTTGGGCGGGGGTCAGCATTTTCTCTAGCTTAGCCTTTTGCTTATACTATCCCAGTAAATGATTAAAGCCTTAACTATACTTTCATTTTGGCTTTTTGTCTTCATTGGCTACTCTGGAACTTGGCAGGTCAGCCTTCTCCAGCTCAGCTCAGCTCCTGACACCTCTCTTCCAAGGGGTAACTCAGGAGTGCAAGATCCTTCCATCTTGGAGCTATACCATCTGGAGCATGTGTTTCCAAGGTTACTGCAAAAAAGAAAGAGAGAGACTAGGGAACTGTGCAAAGTAATTAATACCCAAACCTAGGAGTGGTGTATGGCATGTTTATTCATATTTCATTGATTAGAACTCAGTTATATATTCCCACCTAACTGCAAGAGAGGCTGGAAAAGTAGTCTTCCTGTGAACACAAGAAGAGAAAGTGGATTTGTGTGAGCATTGAGCCAGTTTTTGTCTGCAATGTCAACTTTTTTGGGGTATTTGTGTGTATGGGGAGGTGGGGAGTAAATAACATGAGTAAGCATTGTGGAATAGTGTGAGGAGATATGATTATAAGTGAAAGGCAGACCTGGTACCCAGGCTCTATAATGAGTGTAAAGAATAAATTTGAGAAGCAAATTAAGACTGGGATTTAGTAAGAAACCAAAATATTGTGTGACATGTCTTGGAGGACAATGGCATTAACTTTTCTAGTCTAGAAAGATCTTATGGATGATTTCAGAGATTCCTCTTCACCCACCAATAGCTTCTAAATTTAATTCCCCTTCACCAGTTGTACAATCCTCCATTTACAATCAGTTTAGACTATTGAACTTTCTATCTCCTACTACTTATATAAAAATGAAAAGTTTTAATTACTGATTTTCTTTACCTACTGGTCCAGAAAGTACAGTTGGTGACTTCATGGGCACTGTCTAACCTCACAGTGATCTCTCTGTAGTGAACTTTTGATGCATTTAAGTACAGTGTTATCCTATTTCTGTCACCATGAAATTCTAGAAGTTTCAGGTCAACAAAACTAAATGAATCCTAAGTTTTTAAGAAACAGTGTCAGCATATGTTCTTGAATTCCAAATTATATAGCTTTGTATTTGTCAAATTACAAGTACATTTATGAAACTTCTAGGAAGCATCCATTCTTGTACGGACCCACTATTCTGACCATGTCTGCTTGCTATGAAACAGCTGTTCAGTCTTGTTGCCGAGAAGAAAATAAGACTGAATGCTTCCAGATAAAGGTAAACTATTCATATGTCAACTCTTACTTAGGGACTTGCTATGCTAAGTGTGGGCTATGGACCAGCAGCATATGCATCACCTGGCAGCTTGTTAGAAATACAGTCTGAAGATTTTCTCCAGACTTGCGAAAGAAGACTTCATTTTAACAAGATACTCAGGCAATTCATATAGTCCTTAAATTTTGAGAAGCATGATCTAGCATAAATATAACTTCATAATAAATATTTAATATTCCAGTTATTATTTCTGTATAACAAAACACCCCAAAATTTAGTGGCTCAAAAGAATAACAATTAGTTTATTACTCTTATGGTTTCAGTGGGTCAGGAATTCAGGAAGGGCTCATCTGGGCTTTTCTGGCTACTGATTTTTCATGGGGTTGCAGTCAATGGCTGGGGCTCTGAAGGTCTGTAGTACCTGGGGGTTGGTCCAACATCTCTTTCTCCTCATATTATCTCAGGGCCTTTCAATGTGGTCTCTCTGCCTTGGCTGGTTTGGGCTGCTTCACAGAATGGCAGCCTCAGGGCAGCTGGACTGCTGACATATGGCCAAAGTCTCAAGAATGAGTTTTCTAGTGGATGAAGCAGAAATTGCATGGCCTTTTATGACCAGGATTCAAAAGTTACTTCTGCTCTACTCTATTGGTTGAAATATCATAAAATCTCACCAGTTTGAAGGGGAAAGTAAATATACTGTAACGAAGGCTCATTGTAAGAAGAATATGGGATAGAAGTTGTTACTATAGCCATCTTTGGAAAATACAGTTAGCCTCACACTTAATTTGAACCATGTGGCTTTTTCTCCTTCATTGAATAGACATAAATCGGTGATTTGTTCCATGATAAAAGTACTTTTTATGTATGTTCATTAAAGGTTCTAAATATCAACACAAAATAACCATCCTTAGAAGGCACACCAGATAGATTTTCCCAAGGTCATGCTGAAATGAATAGTAGTTTGATAATCGTTTTGATGAATTCCTCAAGTCTAAGGGCAGTGCCGCTTCTTCCTTGCTGTTTTCTTTGATCTCCTCAGTGAGAATTTCTCCCATATTCCTCTCAACCCCTATTTCTCTATTCCTCTAAAGCTATTTCTCCTATTGAGCTCCTCAGTATCTACCTTGTGTAAGAAATTAAATAATGTATCTAAAGAGTCTGACATATGCCAAGTACTCAATAATCGTAGCTATTATCATTAAAACTACTTATATATATTTCTTTCCCTAGTCATCTCCAATTCCTTCAGAAGCCAATTCTGAATTCCTAAGCAGGACAGTCATTTTTTCTCCTGTTGGTTTCATATTATTAAAAACAACAAAAACAAGTGATTGTGTAGACTTAAGTCTCATTACCTGGCATTTTGGAAGAATGAACTTTTTCATGAAGGTTAGTTTTTTTTAGGTAACTTGTTTCAAAGTTTTCTTAATCTTAACCCTTTCGGAGGAAATTTTTCCTTAATGTATGACATGCCCCTATAATTTTTTAAAAAAATTTTATTTGAATATAGTTGATTTACAATGTTGTGTTAGTTTCTGCTGCACAGCAAAGTGAATCAGTTATACATATACATATATCCACCCTTGTTTAGATTCTTTTCCCATATAGGTCATTGCAGAGTATTGAGTTCCTTGTGCTATACAGTAGGTTCTTCTCAGTTATCGATTTTTTATATAGTAGTGTGTATATGTCAATCCCAATCTCCCTATTTATCCCTACCCTCCCCCGACCCCAATTTCCCCCTGGTAACCATAAGTTTATTTTCTACATCTGCGACTCTATGTCTGTTTTATAAATAAGTTCATTTGTACTTTTTTTTTTAGATTCCACATATTAGCAATATCATATGATATTTGTCTTTCTTTGTCTGACTTATTTCACTCAGTATGACAATCTCTAGGTCCATCCACATACTAAGCATAAGCAGATGCTTTTAAGTTAGCTAAGAGTTCTTTTCACCTCTCCCTCACTTTGTGTTTTTTACAGTCTTGCTGCCTCCAGAATGTCTGTTCCTAGAAGTTCTTACTCCTTGCCCAGAGAAAACTGCATAGCCAATCATGTAAAAAGTTGTATCTATGATCAGAGAATATGGTTTATGAGTTAAACCTTCACAGACTCTCTTGTGAAGAAGTGGATAAGCTTGTTTGTATTTGATTTCAAATGAGTATAATATAACAAAATAAGAATAAAAATAATAATTATATTTATAATTAATCATAAAGTATAATTTATTATCGTTGTGCCAGATTTGTGGTTTGAATATTGCCTCTGTATACATTATCTAACTTGTTCTTAAAAAAAAGCATTGTAAGGTGCTGTTACCCCAAGTTAAAATAATATATGGTCAATATAATGTTTTAAGTGAATGTATAGAGCTCTTCTGAAATTTAAAATGTTGTTATTCTCCCACTACACAGAGATACCAATTTTGGTATATTTCCTTTTATTCATTTTTTTCATTCACAGGTTTTATTTTGTACATTGTTGTGATCAAATTGAATATATAGTTTTGGTTAGAGACTTAAATACATGTGCTTTTTATTAGAAGTCAAAAGTCAAAATTCTGGGTTAAAGAATACGAACATTTTCTGGGGGGGGCTCCATTAATATATATTGCAAAACTGGAGCATATGTCATAGATAAGCATTTGGAGACATGTTCAAGATGACAGGGCTAGTAACTTGAATAAAACCAAAATACAACTGTAAGACATTATCAAAAGTTATTCTAGTGGCTCTCTGGATTTTTGTTTGTTCACTTTCTTGTTCTCATTTATATGCCAAATGTCTAAGTTCTGGGATGAACAATCTCTGGGGAAGGGAGATGCTATTTTATAAAAAACAAAAAACAAAAAAACAGAACCTTCACCAAATTATGCTTTTACATTTGGCCTCATAGATAAGACAATAAAAACTTTCTAATTTTGAGGAGATACATGATTTTAATTTTTCTCTCTTCTTTACTAACCATGAGATGAACTTCTTCTGTTCTTTGATGAGTCGGTTTTCTAATTACAGCTAGAACCCATCAGAAAATACGTTAGAGAAATGTCTTCGAGGCATCACCACTTATGTGAGATTGGGATTAAATTCAACCACAAAGTAGCAAAAGCAGTGTAAGTTACCTATTTAGATTTGTGGACTTTGTTGCTTTGGATCACCCTCTTTGATTAAACTCATTTGAAAAATCATTTATCTTTCGTTTGTTAATGTCTTAGTGCAAATCTGTTTCCTTTTTCTTCACGTGTGCTACTTGCCTGTTCAATAGGGCACACTGGGCTGTGCCTGAAACTGCACAGTCCTCCTCTCTACCCACTATCTCCTGTGGGGTTGATATCTCCTTTATCAACTTCTTCCAACAGCTCAAATCCTTTAGGCTCTTCTCCAGTGCACAAAAGATTCTGTGCATTCAGATGCTCACACTTAGTAGCTCTGCATGGTAAAGGCTGGAGTACAAAAGGTATTTTTCTCTTGGAAGATAAGAAATATTTTGGCTCTAATGTCATGTAGGACAGAAAAAGTGAGTGGTGTTTTTTGGGATGGGGATAGAAGAGTGTGGGGTGGGAGGGGAATTTGATGCTACTCAGTGTGCCTCTATCTTGGGGCCAGATTGTGTTTCTGTCCCAAGTTTACCCCTGAAGATATGCATCTTCCCTTATATCACCTTCTTCCCCAATTTAGGATAACATTGGGCTGCCTGGAAGCTCAGTTTTCCTTATAAGGCAAACCCATTTTTCATATTTCTAGAAAAATTTCAGGGATGTTTTTCAGTTGTCAACAGAGAGGGACAAGGGAGAACCAAACCTCTTACAATTATTATCTTTCTGATAAAGAATTTTATTTGGAAAGTCAGGTCAGATAAATTTCCAAATTACCTATCTA
Organism: Hyperoodon ampullatus; assembly: GCF_949752795.1. Lineage (NCBI taxonomy): Eukaryota > Metazoa > Chordata > Mammalia > Artiodactyla > Ziphiidae > Hyperoodon > Hyperoodon ampullatus. The sequence goes on along the minus strand of NC_136914.1, from coordinate 51,117,088 downwards.
AGCAACTCAACTACTTTAAGCAATAATTTGAATGATGAAAATGACTGTATTTACACGATTATGAATTGAATAATTTTCATTTTGTGATTTACATCTTTGTATGGCTCTGGGTTCTATCACTGTAGAAATAGAAGACATTTATAATATACAACTGTCTTCATCCTACATTTGCAACTGTGTTTCTATTCTTTTGGTTACTCAATGAACTACAACTAATTTTAGAAAGAATTGAATTCAAAAAACTGTTTAAAATGTACATTTTTTTTTTCAGGGAATTGGTTCTGTTGACTAAAAAACAACCTAAAGCTAACTTTTCTGAAATTGCCAAACTGGCCATGGATATTAAAAATCTGCATCAGATCTGTTGTGAAGGAAATGCAGTAGCGTGTGTGCTTGGCAGAGTAAGACTTTCTCTTTTCTTAAAACTCTTTAAAATACTTGTACTTTTAAAATAAAGGTGAGGGTGGTATAAATGAATCTAAAAAAGTAATTATCATTTCTCAATATTACCAACAGAATGGTGTCTCCCCTCCTCTCTCTTCTCTTCTCATGAAACAATTTTTTTCTTTCTTTTCCTCCCTTCCTTGCTTCCTTCCTTCTTTCCTTCCTTCCTTCCTTCCTTCCTTCCTTCCTCATTCTATCTACTTTATTCTTTTATTCTTAAAGTTTTAAAGCCGGCTACTAATTTTCTTCCAAATTGGGATTGTATTTCATTAATCTTTGAATCTCTAGAAAGTCTTAGAATTGCAAACTATACCCTCAGGCCTTATCAGCCTGGAGGAAAGAAGAAACCACCAAAAACAAAGATGTGGCATCGAAGGACAAGGGCCGGGGCATGGACAGCATAGAACTCACCTGCCGCACGTCCAAATGTAAAGTCTCAAAATCCCAGAGAAGGAAAAAATTGTAGCTGTTAAAATCCTGATAACGTTTTAGTAAATCACAAGTTACAAGCATGTTCCTATTCATTCTACAAGTTTGAAAACTGAATAATTTTCATCATGATAAAAAATAAAACAGAAACAAAGGAAGACTACAATCATGATTTCAGTGAGAAATCTATGACTCTTATGGGCAGGAATCCTTACCCCCAACAATTTTTGTCCCATTACACAACAGATTAAGGAATGTGGGTAACAATATCAATTAAAATAGAAAAATCATTGAATCGAACACTCAGTAGAACCCCTAAGATTCTAAGTCCTCAAATGTCTACTTAGCTGGAACAGAGAGTTGGGGTCGGACCATAGCTTTCCCCTGGCAGCCATCGCAGTTGGCCATTGTTTGGTCAGTGCCACATTCAGCTTGACCGAAAGATGGTGGCTGCTACTGCCAATTCCATCCTGGAGATAGACAATATAAAGTTGCTTCTTGGATTACTTCCTGTATGGCAAGAATCTCAACGCATACTGGAAGCAATACTATCCTATACACTTAGAAGTCGTGCTGGCTCTTTAGGACAGACTCTCAGAATCCTATTTGCATGAAGATTAGGTGAAAATTACAGGGAACTTTGGGACCTATCCATAGGTATTAAAACAAAACAAAAGAAAAATCTCTAAAATCCTTTAACACATAAAAAATACCCATGCCAAACTGGTAACTCTAGAACAGCTCCTGTTATGGTCTATACTATGACAGGAATGCTAGAACAATCTCCAGTTATTTAATTGCATTAGGTAGTATTCATAAGCAATATAAGGTAACTTTAGATAGTTCTGGCATTCCTGTTTTATTCTAGACTATAAAGGAAACAGGTTTAGAGTTATTAGCTTGACAAAATACTTTTATGTGTTGAGATGTTTCGCTCTCTTTTAGAGGTTGTCTTGTTTTGTTTTAAATAGGATGAATTCTGAACATTAGTAAATATTCTTTTGTCTTCTTAGGGTGATCATTTGATTTTTATTGTTTGACTTATCCATTGAAGAATTATATTAGAAGATTTCTTAATATTTACCCATTTTTACATTGCTCAAGTCAATATCATTTTACTATATGTATGGTCTCTCTCTCTCTCTACATATATATATATATATATATATATATGTCACATTTTTGCATTTATCTTTTGATGTGAAATGGATCTAGAACTTTCTTTTTTGGCACATATTTTATCATGTTTTAGTATCCAGTTATGATAACTTCTAAAAGATGAATTAGAATTTTTTTCCTTTCAAATTCTCTGAAATAACTTAAATAGCACTGTAACTTACCTGTTTTCAGGTTTGTCTGTGAAACTGGAGGAGGGATGGAGATACAAACTGATGTGACAGCTTCTCCATTTCTTTTGTTATGGATTTATTTAAACATTGTTTCAGTCAATCTTTATTATTCATGAATTCTGTACTTGAGAATTCACCTACATGCCAAAATTTATTTGTGACCCCCAAATCAATACTCACAGCACTTTGTGGTCATTCCCAGATTTATGCATGCTCAGAGCAGTGGAAATCTGAGTTGCCAGATGTGCATGGCTCCAGCTATAATAGAACAAGTTGATGCTCTCTGCCTTCTTGTTGTAGCTCTCATACTGTAAATAGGTGTTCTTTTTGCAGTCTATTTAGTGCCACATTTTCTGCATTTCTGTGCTTTTTGTTGATGAGTTAGCTGTTTAAAATGGCCTGAGAATAGTTCTGAAGTGTTGTCTAGTGTTCCTAGAAGCTGTGATATGCCTTGTGGAAAGAATATGTATTTTATTTTATTAGAGTATAATTGCTTTACAATGGTGTGTTAGTTTCTGCTTTATAACAAAGTGAATCAGCTATATATAAACATATATCCCCATATCTCCTCCCTCTTGTGTCTGCCTCCCACCCTCCCTATCCCACCCCTCTAAGTGGTCACAAAGCACCGAGCTGATCTCCCTGTGCTATGCGGCTGCTTCCCACTAGCTATCTATTTTACATTTGGTAGTATATATAAGTCCATGCCACTCTCTCACCTCATCCCAGCTTACCCATTCCCCCTCCCCGTGTCCTCAAGTCCATTCCCTATGTCTGCATTTTTATTCCTGTCCTGCCCCTAGGTTCTTCAGAACCTTTTTTTTTTTTTTAGATTCCATATGTATGTGTTAGCATACGGTATTTATTTTTCTCTTTCTGACTTACTTCACTCTGTATGACAATCTCTAGATCCATCCACCTCACTAAAAATAAGTCAGTTTCGTTTCTTTTTCTGGCTGAGTAATATTCCATTGTATATATGTACCACATCTTCTTTATCCAGTCATCTGTTGATGGACACTTAGGTTGCTTCCATGTCCTGGCTATTGTAAATAGAGCTGCAATGAACATTGTGGTACATGACTCTTTTTGAATTATGGCTATCTCAGGGTATATGTCCAGTAGTGGGATTGCTGGGTTGTATGGTAGCTCTATTTTAGAATATGTAATTTAGATAAGCTTTGTTCATGCATGAGGAATAGTGCTGGTGGCTATGAGTTCAATGTGAATAAATCACCCATATGCAGTAGTCCCCCTTATTGCCCCCTTTGCTTCCTGAGGTTTCAGTTAATGACAGTCAACTTTCCTCTGAAAATATTAAACAGAAAAATCCAGAAATAAACAATTCACAAGTTTTAAATTGTGCACCATTCTGAGTAGCATGATGAAATCTTGTGCCACCTTGTTCCATCTCATCGGGGCCGTGAATCATCCCTTTTCTCGGGGATTAGTCACTTAGCAGCCATATAGATTATCAGATTGGCTGTCCTGGGATCACAGTGCTTGTGTTCAAGTCACCCTTACTTTACTTAACAATGGCCCCAGTGCACAAGAGTAGTGATGCTGGCAATTTGGATCTGCCAAAGAGAAGCCATAAAGTGTACCCTTGAAGTGGAAAGGTGAAAGTTCTCAACTTAATAGGAATAAGAAAAAAAAATCATATGCTGAGGTTGCTAAGATCAGTGGTAAGAACAAATCTTTTATCTGTGAAATTGTGAAGAAGGAAAAAGAAATTCATGTTAGTTTTGCTGTCACACCTCAAACTGTGAAAGTTTTGGCCACAGTGCGTGATAAGTGCTTAGTTAAGGTGGAAAAGGCATTAAAATTGTACAATAAGGTATTTTGAGAGACCAGATTCACATAACTTTTATTACAGTATATTGTTATAATTGTTCTATTTTATTATAAATTATTTTTGTTAACCTCTTACTGTCCCTAATTTATAAATTAAACTTTATCATAGGTATGTATGTACAGGAACAAGCATAGTATATATAATATTTGGTACTATCTGCAGTTTCAGGCATTGACTGGGGGTCTTGGAATGTAACCCCTGTGGGTAAGGGGGGCTACTCTATATTAAATAAGGTGTTTTTAAACAGAAACATACACAAAATAAGGTTACGTCTTGATCTGTTGATGAAAATGTGGCCAGAGACTTGCAGAAAACTTGTTCTGTATTTCCTCTAGGGTAGATGATTCAATATTCATGAATTAAGTATTTATAACTACTGTGAATAATGAGAATCAACTGTACTTATTTTTGTCAGGTTTTAAAATATACATTTTACTTTAAAAAAATCTCCTTCATTAGCACTTTCTCATTTAGAAATATACAGTTCTACATGACAATATTATTATTTGATAACTAAAAACATCAATTACGTAGTTATACCTCCTTTCCCCCCATATATATATGTTTTCTCCTTTAAGTAATTAGTTTTGCAAAGGGACTATTTAATTTACTGTTCTTTTCCAAGACAGAGTTCTTGGAAAATGACATTTACTCCAGTCTCACAACTAGGTGGAGCCTAGTCAGAAGTGATTTATGTCATTTCTAGGCCTGGCCTATAAAATCTCCTGTCCAAAACACCCAATCTGAGGTCAATGTTAGAATCTACAGGTTGAAGATGACAGGGCCTCTGTCAGCCTGGTTCTCAGAACTACTGCCCAGAGGCAATACACCTCCCCTTCTCAATAGGACTTTATTGAGAAAGAAACAGACTGGATCCTATTAAGCCACTGAGAGCAGGCTCGCCACTTAACTAGTGTACACACTCTCCCTTATTGGTCTCAACCTGACCTCACAATGCAGCTTCAATTTACCACTCTCAGATCTAGAACTTCAGTACATTCTTCTTCTCTCCTGATCCCTTAATCTTAATCGCAACTAAATTTTCCCAATGAGCTCAAAATGTCCTATATACCATTTCCCAAGTATGCCATGTTCTTCACCTCTAAGACTCTTTATATATAAAGATGGATAATTCTAGTATGCTTTTCCTCTCCATTTGTTTCTAACTATTTGTCCTTCAAGATTCAAATCATTCAAGATCTTCAATCTGACCTTTATCCAGTCTGGATTGCCAATCTCTCTTTTTCCTTCCAAAATATAATACATGCATTTCTCTAACAAGTTAGTTTATAATGCATTATTATTGTTGTTTAATTATTTGACTCTCCAACTAGATTGTGAGTTCCTTAAGTATAGAGACTAGCTTGTTCATACACACATGTACTTATTTTTGTATGTGTATATATAAGTAAATATGTAAGTTTTATAGTAATATTACAGTAATGTATGTAGAAAATGACAGAGACAAAATGTTTTCTAAACTGGGATCCCAGAACGATAACAACAGTAGCAAGTAATAAAACTCTTCATTTGTATTTTGTTGGGCTAAACTTGAAAACAATAATACAGTCTGTCTCCCTTTAAGTTCTTTAAGAGATGTTAGAAGAACTTGTGACACTTGAGCAAAGTCAAATAGAGAAGGTTTCTTATTAGAATGAGTCACTATAAATGACTTTTTTTGGTCTCTCAGTTTGCCATGGAAAAAGCAATATAAGATGCCAAGTTTTTCTCTGGTTTTCTACTAATAACAATAAAAAGAAATAAGTTCAGAATGAAGTCATCAAAAATAACTGCTCTTTTATGTTTATAGAGCCAGCTTATGAACTATACCTGCTCTAAACAGGCTACACTATCCAGCAAGATCACTCCATGCTGTGAACTGCCAGAACCATTCCGAGGGGAATGCATTATCAACTCAGAAAATGACAAACCTGATCTCTCATCCCTGCCACTTAGCAGGTTTACAGAAGACCAGTTTGTATGCAAACAATTCACTGACAAACAAGATGACTTCCTACAAGAGTAATATGGCTTTTTGTAAAATCTTAGTAATGGTATATTGTATTTATGGATTCTTTGGGAGAGACTGCAAACTTGAATGTTGACAGAGGCGAGCCAATGATGTGAGTGAATGGTTAAATGGCTGAGAGGAGATGCCTTGTGGAGTCCAAGGTTTCAGCTACTATTTGGCTCTAGCTACTTGTTACCATATGGGAATGTAGGCTTTGGGTCGTTGGATCAACTGCATTTTGAGAGAAGTTGGAAGTCTCTTGATTTTTAAATGTTGACAACTAATATAGGAATTTTAAAAAACACAGTGAGTGTCAAGTGTGTGCAAGCTTTGCTCTGAGGGACTTAGAGTCATCCCTAAGTAAGGGTTTCAGATTGGTATGCCTGGCCAGCTCTTCTAATTAATTTAATGCCTACTATCAAAGCCATAGTGTGGCATTACAAGATTAAAGAGATGGAGTTCTAACATCTCTGGTGTCCATTCAGAAGTGCAAACTATTTTGGGCATAAAGCAAACTGATTTCAATATATTATAATATTAAGACAGTATTACTGAATGATTGAAATAGTTCCAAAGTCACTTTGTGAAGTATTACTTGGAGCAGCTAAATTCTAACAAAACATAAGAATTTGAATTTTCCTCAAAGTTTTCTGTAGATTGACTTTAGCTATATTTCTGAAATTACATTTGACACTGGCTTATAAAAGTAAATGTCACTACCTGAACTCACTTATCCCTAAACTTGCATTTAGTATTGAAAAAGTCGATAGGCACAACTTCCCAGTGGAAATTACGTTAGACTCTGAGTTGTGAGACCTGAGTTCCAGTCTAGCTTGGTCATGCATCAACTTTGAAATGCAGTTCAAGCCACTTGATTTCCCCACACTTTTGGGTTCCAACTATAAACTGAGGCAGTTGGATAAGATCACTTCAGATGTCCCTTCTGCAATTCTATGATTCCTTTGAAAATATTCTAGAGTCCAAATTTCTCTTTCTTGTAACCCAGAAGAATGTGCAGATTATGGACAACTCATGCTTGAAGGCCTATGTGGAAAATAGGGGAAGGTGCTTATTTAATACCTAGTCAGCACAGTCTTACAAAAAAAATTGTAATATTTATAAAATCTAGCCTCAAAGTCATCAAGAAAATGTTCTCACCCAAACACTTGAAATGAATTTCTAGTAAAAGTAAGGGGAGACCTTGAGCCAGGAACTAAATCTTATCAGGATGTTTTAGGTTCAAGTTTGAATCTGCCACTCACTACTGTGTAACTTTGGAAAAATCACGTAATTTTATTGATTTGGTTTCCTTATCTCAAAATATAGCCAATAAAACTTTCCTGCCAGCCTCCCAAGATTTGCAAATACCTAAAGTCAGTTAAAATATTGAATAAATGCCATGGTCATAGTTGGCTTTTGAAAGAAAACTATGGTTTCAGAAATTTAGTGTTTACTTTCTAATATGCTTCACGTGCTTACAGGTTTCTTTATGAATATTCAAGAAGACATCCAGAGTTGGCAGTTCCAGTGATTTTAAGAGTGGATACAGTATATCAAAACTTACTGGGAAAATGCTGTAAATTAGAAAATCCTCTGGAATGCTATAGTCATGGGGTAAATTCCTTTTTTTAAACCTGTTTCTCATAAGTGATTATAAATATAGGGAAAAGTCCAATGCTGTTAGTAGTGCTGTACTTTTGTAAGATGATTATGCATGTCCTTTCTAATTGCAAGCACTACCCAAAATCTTTGATTTCTGTCTAAACCAAAGGCCACATCATTATACAGCAGCAACTTCCTGTGTGAGTCACTGCCTCATAGATTCTGTGTTTTATGAAAACAACTCTGTGCAATCTTCTCTTTAAAGTTTGCTTGGCATGGTAGCAGGTAGCATGAAAGCATAGCCTATTAGGGTGGGGGAAGGTTGACGGTTTCCACCAAGCAGGCCTGGGAACTGTCCCTATCTCAGGCCAGAAATCATACTGTTCACACTCAGCAGCTCCTGTTGTGTAGTTGACCTGGAAAAAGCCAGTTGCCTTACAAATCTCTGACCAGATGATCTGTTATCCACAGTTTACCAGGAGCCAGGTGGTTCCGGCTTTTGTTATGCTAATTGGTGGCTTACATATTTATAGAGAGGTGGGGATGGAGGACGAAGGCATTTCTTGTCCTGTTTGAGCTCAAGCAGGTACACCTAGCATCTTCCTGTTCCCGGAGAGAAGGCTAAATGAAGGCGACTTAGTCTTTCGTAGGTTAGCACCCTTTCATAACATCACCTGTAGACTCCACAATCATCATTATGATAATAGCCCCTTATAGGAGCATGGATGTTTAGAGTTTACAAAGTAGCTTTACAACAAGTGTCCTATTTTATCCTCACAACAGCTTGGTAAGATAGGTAATGGCATAAGTACTAGCTACATTTTGTAGATGAGAGTTTTGAGTTTCAGAAGGTTCAGGTGACTTGTCCAATGTCACACAGGCAGTAAGGACAAGGCTAAGTGTTAAATCCAGGCAAACAGTTTACCAATCAGGTAAAATTTTTACTATAACAAATACTGTTTATTAGGATCAGGTGGACTGGGTCTGATTACTTAAGAAGATAACCAGTGCTCCTACCAAAGAGCTAAGTCTGCAAGGTCACTCGTATCTTCCCACTGGAATTTTATTTGCACTGTTCAAGAATTCTTTGAACTTTCATTTAGCTCTGAGAATTCCATGTGATTCCCTTCAACGTGTATTTGTGGAGTGCTTTACTATGTTCAAGTCTGGTACTTGTTTTTATTAAACCATGACTTCTTAATATGTATCTATATTTCTATACCTACATCCATATCTCTATATCTGTACTGTTTACATAAAAATGCTGGATTATTAAAAATAACCAATATGCATGCATACACACCCACATTCTGATCAATTAAACTTAGATCTATAAATTACTTTTAAGGACCTCTTTTTGGCTTGATGAATGATTAGCTTTATGCTTGTGAAATATGCCATTTAAGCCCATAAATGAGTTCATACCACAGGAAACTAAATATCAATCTTGCTGTCCCACTTTTTTCTCCACAAAGTACATGGCCATTCCTGTTTCAGCAAAATGCGTTTTTTCAACATTTCCAAGCTAAGTAAATAAAACCCTGGGTTTAGTAAAACAGTCACATTAAACTATTACAGAAGATGGTTTTGCAATCTTACCTCAAGATATATTGTTGCAACGATAGATAAACACTGATTATCTTTATTTTTCAGGAAGAGATGTTTCAAAGAGTGGTTCATGAAAGCCATGAGCATGTGAAAAATCAGTGTGATTTACATGAGAAATTAGGAGATAGTAACTTCCATGACAGGTATGCTTCCAAGATATTGTCCAGATTTATGGTTATTCATGAGTTTTTGTTGACTCCTGCTGCTGAGAGTTGCTAAGAGTCTATCTTCAACCTTAAAATCTCAGAGGCCAAGGAAAAACTCAGTTCAGAATTAACCTAGCTATCTTTGTCTTGATAAGACAGTTGTCCACATAACCTTGGGTGCTTTTACATTGCTTTTTAGGCCAGTTTCCAGATTCCAATCAATGCCCAGAGGTCAGGGAGCCAGCTGACCCTGACTGCCCTTCCGCAATCCCATAGGAGCCCTCTACCCTTCACCTGGACATTTAGTTTGGGGCTTTGCATGCAATCTGGAGTCAAGGCTGCAACAGAGATCTAATCTAGGTTTGCTTTGTCAGTTTCAAGTCAGGTCAATATAGCAAATACAGTATTTTCACCATCAAGAGAGAGATAAATAGGTACCTTAGTCAGAGGAAGCACACGTAACTCTTTGTGTGCAGAGAGCCTGGTAAATCCCATTGTATTTCAAAGATTAAGATATCCAAAAAAAGAAAAGCCAATTTTCAGTTATCTTTAAGATCTTACTGTAATAGTTTATTAAGAAACAGAGTATATATGTCAATCCCAATCTCCCAATTCATCACACATATATACACTAATATGTATAAAATGGATAACTAATAAGAACCTGCTGTATAAAAAAGTAAATAAAATACAATTCAAAAATTCAAAAAAAATATACAACTGAATGCAGAAAACCAGGTGGAGGGCACTACATGTTTGTGGATGTTATTTCAATAAAAATCCAAACAGTTTAGTGTGTGTGTGTGTGTGTGTGTGTGTGTGTGTGTTTTGATAAAATGATCTTAAAATTGAAACAGATATAAAATAGGTAACTAATAAGAACCTGCTGTATAGCACAGGGAACTCTACTCAAAAAAAAAAAAAAGAAGCAGAGTATTGGGGAAAAGTTCAGTTTGATACAGTGTCCCATAATATTGAGCTTAAATTAAATGTCCAGAATAATGGATCAAAAAAAATTATTCTTGTTTTAGAATATTTGGCTTATTATTATTTTTTACTGTTGTGTTTAATTGCTAACGCCTAGCTTAAGGATTAGACTGGTGGCTCTCAAACTTTAGAGTGCATCAAAATTACTTGGAGGACTTGTTAAACACAGCCCACCCCTAGAGTTTCTGATTCAGTAAATCTGGGGTGGGGCATGAGAACTTCTAACAAGTACCCAGGGGATGCTGCCAATCCAGGGGTCACACTTTAAGAAGCACTGGATTAGGTTGACTATTTCATTGGATGCTATAGCTAAATTCTTCCCCTAACTTCATTATAATATAAATGCAATAAATGATTCTGACATTTTGTTGTCCTCAAATTCAGTTCTGCAGAGTCTTTCTCATTAAAATCTCTCTCCATATCCCTCAGTTCCCACTACCACTCTCCTAGTTCAGGCCATCACTTGAATTACTGGCGTGGACTTTTCTTCCCTCACTTCGCCTCTTGCCCACCTCCAATCCATTCTTTATATAGCAACCATAATTATCTTAAAAACAATGTAAATCTGATTCTATAGTTAAGCTTTCTTCCTTCTCCTCTCTCCAATTCCCAATCCCCCCTAATTAAGAAAAAAATCACAATCAGTGACTTTCTAAGTGCTCCCTTCTTACTTTCACTCCCCTTCACCTGGCTCATTTTTAGTTATTGTCAGATCTCAGCTCACATGTCATTTCCTCTAGGAAGCCTACCTGACCTCCCTGGGATGGGATTAGATGTCGTTCTGTGTGCACCTATAGCATTCTCTATTCCTCTCATGACACTGAGTGTACTCCTCTATCTCCCCCAGTAGGGGTGTGAGACCATGAGAGTAGGACATGTTTACTGATCGTTGGTTGCTGTAGCTTCTATTTGTACATGTTGTAGACAACCAATACATGCTTTAATGGCCTGTGCATATATTTATTTCAGAAGCTGTTTACTATGAGTCTGATTTTGCAGCCATCCAAATTAGCTATCACAGTATCCTTCATAAGTAGAAAGAAGATGGATCAGAGTGGAGCAATGTGTGAAGTGGAAAGGGAATTCCAGGTATACTGAGTAAGCCATTGAGCCACTGGGTCAAGAACTAAAGGGATAGACTTAAACCCAATCTAACGACTTGCTCATCCCACATCAGAGACAATGTCAGATATTGAGGAAAACTTTGTAGAGTTCTTCATTTTGGGCACATAGCCATTGCCAGGAATAAAAGGAAATTATTCTTTCAGGCTCATAGTCCTTTATACTAAGAAAGCCCCACAACTGTCTGCTCAGGAGTTGGTTATATTCACGAAGAACATGGCAGCTGCTGCCACCAAATGTTGCCCACTGAATGATGAGCAACAGTTTTTTTGCATGGAGAACTCGGTAAGCACATCCTTGAGTGCATGTTTGTCTGTTGTTAAAAGTTCTGAACTCCAAGCCCCAGCAACCGGTCTCATGTTGGTGGACATGTCTATGAATTGTCAATGGAACCTAATAATTCTGTCCTTAAGAGAATTTATTTCTGGTCAGTTCATGCCAATTGTCTTTGATTAGCAGCAGGGATAAGACTATCACTTTGCAAAAACTGGGGATGTCAGATTCACCAGACCTTTGCCTGGATCATATCCCAAGGTCTATTCCCTGGATTTTCAAGTCAACAACAGCGATTTTGCTGATTTTAGACTAACTCATACTAATCAAGAGTGTAGGAAAAAAACCACCCAGTTTCCTCTTGTGTTTCTCCTTTACTCTCACACGATTACCATACTCACAACACTTCTGACACCAGATGCGTGGGGTTTTTTTTTCCCCAAAGCAAGCACTGGGAATCCTACAATTTTAACTCAATTCTAACACTATCTGCTTGGAGATAACATCAGATCTTACGGGTGAGGGCTCAGTTCCACAAGACTCCTCCCACCTCACTTCAGATGCCAATCACAAGTCCAAGTTGTCATCTGTGCTTCTGACTGATTAGCTATAAATCGGAGGTTTCCACGACCCCCTCCTTGGGTTCAATTAATTTTCTAGAGCAGTTCACAGAACTCAGGAAAACACAGTTACCAGTTTATTGAAGGATATGAAAAAGATGCAGAAGAACAGCAAGATAAGATGTACATAGGGTGAGGCCTGGGAGGGTCCCAAGTGCAGGAGCTTCCTGTGGAGTTGGGGTGTCTCACCCTCTCAGTACATGGATGTGTTCACTCACCTGAAAGCTCACTGAACCCCATACTATTGGGATTTTATGGAGGCTTCCTCACATAGACATGACCAATTATTAACTGTATTTCCAGCCTCTTTCCCCTCTCTGGAGCATGGGGGTGGGGCTAAAAATTCCAAGCTTCTAATCATGTCTTGGTCTTTCTGGAGACCATCCTCCATCCAGGAGCCATCCAGGAGCTCACTCAGAGTCATCTCATTAGAACAAAAGCTTCTCCCAATGCCCTTATCACTTAGCAATTTATAAGCATACCAGGAGCTTTGTGTCAGGAACCAGGGTCAAAGACCAAATATTTATATTTTCTGTTATCTTACATCAAATTTACAAGTGTTACCTTCATTAGACAGAATACCAGGTATTCATTTACAGTGAGAAATGTCTTCCCAATGTCAAGAATAATTGGGTCTAATAACTAGACTACACTTTTCCCTGAATCACATTACTTGGGAAGTTGAATTAGGATATGGGTATTCATGCAAATGGAATCAGAGGAAGGACAGGGATGGTCTTGATGGATAGTTCTTCCAGGAATATGAATTATTCCCTCCTAGCAATGGAGAACATTACTCCAGGACCTGGATGCTCATCTCTAGGTCTCTCTCAAGTGGTATATTTTAACGCTACTGAATTCTTGTTTGGTGACAGCTTTCTTTGTCCTATATTCTTGGTAGAGCATCTCCTCTATACTAAGTTAGTCTTTTTTTCTGATAAAATATAGTTCTTTTGGTTACAGATTTAAAATTTTTTATTATCCAGCTCTGTTTTCCTTTTATTTTATTATAAATTTTTATTATCTAATCATGCCTTCCTTGGGGAACTCTTGATTTCTATTCCTAAAACCTTGTTTTTAAGTGATCTCTTTGGTTACTTCAATAAATTCATAAATGTTGATGCTCACTGGTTTCACTCACTTCATCCCCACATACATAAGTGACAGGGAATTTGTGTGGTCATTATACTCAGAGTGGAATAAAGGCAGCCTTGCAGACAGCATCAGGATAAGTATCAGACACACCCTGGGAGCAAGGCAAGGTGACTGTTCTAGAAGGAGACAAGAAAATGGAAGGAGACAACTGAAATAAAATCCAGGGATTCCTTTCACCATTCATTTATTCACTTTTTCATTAATTCAACAAGTGTTTATAGGTGATTTATCATATACCAAGTTCTGTGGTAGTTACAGATGTCCAGTTATAAAACACAGAAACACACTGTATTTGAGCTTTTCTAGAAGTGCAATCATCAGTCTTGCATCTGGGTCAAATTAGCAGTCATGTTGACCTGAGACTTGATTTTAATTTGATGAAGCATAAGAAACTCCTGCCTCAAGTCAACACTGGTCTATAAACTGCACACTGGGGAGGAATTGGGAGGTCGGGTCCAAGGGAACTGACCTTTGAGGATGACAGGAAGAGGGAGGACAAGGCTGAGAACCAGGCTTCACCTGACACTCTTGCTCTTTCCCAGACCGTGAAATCCAGGCCAAATTAGCAGAAACTAGAATTTGAGAATACTTTTCTATGGATAAAAAAATAATATTAATGACCACAAACCTTATGGCTCTTATTTTAATTCTTTTCTGGGGAAGGCAAAGCTAATTCTTGGAGCTTTATGCAGAAGACACGAAGCAGAGCCTATCAATGCTGGCGTGGGTCACTGCTGTGATGACTCGTATGCCTTCAGGAAGCCTTGCTTTGATGATCTGCAAGTAGATGGAACTTACATTTCTCCACATTTATCCTGTGACCAAGTCGTCAACCTTAATGTGGACTTGTGCAGAGCTCAGGAGGAGGAATTACAAACCGAAAAGCAAAAGTAAGGATCTTTGTTTATATGTATATATATATATTCTGCTTACCCTGAATCAACACAGTGCATCAAAAGCCCTCCACCTCCTGGCAGTGGGGCAGTTCCCCTTTAGTGCCCACCCACTCTTCCCACCCTCCTCAAGTGCCCCTGATCCTGTCCTCAGGAGAAAGCAGGTCCTGGTCCTCATAGTTCCTTCTCCCCCACGATCATTAAAATGGTTGGTAGCTTACTTCTAATTAATTTATTTACTCTAAGCCTTGCTTTTGGAGAGTCTAAATATTATTTGTCCAACAATATCATCTTGCCAAGTGAGGCAAAGTTTTTGTTGCCTTGGGAATAAACACATTCCCGTGGTGAGCAAGAGCAAGGTTGTCACTTATTCTGTTTTATCACAGTACTTAAAATTCATAAGCCAACTGTCCCTTGAGGTCCTTTCTTCAGTTCCCAAGGTGATTCAGTTCCCAGGGATTCCTTTCACCATTCATTTATTCACTTTTTCATTAATTCAACAAGTGTTTATAGGTGATTTATCATATACCATGTTCTGTGGTAGTTACAGATGTCCAGTTATAAAACACAGAAACACACTGGATTTGAGCTTTTTTAGAAGTGCAATCATCAGTCTTGCATCTGGGTCAAATTAGCAGTCATTTTGACCTGAGACTTGATTTTAATTTGATGGAGCATAAGAAACTCCAGCTCATTAGAACAAAAGGTGAGCTGATCACAAACTAGACTGTAATACTTTGCAGTAAGCATCCAAAAACCATTGTAACACTTAGCCATTCTTTCTTTAGCCCAGGCTGATGTGAGAAGATAATACTTTATTTTTAGAGTTCGGGCTTTGCTTTCTCTTGAGGAAATTCTCTGGCATAGATAGGCACCCTTTATGTATGTCATCTCACCAAATCCTTACTGCAGATTTAGGAGGTAGATAATATTATTACCCCATTTTAATTGTGAGGAAACTGAGGCTAAGAAGGCAAGAAGAAATGGTATGAGATCATGCAACAGGTAAATAAGTTGTTGAACTGGAATTTGTACCCAAGCTACCTGGCTCAAAGCACATATACTTAACTACCAACATGTAGCTGTTAGTGTGCCCTAATCAAGGGGTTATAATGCTGGTGATAATTTTTAATACTTGAAACTCTTCATGTAAGGGCTAGATGATGAAAAGTGTGAAATATTAGGAAGCATCCGTGTTCTAGTGAATTCACTGTGTTTTCTGTATGGAGAAAGCAATAACACAGAGACAGCTAATGTAGAGATTTCTAGAATATTCTGGGAGGATACATATTGGGAGTCAAGGGCTGGGCTGGACAAAGCTCTCCAATTTCCTGGGAAGTGGTAGGGGTTCTCCCCATGGCTTTCACCCCTATATAGTTCTGACTGATCATCATAGCATAAGTCCACATACACACAAAAAAGAAAAAAAAAAAGTGAAGGGGCTCCTGGAGGGGAAAGACAAAATTCAGCAGGATTATAAAGAGAAGGCAGAAATGAGGTCATGGAATAAGACAGAGGAAATAAAGAGAATAGAAGTTCAAAGGAAAAGATTTTAAAATCCAATTAAGAAAAATACAGAGTTGAAATGTTAAGACTTAAGATAGTATATAAAGACTAGAATGTGCTTTAAAGAAAGAGTGAATAAATGTAATGAAAATAAAAGATTAATATCATTGAAATGAAAAGCTGGAAACAACTTGATGGTGTTGAGGATTAAAAGTAGGATCTAGGGCTTCCCTGGTGGCGCAGCGGTTGAGAGCCTGCCTGCCGATGTAGGGGACGTGGGTTCGTGCCCCGGTCCGGGAGGATCCCACATGCCACGGAGCGGCTGGGCCCGTGGGCCATGGCTCCTGGGCCTGCGCGTCCGGAGCCTGTGCTCCGCACCGGGAGAGGCCACAGCAGTGAGAGGCCCGCATACCGCAAAAAAAAAAAAAAAAAAAAAAAAGTAGGATCTAATATTTTAAAAGGTAAATTAAAAAATTTAAAACTAAAGAAATGAATAGAATTAGGGGAAATGTTTTAAAACAGCAGTTAGGTTGATAGGTAGAGAGATCCGGGGGGTGGGCTGGGTGGGTGCGAGGAAGTGGACAGGAGAGATAAACCCACTGCAAGCAGATCACAGGTATGTGGCAAGTCGTTGTAAGGGAGGGGGACCTAGCTTCCAAATGGCACAGAGTCCCCAGTTGTAGAAAAGGCAGCCTTCATATCTGGAGTGTCAAGGAAAGGTACCATGACATGCTGATACCTCTGCTCCAAATCTCATTCCCAGACCTGCATTCTCATAATGGGACCCCTTTTTCCCCTTACCTATCCCAGTACAGCGAAAGTGTTTCTCCTTGTTTGTTTATTTATTGGAGTATAATTGCTTTACAGTGTTGTGTTAGTTTCTGCTGTACAATGAAGTGAATCAGCTGTATGTATACCTATATCCCCTCCCTCTTGGACCTCCCTCCCACCTCCACACCCCCATCCCACCCATCTAGGTCGTCACTGAGCACAGAGCTGAGCTCCCGGTGCTTTAGGTAAGCAGCTGCCACCTGATCTGGAAGCTCAGCGGTCATGCAAGTGTTCCCTCTACTGGTGCCTCTGGGGACGTGCATCCAGAAACCAGATGACCCAGCAGGACAGAGGAGAGAGCAGAATAGTTGGGCGTGTCTGAGGCATAGGTGAGAGAGGGGAGAGAAACTTTTGGGGTTGAGACGAGAGGGGTTGGGAGGGGCCAAACCATGAAGACAATTGGAATCCCAGAGCTTGTGAGGAAAGAGGAGAAGGGTACATATGAAGGCGCCTTCCTACCTCCTCCTCTAGGTTTCTCTATTATTGTTAAATCTACAGCTCAGACCCTCAGGAAAATTATAAAACTGCTCATCAATTATTTGCTGAGTGAATAAATGAATAAGTAGATGAGAAGCTGTGACAATGTACCATTTATTGTGGGAGTCAGGGAGAAGGGAGACTGTGGTTGGAAGCAACCAATAATTTGAAATGAAAGTTGCAAGTTGTGCTATTACTACAATTATTCATTATCATTGCCATAATTTGATGAAATAATTAATATAATTATTCATATTATCTTTGCCACTATTTATTAAGTGCCTCAGTATGCCAGTTACTGTACTCAGCCCTTTAATATAGTGTTATTTTTGGTCCTCACAAAAACCTTGCAATGTAGGTGTTCAAATTCTCATTTTATAGAGCAGGGTCGGAGAGGTTAAGTATCTTACCCATCGTCACACAGACTAGTGAGTGGAGGACCTAATTTGAGCCAAAGTAAGTTTGACTGCAAAGTTTGTGCACTTTTTATGACATTGGAAGGAAAAAGAAGTCCAAATTTTGCATGAACTCACAGTAAAACCAGTGCCCCTCCTATACCAGCTTTGGCCACTTGGGATGCTGAATCTATTAGGCCAGACCATAGAAGCCCCAATGGGTGCTGGGAAATGGGGTAATCTCACTGTGTAGGTACTCATGATGGTTCGTTTCTGTAACATGGGACTGAAGCTGTCCTATGCTTTTATGGGTTGGGTAGTGAATTTCAGCATCATGAACAATACTGTTATCTGTGGGGGAATATTTTCTGAGACAAAAACCACCAAAATTCCAATGGGAAGTAGCCTGTATTTCTCACTTTGAATAATTAATTTGTTAAAAACTGATAATTATTATTCAAAGATAGTATCAACTGTTTTGACCATACATCATACATAACCATACAGACTTGAATGATACAGAGACAAAAATAAGCACAGTGTTTTCTTTCAAGTGAGATCAAGTTTAGGTCTAATTGGAAAATTGAATATGTACATATCTCAACTATAATAAAACATAATTTAAAAAAAGATCAAATATGTACAGAACGGTTGGATAGAAAAAAGAATGCTTATACTATTCTATTTCTTTGTAAAATGTTGATTTACTTTATTATTAAAGTAATACATAGTCTTCGCAGAAAATTTAGAAAATACAGAAAAGAGAAGAAAAACATAATACTTTTATTCCAACACTGCAGAGATACCCATTATAAATGTATGTATAGTGTAGGGATACATAATTCCATATCTGTACACAAGTGCACACTCCCACAATTGCCCTCTATCCATCAGTCTATGGTTTGAATACATAATAATGCAAGTTTTGCACATTCTTGCTACTACCTGCTTATACAGAATTTCAGTTCCAGCAATTATCCTCAGAATCCTCAGGGGAGAGCTTATGAAACTCCCCTTGCTTCTCCCACTCCGCAGGAATTCTCCAGGCATTCCTGGATCCTTGGCACCACTCCTGTGCCACTGGGAACAGTCATGTCCTCCAGGTACTGCTGTCTCCTGCTCAGCAGCAGACTGGATCCCTTTCAGTTGATGACAAAGTTGCTTTATGTTTTGTTGTAAGGAAAAAATAATACCTCCCCCAAACCTCAGGATTGTACACGTTTAGCAGGTGCTGTGGCAGTGCTGCTTGTGTCTTAACGGTGTGCAGGACTTTAATGAAAGCACTCTTACAGCCCCCTTTCAAAGAGTTATCCTGATTCCATATAACTCAAAAATGAGTGTAACGGAGGCCCAGCTGGGGAACCACTGAATTACTCCCATCTTCCACTGACCAGACCTTTCTTAATGGGCGGAAGTCTGTGAGCCTGACTTTTTGTCTCAGGACGAGTTCTCGAAAGTAGTTCTCAATCCTCATGCCTTCTGGGAGGGAGGCTCACCTCACTGGCTTGTTATATATGCCCAGATCTATATTATTCCCAAGGAGTTGAAACTAGTGTTACAAATGCAAAGTGGAGATGACATAGAGCTTTATTAAGGAGGGGACAGAGAACGTTACACGAGGTAACATTTATAAATTTTCAGCGCGTTGTCTGAAACAGAACAAATATCAAGATACTCAAAAGATGTTGGCTGTTGTCATCATTTTTAATGTAGCTTTAGAAGTGATAATGTATGCAGTTTTGTCATTGATTATTCTTCAAAACAGCATTTTAATGGCTTTTTAATATTCCAGTTTGTGGGTACAATAATGAACTTAACCAGTCCCTGTTTCTGGGCATGAAAATTGTTTTCAGTTTCTAAGTATCATAAATTGTGACAATGAATATTTTTGTGCATATGTCTTTGTCCCCTCTCTGATTTTTTTCTAAGTTCCCAGGTCTTAGGACTAGGGGCAAACATGGAGTTAATTAAAATCTCCTAGCTTCTATTGACTGTGTCTTGCTGGTGCTCAGAGGATGCAGTGATTACATGCTTCTCAAACCCACCTCATCACTGTAGTAGTTTCCGACAAGAAAATTGGCTTGTGCTTCCTTATCTTCAGTCATGCCGCTGTTTCAGCTCTGTCTATCCTCAAGGCTGGGGGTTGGGGGGAGGGTGGGAGAGGGTGGAGCTGAAATGGGAAGTTCAGAGGCATGTCCAGGGCGCTACCAAGTTAAGCTAAATATCTGATTGCTTAGATGGGGTCAGCACGCTACGGCCATCTGGCCAGGGCTGTTTCTGAAGGTCCTGCGGGCACCGCCTGAACAAGCTAAGCCTGGGAGCTGCAGAGTGCCGTGTCTGCTTCGTTTCCGTTCCCGGCTTCGCTCCTGCCCTCCCCGCCTGGGACCGAGCTCGCTCTGCCCAGTGACTGCGCTGGTGTCACGTGCATGGCGGGGACTACACTGTTGACGACTACCGGGCAGCAGAGGGGTGGGTGGCATCTCAGTCCAGGAGTCAAGCGACTCAGAGAGTCACCTTGCTTTGGGCCAGCTGCCCGCACCGCACTGAGAGCGGGGTGCGGGGAGAAGAAAAGGGCGTGTCACTGGGGTACAGAGTGAGACAAGCGGCGCGCGCCCCCTTCCCCACGTCTGGTCCCTCTTCACCATCATTTCCAGCTGATGGCAACTGGCACAAACTATGCCCGCCAGCCACTTGGGGCAGCCCACCCCAGGGCTGGGGCGGGCCTGGAGTTCTCTGTCTTGTGATATAAGTACTTATATAATATCCTCAATTTTGCCTCTTGGCTGAAAAAGGCTAAAATGTTTGCCGGACCCTTGGGTTAGAGTGTCATAGAAATAGCTACTTAAAGCTTTGAGATATTTTCTTTTATACCCATTCAAGTACAAATAAGGCCACTAGGTATTATCAATGTGAATTTGAAAATGAAGAGTAAATGAAGGTTTTGGGGTAAGCAATAAAATATGGATTAATGTACATTTCCCCTACCCTTCATGCTTGTTTTCTTTGTAATTAAATCTCTCTTGATCAGTAAAGAAAAAAAAAAAAGACAACATTGGAAGATTTGGGATACTACTTTATTTTTTTATTTATATATTTTTTGCGGTACGTGGGCCTCTCACTGTTGTGGCCTCTCCTGTTGCGGAGCACAGGCTCCGGACGCGCAGGCTCAGCGGCCATGGCTCACGGGCCCAGCCGCTCCGCGGCATGTGGGATCTTCCCGGACCGGGGCACGAACCCGTGTCCCCTGCATCGGCAGGCGGACTCTCAACCACTGTGCCACCAGGGAAGCCCGATACTACTTTATTAAATAGAGAGACAGAAACCAGGTTATAATTTTAAATATTCGAAGTGGTTGAAACACCGATGTTTATATAGTTGTGGGGAAACTCATTCTGTGAGGGAAATCTGAGATGATTGTCAAACTACTGAAGTTTCAAATTAGTATATTGGTTTTATTATTAATAACATATAAGGGGGCCTCAACTTCCAGGTGTGTTATACTTGTAATATTTATTGGGAAGTTAGTTGTTTAGAATAAATGTTGCTCATAACAAAATATTATAGGAAAAGCTAATTTATTCTATAACCTATTTACCACCCAATGTAATAAAAATAAAAAATAATATTTACCCTAGTAATAATTACATAAAGGCAATTTAATTTAATTTAATATAATAGTTATATTGATGAGATGTGCTTGAAGAAAAATATGTTGAATAAAAGATGGAGATGGATACTGTGAAAACTATGAGGACATCGGGGCATTTTCACGGCCTGTAGACTTAAGAGTGAGAGCTATGCAAAGGCATGGGTGGTGTGCAGCTTTAAATAAGTAAGGCAGGTTTGCAAGCTGGCCTTCTAGAACTCAGGGAGTGATTGTATTTTTGCCACTCATTTCTTATTCAGACTCCTCAGCAACCTTGTGAAGCAGGAACCATATGCAGCAGAGATGCAGTTCCAATCAGTTATTGTGGATTTTGCTCACCTGGTGGAGATGTGCTGTCAAGCAGAGAAAAGTGAAATGTGTCTCCAAGAAGAGGTATCTCTGTTTCCTTGTCTATTGTCTTAGTTCTCTTAGGGTACAGTTAAAAAAAAATCCTTTCTCCATGCCAATCATGAATGGATTAGCAGAAAATCACAGTTTAAGTGGATGGGTGTAATTGACTATATTTGGGTTTAAGATATATTAATATTTATGTTCATTTGAGGGAACTAGTCATGTTAGACATGAATAAAGATAAATACAAAGTCATGACAGCAGATGAAATGAGATGTTTAGGACTGAGGGTGGGAGGAAGAAGGATGAGTTGAAGACTTTCTCATTATAGAGATGGTGTCCTTGGAAATATAGAGCAAACTGTAGCTTCGTTCTAGAAATTTCTGGGGGCATAATCAGGAAGAGTCACCAAATGTAGTTTGGGGCTTAACTAGGAAACCAGTTTAGGTGAAAAGGATTGCATTTTCTCAGTGGCAGATCATTAGAACAGGGGGCTGAAGAATAGAAAGAGAAAAGAACAGTGACCAGAAAAAAGTGTCTCTTTGTGCATACACACCAAACTGAGTACCAGTAGACTGTTTTGTGTAACTAATCTAATTGCATACAGTTAACAAGCAAATGACTTTTCATAAGACGGTAACGTTGTATGACTTAAATTTCTAAGAATATCATGCTAATCCTACCATCCCTGTGTGACACAGAAAATTCATGTAGATTCATGGAGGGGACCTGGGATGGACCGTTCTCCTGGGGACATGACTTGAGAAGCAGAAACTAGGATATAGTAGGTAATAGTATCTGAGTAGAAGAATGCAAGCATGTGGTTCAAAAAATAAAATATAATATAATTTTTACAGTCAAAACAGGCTGTGGCTAGTTAGTCCTAGTTAGGACTAGGTTTAGCAGTGGCCCAGGGAAACGTTTTCACAGGTAACAATTTTCATGAATGCCTCAATTACCTTCAGTGGCTCTTTTCTACTTTTTTACCTAAACTGTACATGTGATTATGTTAAAAGTCATATATCTATTGTCTAGTCAAAGATAGGCAAACTACAGCCCTCTGGCTAACTCAGCTCCACTCCCTGTTTATGTAAACAAGGTTGTGTTAGCACACAGCCTTGCCCATTTATTTACATGTTGTCTATGGCCGCTTTTTACAACAGCAGAGTTGAGTAGTTGTAAGACTGAGTAGTTGTGACAGACTGAATGAACTGCAAAGCTCCAAATATTATCTGGCTGTTCACAAAAAATGTTTGCTGACTCCCAGACCAGCTGATACACAAAATGAAAATAGTCACAAGTGCCCATTTATTTACTTTAAAGCCCTTTCACTTTTTTGTAAAACGTTCAGAAAACAGATCTCTACCTGAGTAACAACCCCATATCCACACAGATAAACACTTTTGCAGAAGGGCCTGTGTCTAAAAATTCCCAAAGGAATTTTCTTGAAGTGTTCTTGCTCTTGAGTGTGAATGCTTCTTGCTTGAACTATTTCATCAATAACATGATAGGAAGACTTCTGTGTGCTTTTTTCCCCACACTTTTTGTCTGACAGTGCTCTTCAACTTAATCGTTGAAAAGCCCAAACTTTTCCCCTTCCCTCCCCTTCCCTCTCTACTTTCTTTTAGGAGAAAATAGGGGCTATCTGAAGAATATATCATGTTAATTAAAATTTGCTAGATGAACTTCTTCAGATAGAAATGTTTATTATATGTAATTCTGCACCAGCTATAAAGTTCGACCAAGTATATCTCTGTATGATTATTTTAAGGAGGTGATTCTGAAATATTCGTGTGCATCAGAGTTACTTAGAGGGCTTGTTAAAACAAAATCAATATTTTCCATTCCCAGCATTCCTGATTTAATAGAGCTAGGGTGGGGTCTGATTATTTGCATTTCTAACAAATTCCCAGGTGCTACTCATGCTGCTGGTTTGGTGACCACTTTAAGAACAACTTTCCTAAGGTGAAAATAGATAATCATAAACTGTTTCCTCCCTCCCTTCCCAATATTTTTATATATCTAACTTAGTGAGAAGTTGGAACCAAGGACAGTCACAAAAATAATAAAACAATAGAAAAATAACCTATTTATGAAAGGAAGTGAAAGATTTTGGGGACATTAAATACAAAGTAAGACTGGAATATAAAAGCAATAACCTTATATGAATAGGCTTAGCAAAAAATATAGGAATATATGATCGAAATATTTTGGAATCTTATCATCAAGAATTTCGGTGAGTCTTTGTGCCTCTATGTTTGTGGAAGAGGTCTAGGTTTGACTGTAATGCAAAGGAATAATACCTAGTGGCTTTGGGAGTCTCCATGGAACCAAAATCCCAGAAGTGAAGAGGCTTAGCCAATTAGCAGTCTGTAGATGTTCCAAGTTAGACTAACTGCTCCAGGGACCTACATGCATTTTCTTTGTTTTCTTTTCTGAGATTAGAATAGTCAATTATATGAATCTGTTATGCCTGTTAAAAGAGAAAGTGGGCAGCTTTGAAGACTGCCTTTCTAGCTGTGGCTAGTGGGAGGGTAAAACATTTTTAGGCAAGATGGAAGACATATTTTGAGAAGTAAACCAGAATGCAGGAAAATTCTAAGGAGAAAAAAGTGAACCAAAATTAATGTTGGATTGTTGGTAAGAATAAGAATGAAACAAAAAGAAGGAATAAAATAACAAACTCAGCTATACAAGGTGAATTCGGATCTTCCAAAGGAAAGGAATTTCATATTTCATGAAATAATGATGTGAATTGTAGACTTCAGCAGTTTTAAGGAGAAAACTACTCAGAAATTCTCTCCTCCAGGTCAGTGGGGAATGATAATTGTAGCCTGAGATACTTATCTGTCACCCAACAGAATATAACATAGAAGAAAGTTAACAAGAAATCTCAGGAATTTGGGCAGGTTGAAATGATGGTTTGAAAATAATACATGAAATTTAACAATAAAAAAAGGCAAGTTCTGCTTTTAGTTGTGACTTAACACAAGTTCATGTGGAAAGACTTGTTGGTTTAAGTGGCCTAGGCTTACAACTTGATGGGTCTACTATCAAAGCTACTGCAATCCTGAGATGCATTTCTGGAGAAAAAACAAGGATCAGATTAAGCAATGTGATATCGCAACCACATGGATCAGGTCACTCTGGGATACTGAATTTAGTCTCTTATGATACATCACACAAGTTTTGAAAATTACATAAGTAATACACGAACATGAAAAGAGTTCAGACAGAAGAGCAGGGTACATTTCCCATTCCCAAAAGGTAAGCAATTTAAGTTTTCACTTTTAGTATGCCTAATGATTACCATTATTACTTTAATAGTTTTTTAAAATACTGCTGTCACTTAAAGAATGTAGTATACTTACACTAACTTCGACAATACTACCAGTAGACTCTCAATTTTTTTTTTTTAGGTAAAGTATTTTTGTAGTTTTAGCTCTTTTATTGGTTATGCTCTATTTCTTGGTCCTTCGACTTCAATCAGCATCTAGTGATTTTCCAAAAGATAATTAACATGTCTAAACTTCTTTTGATTTCTTTGCCAGCTTCCCTTTTTAAAGCTATACCATTACTTCCACACTGTCTAGGTTTATTCATTCTGCTTTGTAAATGTAAGGCTTATATGCTTTGTCAATAGGTTGATCCAAAAACTGGAAGCCATTAAATAGTGTTCAATAGTGTGTTTAACTGTAATATTATTTACAGCTGTACAATGAATGGATTGACCAATAGTTCAATGACTTATCTTGGATCATTTAAAAAGTGTCAAGATTAAATGAAGTCTTTTTTCTTACTCTCAACTGCAGAAAATATGCCACATTTATTTAGTTTTACATATTTGGACTATGATTTCCTAGTACATCCTTCTTTTTTGAGAGTTTCTACTTACCATTCTTTTTCCATGTTGACAAATAAAACAACTACTTTCATCACACCACTAAAATATATCACACTGCTAAATTATATCAGGTTTAGCAGTGATAGTTTTTGTAATAGAATATTCTATCATCTTAAAGTTTTTGTAATCATACAGTTTTTGTAATAGAATATTCTACCATCTTAAAGTTTGATAAGATTTGAAACTTAAAGTTTGACAACATTTGAAAAGTCCTCTGACTTAATCTTTCAGTTTGGATTTAGTTATTTCTGGGACTGATTTATGGCTGTCCACTAAGAGTCTCTTTTTAAGTGTAACTCTGGGTAAAATTGACTATTTCTAACATCCCATTTTGTGTTTTTTTTCTTGGATTCTTTTAAGTTTTTTTTGGCTACATTCTTAAGTTAGGTGTGTATGTATTTATGTATTTTTTCAGAATGGGCACCCGGGTGATAAACTGTAGGGGCCCTTGCATATTTAAATATTATTTCACCCATATATTTATACAGTTATATTTTAAGCTGGTATGTTAGTTGGGGTTCTTTAGCTGTAAATAATAGAATCAAATTCTGGCTAACCTAAGTAAAAATTAGTATATTGAAAGGATAATAGTGACTTCAGGAATCTTTAGGAAGTTTATCTTATCTCCTGAGCAGGAGATAAGAACCAAAGCAGCTCAGAAATCAATGACTTTCTGGTCTTTTACTGCTGGTACTTCTCTAATGTTACTATTCTGAGCTTCTATCTCTGCATTTTGATATGTTGATTAACATCACACCAATGACTATTTTTCAGAAGTTCATTATAGCTCTTACATTGATGGTGTTTTTTTTTTTTTCTTTTTAGCATCAGTAGGCTTTATTCTTTCCAGTATATTGTTACTCTTATTGAATTGGGATTTCAAAAGAGATAAGAGGTGACCCATTTTAAAAGGATCTTGGCAAGTTGTTATGCCCAGCAGTATCTAGAATGTAAAATGGTTTGAAAAGCATGTCACAGGACTTGGAGATATAGACTAGTAATGTTTATTCCAAAGTCTTCAGATGGATGACAGGTTAGCAGTCTCCCATACAGACAACGTACAGGCTGGAAGAAAATATTTGCAAACAATGCTACTGACAAGGGATTAATTTCCAAAACATACAAACAGCTCATACAGCTTAATACCAAAAAACCAAACAACCCAATCAAAAAATGGGCAGAAGACCTAAATAGACATTTCTCCAAAGAGGACATACAGATGGCCAACAGGCACATGAAAAGATGCTCAATATCACTAATCATTAGAGAAATGCAAATCAAAACTACAATGAGGTATCACCTCATACCAGTCAGAATAGCCGTCATTAAAAGGTCTACAAATAATAAATGCTGGAGAGGGTGTGGAGAAAAGGGAACCCTCCTACACTGTTGGTGGGAATGTAAATTGGTGCAGCCACTATGGAGAACTGTATGGAGGTTCCTTAAAAAACTAAAAATAGAGCTATTAATATGATCCAGCAATCCTGCTTCTGAGCATATATCCAGAAAAGACAAAAACTCTAATTCAAAAAGATTCATGCACTCCAATATTCATAGCAGCACTATTTACAATAGTCAAGACATGGAAGCAACCTAAATGTCCATCGACAGATGAATGGACAAAGAAGATGTGATATATATACACAATGGAATATTGCTCAGCCATAAAAAAGAGTGAAGTAATGCCATTTGCAGCAACATGGATGGACCTAGAAATAATCATACTAAGTGAAGTAAGTCAGACAGAGAAAGACAAATACTATATGATACAACTTCTATGTGGAATCTAAAAAAATGATATAAATGAACTTATTTCCAAAACAGAAATAGACTCACAGACATAGAAAACAAACTTAATGGTTACCAGAGGGGATGGCAGGGGGTGGGGGCGATAAATTAGGAATTTGAGATTAACATATGAGATTAACATATACACACTACTGTGTATAAAATAGATAAACAACAAGGATCTACCATATAGCACAGGGAACTATATTCAATGCCTTGTAATAACCTATAATGGAAAAGAATCTGAAAAAGAATAGATGTATATACTTGAATCATTTTGCTGTACACCTGAATCTAATACAACATTGTAAATTAACTAATTTTAAAACATGAATTAAAAAAAGGAAATAAATTAACATTCAAACAAAACAAAACAAAAAAAGTCATGGGTCACCGTGGAAGTAAGGATACGTAAGTTCCAGAGGTATTTTTAAAAACAAGCCTAAATAGATTTCAATCTTTCTAGACAATTTAGGTGTGGTACTGTTTGAAGGTGGGAAGAAGAACTAAATTACTAGACTTCTAACCATTTTCTACAGGATCCTAGAGGCTTTTAGGAGTGTGAGTCATCTATCCCTCAGATGTGTGTGTGTTCATTCCTTAGCAGTGGAGTTCTAGGGGTCCCATTTCCACTAAGCTAAAAATTTCACTTTTATCTACTTGGGCTTCCACAAATGATTTTTATTTGAATAAGGACTATACAGGTACAAATTGGGGAAAACTTTCGGACTTAATATTCAAGGCCTACACCAGTACATATGAAGGGAGTAGAGATAATCTGATCAATTTTAGTGGTTTTGTTCCTCTTGAATTTCTATACCTGAATATGTAGTGATTTAGCATGGGATTACCCTAGAGCTGTTTTAAAATGCAGCGAGAAGCTGACGTTGATTGTTCATTCTTACCCTGCAGCAAAAGAGTGCTGTATTTTTGTGAGGAGGAAGCAAATTTTTATTTATTCTAAATCTGGGATCCTGAAAGTGGATGAGGCGTTGCAGTTAATTAGGTCCTTAAGCTAAGGGACTAGGCCTGTTAGAAATTCTGAGACCTTGAGAGGCAGGCTTATTAGAACCCATCTCAGGCATGCAAAAGGGAAGTCTTAAAGGTTTTCTGTTTGGGGATCAGAGCTGCTTAGCTGTTTTCTCTTTCTCACAGATGTGCTTATTTGCTTTTTTTTAGGGGTCCAAACTGATCAAAAAGTGCCAGTCTGTTTTGGGAGGCTAAAAGATTCCAGCATATGTCAATGTACAATCTTCGCTGAGAACTGCTTTTTGTATTTCATGAATAATGAAATGCATGTCTAATATTCAAAAGAAGAATCAACATCATTTTTCAGCTACTAGCAATGTTACTCAGGAACATTAACTAGTCTACACTAAATCTCTCCTTTCCTACTCAGCAGAGAAATCTACTTATTGTAACTCTCCTACAAGCCACTTCCATCCCTTCTCTCTCCCCATAAGCTTTCTACTTCTCAGAAGCAGCAACAGAAATATGAAACCAAGGGGCCTTTCAAAACCTCAGGTGGATGTAATGAGCTGCCACATTGAATTGGGACCTGGCTGCTGGGTTTCTAGAGTGAAAAAGACCCCAAGTGCCATTTGTGGTTTCTATCTGTACCACTACTGAAAATGATTATTGATGAACTGAATGAAATGTGTTTTACAATAAAGGTACTTACATGACTGTATTCCCTTTCATCTTTACCTGAGATATGTGATGTTGACATTGTCACCAAGGGGTCCTAACATATTTATATTCACTTGAGCTTTCAGTGATGATTTGTAATAGTAGTCTTTTCCCTGGAAATCCCGGCATAAATGACATAAAGAACTTATCATTTCGACTTAGTTTTGCAGGTTTTGTGTGTGTGTGTGTAATGAAGTAAAAATAAGCAGTGATATTTTAGTGCTTACTAAATAAATGATTTTGGTTAGAGAAAATGTTTAATTCTCATAATAGTGCTCTTTACTTGATTTCAGTTTTTCCTTACTCCAGTAATTTCAGCATGTTCATATATACTAGCAAAGTAAATCCAATAAACATTTAAGTATCTATTGTATTCAATACACTGTGCTAGGTGTTGCAGGGAATAATATGAATATGATATGACCAGATCACTAATGAATTTAAACAAGATATAAACACATAAGGAATTATAATAATGGGCAGATTTCATGTTTCCAGTGTCACAAGAGCAGAGCTAACTATTGTGGAACCCAGGAGTTTGAGATCACACATAGCCACAGAGACCAGGAAAGTTCATGGAAGGAGTGACCCTGACCAATGACTAGAAACTTAGGCATGTTTTAACAGATAGATGTGGAGAGTGTGAGCCTGAATTGTGAGTGATTCAGATGGGTGGGTTTTGAGACAAGAATAAAGTAGTTGTGGGCAGTAAGACCTAGTGAAAGCCTAGGCTACAGTGTTGGGTGAGGACATATTATAGTTTAGTTATAACAACAGCTAATATTTATCACACACTTCTTATGTGCAAAGTGTCAGCCTTTAAATATATTATTCCTATAACTCCTACAACCGTATAATAAAGTAGGTACTATTATTTCTATATCACAAATGAAGACAGAGAGATGCCATTTGAGGGTGTGTAATTAGGGTGAGGCCATATATTCCAGTGGTTAAGAGTGTGGGTTCTGGAGCCATAAGTTCAAATCCTACCTCAGTCTTCTACTAAAGAGCTTAGCAAATCTCCTAACCTCTCCATGGCTTACTTTCCTCATCTTTAAAATCAGGTTAAAAGATTAATTTCCTCACAGGAGTGTAATGGATGTTAAATGAGTTGATCTATGTAAGGCAAATGCTAAGTGTGGTTAGTTTCAACAATATAAAATTGCTGCTTTTGTAGGCCAAATATGGACAATTTCAAATGTCTCAGTCTAATAGTTTAGCTGTTATTTAGGAGAAAAATGGATGCTGTTGAGGGTTTTGCCCTCTTGAATTGCATCCTATTCCTTTCCTTTCACATCTAGATATCTCAATATAATAGACACATCTGCCATCATTTCCACCTGATCAACTGCCTTGCAAATGGATTTCTTCAGTTCTTGAAGCCAAGCTGAACAACCCTAAACAAAATTCCATAGTAACACTGTCTAACTGTATATTTCATACTGCCAAGAGATGATAAAATACACCACCATATTAGGGAAAACCATATAGAAAAGTTTTGATATGTTTTTAGCTACTAGGTCAGATTTGTGAAAAAGGAGGCATATATACAGGGGATTTAAAAAATATTTTAGACAATTTATTCACTCATTCTTTTATTCATTCATTAATTCATTCAGTCCTTTATTCAACTGATTTTTATTGAGCACATCCAATACACAGGACACCATATTAAGTACAACAAAGTATACAAAGATGAATGTGACAGGTCCTCTACCATTAATAAGTATAACATTATCTAGAACTGAATTTGAACTAATATGTACCTGGTAGTGAAATATTTGGACCACCTAAAACAAGGATGAACGGTTTTGTGACAAAAGTTTATATTCTTGTATTATGTAAAGATGACTCTGAAGTGAAAAGATTTTTGTCTCAGAAATTATATCAGTTATCTATTGTGATGTAACAAATTATCCTAAAACGTAGCAGCATACTACAACAAACATTTCGTACCTCACACACTTTCTGAGGATCAGGAATCCAGGAGTGGTTTAGCTGGGATTTCTGGCTCAGGTCTCTCATGAGGTTGTAGTCAAGCTCTTTGCCAGGGCTGCAGTCATTGAAGGCTTGACTCGGGCTGGCCGATGATGCACTCCCACGGCTGTGGGCTGTGGACAGGGTGCCTCAGTTCCTTGTTGGCTTCTGGGCTTTTGGAAGAAGGTCTCAGTTCCTGTTATATAGGCCTTTCCCTAGGGCTACTCTGGATGTGGCAGTTGGCTCCCCCCAGAGCCAGCAATCCAAGAGAACAAACAAGGAGGACACCACAGTGACTTTTATGACCTAGTCTCCAAAGCCACACCCTGGCACTTCTGTTTTCCTCTGTTCCTTAGAAGTGAGTTACTAAGTCCAGCCCATTGGCAAGGTGAGGAAGATTAGGCTCCATATCTTGAGAGGAGGAGTATCAAAGACTTCATACATATATTTTAAAACTACCACGGTAGTGATGTTAACATCTCACTTGAATAATTTATTTGAATTTTTTTGCATCTAGTAGAACTCTGTGCTTGCATGTACTTGCTACTTTTTTGTTGGCAATTTTTTAATCATACATTTTCTATTTCCTAAATAGAAAAAGCAATACATGTTCATTACAGATTATTTAACAAGTGTAGAAAAATATGAAAAACAGAATCACCCATACATAATTCTACAAACCAGACATAACCACATTTAACATGTTTTTGGTTTGTAGTGTTTATGTACAAATAATAATATACTTACATATATAAACATATATCTATATATCTTATGGATAATAAACTTTTGGATATTGTATCTATATTCTTATCCAGATACATAAGGAGAATTTACTCTTATAATTAAAATTTATTAGAAAACAATTTAAGAGCTGCATAACATTCTATAGGTAAATGTTTCTTTCCTTCCTTAATCTTTTTTTCCTATTTTTGAACATTAGGCTATTTACTTCCTTTTATCACAATAAATAATAATCATCTTTACATAGTGTCTTTGTATATCTGATTATTTTCATATAAGATCCTACAATTAGAATTATAGGATGAACTTATTACGAAATTGCTTTCAAGGAAAGTTATATTCATTTGTAATTCTACCAGTAGTTTAAGTGCCCATCTCATTGTAATTTGTTGAGTATTTAGTATTATCATTTCTTAATCTTCTTTAATAGATGAATTTCACTTTCCTTTGCTTTGCATTTTGTTGACATGCCAGTTATTTTATTGCATCTCTGCTCCAAATTCACTTTGCTGTTGTCTGTGAAAATGTACATGGGAGCCTTTCTATATGCTTCCTTTGCAGCTTACATGATGTCATGCTTTGTCAGTAAGGGGCACTGGAGAAACACTGTAGGAGGAAGTTGGACTTTCCTGATTCTGGGAAGCTGACTTTCTTCCTTCACTGCTCTACCCAGAGTGGTTTCTTCAGTGCTAGTTGCCTGTAGGGTGCAGCTTTCTTTATCTTGTGTTCCTCCAACCCCTTTTGATTTGGTTTGTGGTGGCACGGCCTGGAGGCCCAGTAGAGGCCTGTGTCCTAGCTCAGATCATTACTCTCCATACCTTCTCAACTTGGTGCATGCTCTCAGAGAGTGCCTTGTGGGGCTGATCATCTGGTAAGCCATTTGCCCCACCTTTGTCCCATGCAACCTCAAAGATGCCACAGTCCAAGGCATACACAGAGTTGTACTAGGTTCCTGCAGAGATGGCCCCTGAAGCCCCCCCCCCCCAGTCCTAGCAGCACTGGCAGCAGTGCCCCTGATTTCATTTGTGTGCCTACCCTTCAGCCTCAGCTTACCTGTTCCCCCAGACTTTATTTCCTGTAGACCTCCAGGCACCGACACTCTGTGATCTGGCTTTGTGCCTGCAGAGAAGCCCCAAGTCCCTCTGCTCACCTGCCCACCTGATCCACACTCCAGAGAGTTGTTCCTGATTGGTCTATGACTGTGGCCCTGCTGTGTCCTGGGCAACCAGAGGATGTCTCCCCAATCCACTGGGCTGCAATCACACCTTCTCCAATGAATTCTCAGCTCCTCTCTCCAAGCTTTTCATTTGTGGGGTATTCTTCCTCAGGCTTAGGGTACCCTTTGGAGCTCTCTTCACATTTTTATAATTACTCTATCATCACCGCTAAGTAATTCTTTATATTAAATTTCGCCTGTTTAAATGACTGTGTGGTTTCTGTCTCCTGATTAGACACAGACTAATACAACTGATCACTATTAAGATACAACTTTTTTCACATACTTAGTAGCCATTTGCATTTCCTCTTCTGCAATTTTACTTTTCAAGCCATATGTCTTATTTATTCTATCCAGGCATGGTATTTTTTAATGCATTTTGTAGACTTTCAATATATTAAAGATGAATCTTTTGTCATGTTTATGGCAGATACTTGACACTACTTTAAATAAGCATACCGAATTTTAAACATTACATTTGCTTTATTTTTGTGAGATGGGATTTTCTTATTAACTGATAGATAATAGGATGAAGATGCAAGCCCATGTCTTATTCAATAAAGGAGATTTCCTAGGACTGAAAAGCTCACAGCACACTTTTACTTTCGTCTGGTTTAGGATTTGGTTACACTGAGAAGTAATACCTTTGTCTTAAACATGTTTCATATTTTGATAATTGATCTTCCAACTGGGTTTATTACATTCAACCTTACCCCATAGTGTGCGTAATATAATCAGTTTAATCCAATGCTTATGAGGAATGCAAATAGAAGTAGTAGTGGAAGGGAAAAGAGCTGCATAAAACTCCCTTTTAATATAGAGTTCATAAATAAAATCATAGATGATACTTGTGGCATTCTCAGTGCTTTTTCAGATTGGTTACGTGTACTTGATGGACCCTGAGTGTTGTTTTGTAGAATGAGTTGTCTTGGAGAAAAAGGGCAGAGCTCCAGATTTCCTGCCCAACTTCGGCTACCACAGCTTTGCATTATCTTCTATATTCTTTCAGCAACAAATGGTTATCATGGGTCAAGTCTTAGCCTAGCCAACAAAATACACTAAATCTCTGTGATATGTTTGTTTGGAAAAAATAAAGAAAACTAGTTCAATTGACAAAAGAAAAGCTTAAGAACACTTCTGAAAGTCATCAGTAGAACAGAGGGGGGAAAAAAAAGAAGGGCTTAGGTTGAGAAAATTACAATTTGGATTTCTTAACAGAGTCTATAATCTTTTCCATCCCAAAGGACAGATAGCTCTGATGTTATAGATAGCCCAAAGCCACATATCCATAGAAAGATAGTCCTAGATTTTATGAAAAGGCTAGAGTTTAAGGAGCTGTGAAACACCATCACCATCAGATTCCTTGGTGGGGTAGTAATGTGCTGATTTTTTATTTTAAGAGCTGGCAGCTTTTACTTCTGAATCATTTCTGAGAGTCAGTTGATGAAAGTTCTCTTGACAGTTGAAGCTAAAATAAGTTTAAGCTGCATGGCATCTGAAGATGCCATTTAAATTCAAGTTCATTGAGTGTTTTACTATAAAAACTATTTGAAATACATAGTATCCGAGCTTATTCCAGCTACTGAAACTAAATTCAAGTTCCTTCAGTCCAACTGTGAACCCTACTTAACTTCTTCAGTTTAAAGAGAGACAAGCTTTTTCCACATTCAATTTCCTACAGATTCAAGTTCACATATATTTGTATAAATGCAAGTATAGAATTTATGCACTCAAATAGTTGTAACACCCTTCTAATTTTGTTGAAGTGTTTTAGCAATAGTGACCTGTATTGCTAAACTGTTGTCTCTGTTTTTATTACCTGTTTACTTTGAAGACATTTCAGTATGATAGCCTTTTCTGTACTGAATCTGAAATAAGGAGAAAAAGAGTATTAACAACTGGACACATTTTGTGCCTTGAACCTATTAAAGAACAAAGCACCCAGTGTGCAAGCTCTTAACTTACTTTGTTATTGTTCTTTGAATCTCTCTTTTCTCTTCTTCATTTAATCTTTGAAGGATGGATTCCAGGAGAGAAAAATGAAAGTTAATATACTGAGCCACCTGAAAGAAAAACAAACAAAAAAAAGCAGAGCATTTGTGTGAGAGATGCTGAGTGAGGAGAGAGCAAAGACAGATCCAGGGCAATGGCATCCATACATCACTGCTAATTTCTTCTGCATCTTTATCCATGAGGAAAATGCGAGCATTCTTTTTGGATGGTCCCTGTAGGAGTCTATGCAGTAGCGGAATGTCTGTTGCCTTTAGCCGTCTCTGCTCTGCAAATGAAAATAAGAATCAACTACAGTCAGGAGTCCATTCTAGAGAAAAAAAAAGAAACATAATTTGTCCATTCATTTTGCTTCTTCAGCTCACTTTGAAAGACCTAAAAAGAACATACAACAGGAGGAACTCACTCAAAAAAGTAAATTGAAATTAAAACATTTAAATGAACTAAAAATGGACTTCTTTCTCTTGCTATCCTTCAGGGTTTGACTTTCTATCTCAGAATGCCAACTTTGCCTTTGGTTTGGATGTCCAGACAAATCTTCAGTCTCATTTATGCCTTTTATCATGCAACACTCTTAAAATTTTTTTTACAATTTTTTCATTCATTCAACAAATATTTATTGATCTTTCCTAGTTCCATTAATGTAATTCTATCTTTCTAGCAGTTCAGATCCAAAACCTTGTAATTATCTTCAGTTCTTCATTTCTCTCTCACCCCACGTCCAATCCTTGGCTTTTCTTAAAAATATATTCAGAATTGTTATTCGCATCAGGGGTATTTTTTATTATTTCGTTAAACTATGGACTTCATCCATTCAACCATAATAATGAGATGAGAAAAAAATAACTTCCTATTTGGTATAGTCCCAGAACTTCAAATTTCCAAAAGTCACAAATACTGCCACCACAAAATACTTCTAGCTTTCTGCTGAAGTAGTTTCACATCTGTGATTTCATTTTAGGACACAGTGCCTTTACATTCATTTTCTTTCATCCTTCCTTCCTCAAACATTTTTTGAGTTACAACTATGTACCAGGCCTTGTTCTCTGTAGTGGGTACACTACAGAAAAAAGCAGACTAAAATCACTTCCCTCATGAGCCTTACACTCTAGTGGAGAAGAAGATGATAAGGAAGATACATCAATAAGACATGTCACATATAGTGATAAGTATTCAGGGGAAAAAATAAAGCAAGGGAGGGGGTAGAAAGCATGCACATGTGTAAATATGTGTGTGCAGGGGAGAAGTTTGCAATTATTGTAGGGTGGTGGAGGAAGGCCTCACTGAAGATGTAACATTTGAGCAAAGACCTGAAGGAGATGAGAGAGGAACCATGAAGCTATTTAGGGGAAGTGTGTGCCAAAAGGGTAAGTAAATCAATAGAGCACCTCTGAGGTCAGTGCATGCCTAATGCTGTGAAAGAGCAGCAAGGGAACAGGGTGGCTGGCACGGAGATGAGGGGAGGGTTGTTAAATGATGAAGAGAAGAGGTAATGGGACCAGCACAAAGATTGTGACTTTACTGTCAGAAGAGAGACCATCAGAGGATCTAAGAAGAGGTGTGACATGGTCTGACTTCCATGGTTAAAGAATAACCTGTCTGCTCTGTTGACGTAGACTGAAGGGAAAAACGTGGACCAGTTAGTCCTTTCTACAGTATCACGTGTTTCCTTGGGCTTTTAAAAGTTCCAAGTGTCAGAACTGTTCTCATCCCCTGGACTGGACCTACCCCAGGAAAAAGGGCAAGAGAGGATCTAGAACATAGAAGTCCAGCTTCCCCACAATTAAAGTGACATCCATTCCTATGTCCACAGAGTCAGTGTTCATTGCTTTAATTCCTCTACCTTTTCTGAAGCAATGGGGAACCCCATAATTTAGCTCCTGTCATTAACCCACCAGAATCCTCTTCTGACCTTTACATCTTGTATTAACTTGGTTTTGCATCCTCAATTTGCTTCATTCTTGATATCATAGGGCAATGTTCCTTGCTTCATGGTCACCTGGGATAATTATTAGAAATATGCATTCCCAGACTGTCCTCAGATCTGGAGGGGCTTGAGAATTTGTATTCTAAATGAACTCTCCAGGTAATTCTGAAGTGTGCTACAATTTGAGAAACACTGTTATAGATCATGCGCTTAGCAGATAAAAGGTATTAAAAAACACAGCCATCTATTTTCCACATTACTACCTAAACAGGTGCTATAAGCTCCATTCTTTTCTCTATTCCTGGTCCCTAAAAAGGTCCTAGTTATGATTATCTTCACTTCTGGATTTCATGTATAAGAAATTTTGACACATTTTAAAAGAAAACATAATTTTCACAGGTAAAACTGAAATAACTACATTTTACAGTAAAAATAAGCATTTTCCCCTGATTTTAAAAATAGCATACATATTGGGGAGGGGAAAGGACGTTATATAGGTCAAAGAGTACAAATTTTCAGTTATTAGAAGAATAATTTCTGAGGATCGAATGTACACTTGAAGGTTGCTGAGAGTAGATCTTAAGCATTCTTAGCCCAAGAAAAAAAAGAGTTAACTATGTAAGCTGATGGATGTGTTGATTATCTTGATCTTGCTAATCATTGCACAGTGTACATGTATGTCCAATCATCACATTGTACACAATACAAATATATACAATTATATTTGTCAGTTATTCTGAATTATTCCTCAATAACATACATACTACTGTAATTATGAGGAAGAGAATAAGGCAGAGAGTAAAAATCACCTGGAATCCCAGAACTCTAGGATAAGCAGCTTTTCACTTTTTGTGGTCATCCCTTCACATATCTCTTTATGCACACACACAAAAAATACATAAAGGTGGTCGTATCACACTTGCTATTTTTATTGTACACATATATTTTTAAAAATCATAATTTGTTTTTTGTTTTTTCCTTTTGTGCTTTTTCTCCTTCCCATTGTCTTTTCTGTATCTCCCCAACCCCCTAACCAAGTAATCAATGTTAATGGCTTGGTATTTATCTTTCCATACCTTTCTCCCTGATCATGTGATCATATAAACTACATATATAAATAGGGATTTATAATTCTTTTTTTAAAATGGGATCATACTATATACAGTTATAGGCATCTGCATTTTTAATTAAATGTATATTATAGAATTCCTTCCATTCAACTGGTATGTATCTAACTCATTTCATTTAATGGTTGCATAATAATCACTTATTAAATCATTCCTCTATGACGGGTAACTTGGTCTTTAGCTTTTTGTCATTATAAATAGCCTTGCACATAAATCTGTAGTCAGTAGTCCTTTTATTTTTGTGAAACAGATTCTCACCAGTGGAATTGCTGGGCTAAAGGATATGTATACTGTGGATTTTAACAAATGTTGCTAGAATGAATTTTAAGAAAGTAGACAGACAGATCTTCACCAGAATTGCAAGAACATATGCTTTTACCCTTATCCACACCAGACATAGGTGATAATATTACATTGAATTTAAGGATTGAATTTACATTTCCTTAACTTCTGCATTTCCTTTAATATTTGTATTTCCTTGAGTTTAAGGCTTTCCTAAAAATATTTACTGGTTACTTTGATATTCTTTGAATTGCTTTATCATACTTTATTTGTATTGGATTGTCTTTTCACTATCATTTCGCAAGAACTTTTTTTTTCTTTCTTTTTTTTTTTTTTTGCGGTACACGGGCCTCTCACTGTTGTGGCCTCTCCCATGGTGGAGCACAGGCTCCGGACGCGCAGGCTCAGCGGCCATGGCTCATGGGCCCAGCCACTCCGCGGCATGTGGGATCTTCCCGGACCGGGGCACGAACCCATGTCCCCTGCATCGGCAGGTGGACTCTCAACCACTGAGCCACCAGGGAAGCCCTGCAAGAACTTTTTGATATTGTAGGTATTAATATTTTTCTGATATTCTTCATAATGCTTGTATCTTTTTATTTCTTTTTAAAAAATTATTTATTTTCTTATTAGTCGTCCATTTTATCCACATCAGTGTATACACGTCAATCCCAATCTCCCAATTCATCACCCCCCACCCCCCGCTGCTTTCCCCTCTTGGTGTCCATATGTTTGTTCTCTACATCTGTGCCTCAATTTCTGCCCTGCAAACTCATTCATCTGTACCATTTCCTAGGTTCCACATATATGCTTTAATATATGATATTTGTTTTTCTCTTTCTGGCTTACTTCACTCTGTATGACAGTCTCTAGATGCATCCACGTCTCTACAAATGACCCAATTTCGTTCCTTTTTATGGCTGAGTAATATTCCATTGTATATATGTACCACATCTTCTTTATCCATTCATCTGTCGATGGGCATTTAGGTTGCTTCCATGACCTGGCTATTGTAAATAGTGCTGCAATGAAATTGGGGTGCATGTGTCTTTTTGAATTATGGTTTTCTCTGGGTATATGCCCAGTAGTGGGATTGATGGGTCATATGGTAATTCTATTCTTAGTTCTTTAAGGAACCTCCATACTGTTCTCCATAGTGGCCGTATCAATTCACATTCCCACCAACAGTGCAAGAGGGTTCCCTTTTCTCCACACCCTCTCCAGCATTTGTTCTTTGTAGATTTTCTGATGATACCCATTCTAACTGGTGTGAGGTGATACCTCATTGTAGTTTTGATTTGCATTTCTCTAATGATTAATGATCTTGAGCAGCATTCCATGTGCTTCTTGGCCATCTGTATGTCTTCTATGGAGAAATGTCTATTTAGGTCTTCTGTCCATTTTTGGATTGGGTTGTTTGCTTTTTTACTATTGAGCTGCATGAGCTGTTTATATATTTTGGAGATTAATCCTTTGTCCAATGATTCATTTGCAAATATTTTCTCCCATTCTGAGGGTTGTCTTTTCGTCTTGTTTATGGTTTCCTTTTCTGTGCAAAACCTTTGAAGTTTCATTAGGTCCCACTTGTTTATTATTGTTTTTATTTCCATTACTCTAGGAGGTAGATCAAAAAATATCTTGGTGTGATTTATGTCAAAGAATGTTCTGCTTATATTTTCCTCAAAGAGTTTTATAGTGCCTGGTCTTACATTTAGGTCTTTAATGCATTTTGGGTTTATTTTTGTGTATGTTTTTAGGGAGTGCTCTAATTTCATTCTTTTACATGTAGCTGTCCAGTTTTCCCAGCACCACTTATTGAAGAGGCTGTCTTTTCTCCATTGTATATCCTTGCCACCTTTGTTATAGATTAGTTGACCATAGGTGTGTGGGTTTACCTCTGGACTTTCTATCCTGTTCCATTGATCTATATTTCTGTTTTTGTGCCAGTACCATATTGTCTTGATTACTGTAGCTTTGTAGTATAGTCTGAAGTCGGGGATTCTGATTCCTCCAGCTCCAGTTTTTTCCCTCAAGACTGCTTTGGCTATTTGGGGTTTTAAGAGTTTTTTGTTCTAGTTCTGTAAAAAATGTCATTGGTAGTTTGTTAGGGATTGCAATGAATCTGTAGATTGCTTTGGGTAGTATAGTCATTTTCACAATGTTGATTCTTCCAATCCAAGAACATGGTATATCTCTCCATCTGTTGATATCATCTTTAATTTCTTTCATCAGTGTATTATAGTTTCCTGCATACAGGTCTTTTGTCTCCCTAAGTAAGTTTATTCCTAGGTATTTTATTCTTTTTGTTGTAGTGGTACATGGGAGTGTTTCCTTAATTTCTCTTTCAGATTTTTCATCATTAGTGTATTGGAATGCAAGAGATTTCTGTGCATTAATTTTGTATCCTGCAACTTTACCAAATTCATTGATTAGCTCTAGTAGTTTTCTGGTGGTATCTTTAGGATTCTCTGTGTATAGTAGCATGTCATCTGCAAACAGTGACAGTTTTACTTCTTCTTTTCCAATTTGTGTTCCTTTTATTTCTTTTTCTTCTCTGATTGCCATGGCTAGGACTTCCAAAACTATGTTGAATAACAGTGGTGAGAGTGGACATCCTTGTCTTGTTCCTGATCCTAGGGGAAATGCTTTCAGTTTTTCACCATTGAGAATGATGTTTGCTGTGTGTTTGTCATATATGGCCTTTATTATGCTGAAGTAGGTTCCCTCTATGCCCACTTTCTGGAGAGCTTTTATCATAAATCGGTGTCGAATTTTGTCAAAAGCTTTTTCTGCATCTATTAAGATGATCATATGGTTTTTATTCTTCAATTTGTTAATATGGTGTATCACGTTGATTGATTTGCATATATTGAAGAATCCTTCCATCTCTGGAATAAATCCCACTTGATTATGCTGTATGATCCTTTTAATGTGTTGTTGGATTCTTTGCTAATATTTTGTTGAGGATTTTTGCATCTATATTCATCAGTGATATTGGTCTGTAATTTTCTTTTCTTATAGTATCTTTGTCTGGTTTTGGTATCAGAGTGATGGTGGACTCATAGAGTGAGTTTGGGAGTTTTCCTTCTTCTGCAATTGTTTGGAATAGTTTGAGAAGGATGAGTGTTAGCTCTTCTCTAAATGTTTGATAGAATTCACCTGTGAAATCATCTGGTCCTGGACTTTTGTTTGTTGGAAGATTTTAAATCACAGTTTCAATTTCATTACTTGTGATTTGTCTGTTCATATTTTCTATTTCTTCCTGGTTCAGTCTTGGAAGGTTATACCTTTCTAAGAATTTGCCCATTTCTTCCAAGTTGTCCATTTTATTGGCATAGAGTTGCTTGTAGTAGTCTCTTAGGATGCTTTGTATTTCTGCAGTGTCAGTTGTAACTTCTCCATTTCCGTTTCTAATTTTATTGATTTGAGTCCTCTCCCTCTTTTTCTTGATGAGGCTGGCTAGTGGTTTATCAATTTTGTTTATCTTCTCAAAGAACCAGCTTTCCATTTTATTGATCTTTGCTATTGTTTTCTTTGTTTCTATTTCATTTATTTCTGCTCTGATCTTTATGATTTCTTTCCTTCTGCTAACTCTGGGTTTTGTTTGTTTTTCTTTCCCTAGTTCCTTTAGGTGTAACATTAGATTGTTTATTTGAGATTTTTCTTGTTTCTTGAGGTAGGCTTGTATAGCTATAAACTTCCCTCTTAGAACTGCTTTTGCTGCATCCCGTAGGTTTTGGATCATTGAGTTTTCATTGTCATTTGTTTCTAGGTATTTTTTGATTTCCTGTTTGATTTCTTTAGGGATCTCTTGGTTATTTAGTAACATATTGTTTGTGTTTTTCCATTTTTTCCCCTGTAATTGATTTCTAATCTCATAGTGTTGTGGTCAGAAAAGATGCTTGGTATGATTTCAGTTTTGTTAAATTTACTGATTTGTCACCCAAGATGTGATCTATCCTAGAGAATGTTCCGTGCGCACTGGAAAAGAAAGTGTAATCTTCTGTTTTTGGATGGAATGTCTTATAAATATCAATTAAATCTATGTGGTCTATTGTGTCATCTAAAGCTTGTGTTTCCTTATTAATTTTCTGTATGGATGATCCATCCATTGGTGTAAGTGAGGTGTTAAAGTCCCCCAGTATTACTGTGTTACTCTCGATTTCCTCTTTTAGAGCTGTTAGTAGTTGCCTTATGTATTGAGGTGCTCCTATGTTGGGTGCATATATATTTATAATTGTTATATCTTCTTCTTGGATTGATCCCTTGATCACTATGTAGTGTCCTTCCTTGTCTCTTGCAACATTCTTTATTTTAAAGTCTATTTCATCTGATATGAGTATTGCTACTCCAGCTTTCTTTTGATTTCCGTTTGCATGGAATATCTTTTTCCATCCCCTCACTTTCAGTCAGTATGTGTCCCTAGGTCTGAAGTGGGTCTCTTGTAGACAGCATATATATGGGTCTTGTTTTTGTGTCCATTCAACAAGCCTGTGTCTTTTGGTTGGAGCATTTAATCCTTTCACATTTAAGGTAATTATCAATATGTATGTTCCTATTACCATTTTCTTTATTGTTTTGGGTTTGTTTTTGTAGGTTCTTTTCTTCTCCTGTGTTTCCCACTTAGAGAAGTTCCTTTAGCATTTGTTGTAAAGCTGGTTTGGTGGTGCTGAATTCTCTTAGCTTTTGCTTGTCTGTAAAGCTTTTGATTTCTCCATCATACCTGAATGAGATCCTTGCTGGGTAATCTTGGTTGTAGGTTCTTCCCATTCATCACTTTAAGTCTATCATGCCACTCCCTTCTGGCTTGTAGAGTTTCTGCTGAGAAATCAGTTGTTAACCTTATGGGAGTTCCCTTGTATGTTTTTTTTCATTTTTCCCTTGCTGCTTTCAATAATTTTTCTTTGCCATTAATTTTTGCCAATTTGATTACTATGTGTCTCGGCATGTTTCTCCTTGGGTTTGTCCTGTATGGGACTCTCTGCGTTTCCTGGACTTGGGTGGCTATTTCCTTTCCCATGTTAGGGAAGTTTTCAGCTATAATCTCTTCAAATATTTTCTCAGGTCCTTTCTCTCTTCTCGTTCTTGGACCCCTATAATGCGAATGTTGTTGGGTTTAATGTTGTCCCAGAGGTCTCTTAGGCTGTCTGCATTTCTTTTCATTCTTTTTTCTTTATTCTGTTCCAAAGCAGTGAATTCTACCGTTGTGTCTTCCAGGTCACTTATCCGTTTTTCTACCTCAGTTATTCTGCTATTGATTCCTTCTAGTGCATTTTTCATTTCAGTTATTGTATTGTTCATCTCTGTTTGTTTGTTCTTTAATTCTTCTAGATCTTTGTTAAACATTTTTTGCACCTTCTCAATCTTTGCTTCCATTCTTTTTCTGAGGTCCTGGATTATCTTCACTATCATTATTCTGAATTCTTTTTCTGGAAGGTTTTCTCTCTCCACTTCATTTAGTTGTTTTTCTGGGGTTTTATCTTGTTCCTTCATCTGGTACGTAGCCCTCTGCCTTTTCATCTTGTCTATCTTTCTGTGAATGTATTTTTTGTTCCACAGGCTGCAGGATTGTAGTTCTTCTTGCTTCTGGTCTCTGCCCTCATTCTGGGTCTTTAACTATTTGCTGGGCTCTTTTTCAGAGGCAGCAGGGTAGAAAGACACCACAGGGTCTGCTTCTAGTTCTTCTGCTTCTGCTCCAATTCGTCTTCAGTGGTGCCTATCTCTGTGATTTCCTTCCATAGCAGTTGATAGTTGAATCAATTTTAAAACTTTGTTTATATGTCTACAGTTGCTTTCATTGTGACCCTTCTTCATAATGTTTGTAGCTTTTATCAATACATTTTTATACAGTTCAATGTTTCTACCTTTTAGTTCTTTTCTAAAACAACTAGAATGAATACACACACACACACACTCTTAGAATTTTCAAAAATTTAATATATTTCTTATATTTAAGCTTTGATTTATAAGGACTTTAATTTGGTATGTGTTTGGAAATCCAGCTTTCATTTTCTTGTAATTGTTCCAGATCAAAATGTATTATTTTATTCTATTCAATTTCTGGCTCAAACATTCTGATACTTAAATTATAACCTGAGCTATTTTTATAATTTAACATTTAAATTTTTTCAGTTTTAAGGCTTTCAAAAATTTCATTTTAGTATTGCTTTAGGGTTTCTCTAATCTTTCACTCCCTACTCCTAGCACCCCACATATAGCCTCTTTCCAATGTCCTGCTGCTAAACTTTTACCTCCACCACAAAGTTCTGCACATTTTTCTCTACTGAGGAAGAGAGAACACTCCCACAATGTGTCAGACAATCTGCTAAGAAAGATGAGGAAGAAATGCTATTTAATGATGACTCTAGTAAGAGCTAGAATGATAAGGGAAAGTGAAAAAGAAAGAAGTACAGAGGTCAACTTAAATGCCTAACAATTCCTGGGAACCTTCCACCTATTATCCAGTGGTCTTTGATCGTCATTCAGATAATTTAATGACTGGCCAACAAGCAAAGTCTTTTGTATTATAAACTCTTCTAGGATACCGTAATCTTAGGGTGTCTTCCTCTGAAATTGTGAAATACAAATAATGTAAAACACTC
The DNA here is from genome assembly GCF_949752795.1 of Hyperoodon ampullatus. NCBI lineage: Eukaryota > Metazoa > Chordata > Mammalia > Artiodactyla > Ziphiidae > Hyperoodon > Hyperoodon ampullatus. Next base: position 51,072,122 of record NC_136914.1, on the reverse strand, counting down.
CCCCTCTCTTCCTTCTTCCTTCCCTCCCTCCCGTTCTTCCACAGAAGGAGGTAAACTGCTTTTCTGCCTTTCTTATGGGCAGAAAACAATAACACACTGGAGTCATGTAAGAACAACCACCAAGCTTTCTTACCTCCTGTTGCAAAAATAATGTAAAGTGCAAAATCCTGGGCACTATTTTCAATCTGTCAATGGAAAAGAAAGAACAGACATGAATTCTTTGTTGTCAATGTTTTCCAAGCCAACCAGACCCAAATTATATATGTTTCTTCACTTTCATTTTTTACTTTCAGATATAAAACCTTTTCTGCTCTCTGGGGATAATGTAATTTCTCAGGCACAGTCCATTTATATTATAAATGGACCCATGCAGTTCAAACCCGTTTTGTTCAAGGGTCAACCATACATAGGAAAGAATTCTTTGGAACTGAACATTTAATTTCAGAAAAATCCATTTATGTGTCTACAGTTAAATTATATACAAGATATTTATAGCTCAGTTCACTGATTAAGATTACCTTAAATTTTTGGAGAATTTGCTTTATTACTTCTTCAGTTCTCATATTACTGTTTATTCTGACCTTAGTTTCTGATCCAAAGGCTGGAGTGAAAATTGATGTCTAAAAGAGAAAAAAAAAGATGGATATAATTTTAAGGACTTAACGTGACAAACTAACAAGAGTCAATATTTTGACCCTGGCCTTCCTTTGGACAAAAAATCCAAGATCATCAGTTTAAAAATTTGCTTTCTTATTTTTACTTTCTTTGTTGTTGTTGAATACTGTACTATGTATGCTTTTAAGCAGCTTTATAATTTTTCTAGAGTAAGTTAGGTAAAACATCATTTGAGAATGTTCAAAACAGTTTCACTAGATAGTCACACTATTCTTCAGTGTAGTTTAAGATTTCAAAATTCCCTCCTGGTTGGGAATAATTGCTCTAAATTGTTTTAGTTTGAACTGTATAAAATCACTCCTTTTTGGTTGGTCAGAAATGGTCCAGTGTTGGCAATTTCATATGGTTCAGCCTATATCTCAACTGAGGATTGAGGTAAAAGTGTTGCTAATTGAATATCTAGAACAATATTTCCTGCAAATTGCTCTAATCAAGAGTCTGCCTTTTAGATAATACTTGGTAAAAGATTTCTATGGTCAGATAAGTCTGACACATTCCTCATAGGGATTAGTAATGCACCATAAAAAAATCATAAGAAACATATAACCATAAAATTTTTCTTATTATTTGATCATTATTCCTATTTTTAAATGAATAGAATCCTGAGAGAGATGAAAAAATATTAAATGGAAAATTCCAGAAGTAAACAATTCATACGTTTTAAATTGTGTGCCATTCTGAGTAGCATGATAAAATCTTGCACCATCCTACTCCATCTGGCCGAAGATCCCCAACCATTGACAATGTCTGTTCCTGACAGCCAACTATCGACGTCATCATGGCTTGATGGTCCAGGATCATCTGAAGCAGATGATCCCCCTTCTGACATACTGTCAGAAGGTCAAGAGTAGCCTAATGCTGCATCACCATGCCTCCGTTATTCACCTCACTTCATCTCATCATACCACAGGTATTTTATCATCTCACACCCTTACAAAGGTGAATACAGTGCAATAAGATATTTTGAGAGAGATGGAGGAAGAGAGAGACCACATTCACATAACATTTTTTACAGTATATTTTTATAAATATTCTACCTTATTATTAGATATTGTTGTTAACCTCTTATTTTGCCTAATTTATACATTAAACTTTATCATAGGTATGTATGTATAGGGAAAAACATAGTATATATAGAATTCAGTACTATCTTCAGTTTCAGGTATCCACTGGGAGTCTTGGAATGTATTCTCTTGGGACTACTGCATCACAATATAAGCCTCTAATACTGGAGGCATTATCAAGAGGTTTCATGATATAAAAACATATCTTACAACTATATCAACTTAAATTCCTAGATGCCCATCATTGCATACACATTGATAGAGTGCTTTGAGTTACGGGGTTTTGTTTTCTGCTAGTTATTATACTGCAGTGAATGATATTTGTGTGAAATATCTTTAGTTCCACTTGATCTTTCAATCAATATCAATAAAGCTAATGTAAACAGAGTTCTTCCTTTATGCAGATACTTATGCTAAGTACTGAACTCACCTCGTTCCACTTAATCCCATCAACAGCCTTGTAAAGAAGGAAAGATGAAGGAATGAAGGCTAAGAGATTGAGTAATTTTTTATTTGCTCAGCAAGGATTTGCAATCAGGTCATCAGGCTGCAACGCCCAAGCATTCAGCTATGATGCTGTGCTGCCAACTTAGTGCCCATTTCATTCTTAGCCCCGCATATCCCATCTGGAAGCTGCTCATTTGGAATACTGTGGCTTTCACAGCCTACTTTAACACAAATCACCTCACAAGTGCTGATGACATACAGCATAATTCTGAGGAGAAGAAGAAACCAGGACAATTGGTAGTTGCATATCTTTGGGGGACTGTCAATGTTACTTTTTGGCCAGGAGGAAATTCTTAAGCCAGAAAAATGTCTAATTTGAACAGAGAATTCACAAGGGAGATTTCTCCATACCAGTCTCCAAAGGAACATATGGATACTCTCCCAAGGGATGAAAAAAAAAAGGGAAAAATGTAGAAAGCCCAAAAGAAAAAAAGCTTATGATGAATGAGTCAATATTTTGTATGAAAGGGCTTAGAGTGGTGCCTTGCACAGAGTGAGTGCTTTTTAAGTATTTATTAAATGAATGGATGAATGATCGTTATAGTACATGACATGAAAAATTTGAGTTCTACAAAAACATGATGTGTTTCCTACCTTCCGCCAAGTTAAATGTCTTATAAATACTATAGAAAGGCACATATAAATTTAACACATATTAAGTGAAAAAAATCAAAATGCAAATAGTATAAACTACAATGGCACTTGTGTAAAAACTGCTATGGGTTTATGTATAAGACCTGGAAAATTTAATTGATCAGAATAAACAAGCCTATAGCTGATTTTTTTTCCTTTTATTTAAATATTAATGTTTGAATGTGCTTTGAACCAATCTCTTTTGTAGCACTTACATATTTTAATACCATTTGAGGATGTATTGGTTTCTTTGCCCAAGCCCTGAGCTCCATGCTGGCAAAGGCATCAATTGAGTCATCTTTATATTTCCAGTGTGTATCACAGGGCCTGCCACTTAGGGTTCACTGATCATGTTGGTTAAGAACTTGGGTTCTGGCATCAGACAGAAGCTGGGTTCGGGTTCAGAGTTGCTACTTAAAAGCAGTGTGACCAGTGATGGATTGTGTAACCTCTGTAAACCTCAGTTAACTCATACATAAAGTAGGGAACATAATGGTATCTGCTTCATAGGATTGTTTTAGTGATTAATGAGATAATCCATCAAAACAGTTTAATGCTTAACACATAGAGAGTACCCAATAATAATAGTAGTAGTATATCTAAAGACATTATTTTTTTTAAATTATAAATTGAATTGAGGGCTTCCCTGGTGGCGCAGTGGTTGAGAGTCCGCCTGCCGATGCAGGGGACACGGGTTCGTGTCCCGGTCCGGGAGGATCCCACATGCTGCGGAGCGGCTGGGCCCGTGGGCCATGGCCACTGAGCCTGCGCGTCCGGAGCCTGTGCTCCGCAACGGGAGAGGCCACAACAGTGAGAGGCCCGCATACAGCAAAAAATAAAAATAAAATAAAATAAAATTGAATTGAGTGATATTGTTAGCACAATAGACAACATTCTTTTAAATGACATTAATGAAACTGTAACTCACTTCATGGTTATAAAAGTGTCCGTTAATAGAGGCCCTATGCTTCCGTCTGTCCTTTCTATCCATCATCGGAGGCTTCATCCTTTTTCTCACCAAGGTTGCTTCACTCATGGTTCTATAGAGCAATGGGGATTCAGGTTCTTCATCTGCATGAAGCTTCAGAGTGCTACTGTGATAAGATAAGTAATCTGGGGAGAATAAAGGTTATAAACCCATATAATTTAGCTGCTCACCTCTTTGCATCATGGGTGGATTTGATTACATACTTAGTAATTATATAGCTAAGCAATGGGCTATAACGCTTTTAAACAGAACATAACAATGATCTTCTTTAAGAATAGGGCCATCTAGTGACACTTGTTTTCTATTTTACCTTGGAATTTTAATTATATTGTAATTAGAGTATAAGCATGTGATACTTCATCTTTCTCTAGCACTGGTGCTTAAATAAAAATATATTTTTATTGTATCTTTGGTGCCAAGAGATTGGGATTCCCTTATGTTTAGATGAGTGTTGTCAACGGGCTAATTATAAGGACCCTTATATAAAAGATGCCAAAAGGCCATAAGACAAAAATAAGGGAATCCAGGAAGGAGCATCATGCTTGTTACAAAATCTGAGTTGTTTTAGAGACAGCAGAGAGGACTGAACTGAGAATGCTTTGAAAAAAAATTAAGCTAAACATTGGAAGTTGTTGGTAGATTCATGAAGATAATGCCAGCACCATACCCTTGTTCAGTCTGAAGTCAGTTTGGTAATATCACCATCCTGGGAATGTGAACCCCACCCCAGCCTCAGTCATCATCTTCTCCTTGGATCTCTACATGTTACATGAAAATGAAAATCCGTGTAAAATGTAAGATATCATGCCTGAGTCTCAGTAAATGACAGATACTAATATTATTACTAACACATCATCATTATTATGATTACTGTTGTCACATGTTATAGGGGCTGGCATTTTCCATTCATTTGTCAGATTTGATAATGAACTCGCTTGATGTTCAAGTAGATTTCTCTTTTTTAAATAAATGCTTGTAACAACCCTATCAAATATAGTGAATGCAGTATATCTGCCTCTGAGAAGCAATGTTATATAAATATCTATTAACCGTAATGTTCAACTTCTCAAAAGATGTAAAATTCAATCTGAAGGGCTTAGTCTAACATAGAAATCTTCTGAGTATAATAAATGATCCTAATCCTTGGGGAAAATATAAAACAATTTTATGTACACAAACTTTATTCAAACCATCAGTTCTCCCTAATCTAGTAAATCTAAGGGACTTGATGTAATTTAAAAAATAATGTTTTTATATAGCAAAGTAAGGTTCTTAAACATCATATGAGCACTGTAGTGACTTAAGTTAGTATGTTCCTAAAATATATTTTTTTAATATAAAATAAGGGTTTAATAAGTAACGGTATATAAAATGTTGAATTTCAGAAAAACATTTAGGATTCATGCTTTGTATTAGTTTAAAAAAGTCTCCTCATTAATAAGATTTTGATACTGACCTTCCTGGGAATCTGTTGCTCCAGACACTGGAATCCGAGTCCTGTCCAAATCACTAATACGGTAAAGATCATCAAATTCTCCCCAGCGTGTCATTCCCCTGAAAAGTAATAAATCTTGTAAGTGATATTATTCTATTCATAAAAAGGCATAGGATGGTTTTCAGATTTACAGTATTAATATAATGCTGTGGGCCTCTATAGGTAGACACATCATCCTAAGTTATAACAATTTTTATATTATTAATATTATATTTATACCAGAGTAGTCAGCTTGCATTTTAAATAATTCTTGTACTGATTTTGAGCATGTTTTGACACAATAATTCAGTTACACACTGAACCACAAGATTATATAGATTCTGTAAAACATATGTGCCAATGGAATTAGTAGAAACCAATATAATTCATTTTTTTAAACATCTTTATTGGAGTCAAATTGCTTTACAATGGTGTGTTAGTTTCTGCTTTATAACAAAGTGAATCAGCTATACATATACAATATCTCCTCCCTCTTGCATCTCCCTCCAGCCCTCCCCATCCCACCCCTCTAGGTGGTCACAAAGCACCAAGCTGACCGCCCTGTGCTATGTAGCTGCTTCCCACTAGCTATTTATTTTACATTTGGTAATGTATATATGTCCATGCCACTCTCACTTACCCATCCCCCTCCCTGCGTCCTCAAGTCCATTCTCTACGTCTGTGTCTTTATTCCTGTCCTGCCCCTAGGTTCTTCAGAACCCCCACCTTTTTTTTTAAAGATTCCATATATATGTGTTAGCATACAGTATTTGTTTTTCTCTTTCTGACTTACCTCACTCTGTATGACAAACTCTAGGTCCATCCACCTCTCTACAAAAAACTCAATTTCGTTTTGTTTTATGGCTGAGTAATATTCCATTGTATATATGTGTCACATCTTCTTTATCCATTCATCTGTCGATGGACACATATGGTCACCTTATTTTTGATAAGGGAGGCAAGAATATACAATGGAGAAAAGACAGCCTCTTCAATAAGTGGTGCTGGGAAAACTGGGCAGCTACATGTAAAAGAATGAAATTAGCACACTCCCTAATACCATACAGAATCCATTCTTATACAGATATCTCACAATGCTTTTAGGAGAGTTTAGATACAAAGTGTTTATTCTACCAACTTGCATTAAGTTCCTGTTGTATTCAAAGCGTTTTTAGGTAAAGTGACTCCAATATAATGATATAAAGCCTGTCTTTAAGACCCTTGAGTACTATACAGAATGCGATTTATAAAGGAGGAAAGTGTATGAGAAACTTCTTTTCTGAAGATCATGATTTATATAGGGCACTAACAATTTTCAATGCAGTCTAATGCCCAGAATACATAAAACTGGGCAACTGCTTATTTTTACCAGTTGGGCCAACACACATTGTTATTTTCTTTCTGGTTTTAGATAAGCTACTTATCTTCTTTGTGCATTAGTGTTCTCACCTATGAAATGGGGATGATTATAGTATGAGGTAGGATAAGGTTATTGAGAAGATTAAATGAGTTAATTTGTGTAAAATCCTTGAAAAAGTGCCCAACACATAGTAAGCACTCAATATGTGTTAAAAACTATCGTGATTGTCCTCATCTTCATTGTCATCCTCATAATAATCCCCATCATCTGTATCTATTTCATGATGGGTCAGGAGCCATTAGGGATCCAAGGTATTCCTAGATGTCTCTAGGTTAATAGACACTATTGTAGCTGGGACCAGTCTTAGTCCTACTAAGAGTCTCTTCCATAATGTCTGTTTTCCTTATGACCAAAAAATATTCACCCATAAGGAATCTGTGGCATTAATTCTTCCCTAATGTCACTGGTGGCAACAGTAACAAAAAATGTTTATTCATACTAGTGGTAGCAAATATGAATAAACATGGTCCTTTACTTCCTTGATCTCTGAATTCCTTTGATGTCGTTTTACAACTTCTATATCATTTGAGCTTCATAATAAAAGCCTTATGACATAGATAAGATAATCCTAATATATTTGTTTATTAATTTTCTAGTAAGCTGTAGTATACAGAATATAGCCAGTCAAAATAAATGTCTTAAAAGTTCAAGAACTTTAGGCAATAACTTTAACTCAAAGGAGAATTGTTTTGGTCCTGACTCAGACTCTAGTTATTCTTCCTTTTTCTTTTTTATTTTCAGTTGAAGTATAGTTAATTTACAATGTTTTAGGTGTATAGCAAAGTGATTAAGATATATATATACACATATATTTCATTTTTCAGATTCTTTTCCATTATAGGTTATTACAAGATATTGAATATAGTTCTTGTGCTATACAGGAGGTCCTTGTTGTTTACCTATTTTATATATAGTAGTGTGTATCTGTTAACCCCAAACTCCTAATTTATCCCTCCCCCACTTTTCCACTTTGGTAACTGTAAGTTTGTTTTCTGTGTCTGTGAGTCTATTTCTGCTTTGTAAATAAGTTCATTTGTATCATTTTTTTTAGATTCCACATATAAGTGATATTTTTGGTATTTGTCTTTGTCTGACTTACTTCACTCAGTATGATGTTCTCCAGGTCTATCCATGTTGCTGCAAATGGAATTATTTAATTCTTTTTTATGGCTGAGTAATGTTCCATTGTGTGTATATATATATATATATATATATATATATATATATATATATACACAACATCATCTTTATACATTCATCTTTCAGTGGACATTTAGGTTGCTTCCAAGTCTTAGCTACTGTAAATAGTGCTGCTATGAACATTGGGGTTCATGTATCTTTTCAAATTAGAGTTTTAATCTTTTATGGATATATGCCCAGGAGTGGGATTGCAGTATCATATGATAACTCTATTTTTAGTTTTTTAAGGAACCTCCATAATGTTCTCCATAGTGGCTGCACCAATTTACATTGCCACCAACAGTGTAGGAGGGCTCCCTTTTCTAGTTATTCTTTTTTTTTTTTCCGGTACATGGGCCTCTCACTGTTGTGGCCTCTCCCATTACGGAGCACAGGCTCCGGACGTGCAGGCTCAGCGGCCATGGCTCACGAGCCCAGCTGCTCCACGGCATGTGGGATCTTCCTGGACCGGGGCACGAACTCATGTCCCCTGCATCAGCAGGCGGACTCTCAACCACTGCGCCACCAGGGAAGCCCTCTAGTTATTCTTATGATAGATAAAATTATCAATTTTCCCCAATCTATAGAAGATTAATTTAAAAAGGCAGATGTGATTATCATAGAAAGAGTGTTGGCAATGGAAAAGACAGAATACAAACGAAAAATGGAAACTAAAAATGCAAAGCACCCCAATGCTATCTCCCATGGGGGAAGATGAGAGAGCCCAAGCACACCAGACCAGTGATGTGCTATAAATTCTTGGTAATCCTGCCCAACTTCACCCCTGTCCTCACCTTCTCTCAGCTTAGTGGTGTCACACAAATACAGAGAAACAAACATGCCTCAATATGGTCAGTGTTTGGCCCATTTTCCTTCCTACCATCTTAGCAAAAATAAACAACCCCCCCATCACCCCAAAACCCACCCGTTTTCAGCTCTGGATTGTGTAATTTGAAGCGCCTCCACATACAACTGTGCAAGTGACTAAGCTTGAAGGCAGTTACCCAAAGTTTTCCAAAGAAAACTCGTTGGGACTTCATGTACTACCAAACAGTTTAACTTGCCTAAGCACAGGACTGTTAGCGTTGCCCTGATCAAGCTTCAGGATATAAATCGTTAGCAAATTTAAACTGTGGGGAGGTTTTCTAATGAGCTGCAAAATAAATAGGAGGTAGAAATTTGATAGACACATAGAAGGCGGCCACTTCTCTACCCACATGGTAAAAGAAAAAACACTATTGATGCCATTCAAATGTATACCTGTCCAGTTTTTGCTCTTTATGCCATTCTGCCATGACTTGTCCAACGCATGTCAAAGTAGACTTTGGAAAGACATTAAAAGCAGAAATGAAAACTGGTGCAAGCAAACATAACCTCAGTAAAGCTGTTTTTTTGAAAACTTTCCAAAACAAAATACTTGGACCAGATATGAGAGATCAAAGTACTGTCCGTAGAATTGTTTCCATAAAAGATCACAAGTGGTCACAGCTCAACCTGATTTATTTTTAAACGTATACCACTCCCTTTAAGCTGATTCAGTGTGACTCATTTCAAAGATAACAAAACAAACTAGCTTGACAAACTGATGATTCTCCCCAACGGTGAATTGAAAGAAAAGATTGCAGCCCTTCCTGCAGCTGAGTACACAACTTCCACGTCTTTCATTCCACGTTCCATATCCATCCACTGGAGATACTAAATCTGTGATCCTGAGAGAGTAGAGGTATAAGTCCTGCCCTCAGAAACCCAGTGTGGGAAAGAGAACAATAAGAATTGTTAGGGAGTGAGGGAATAGTCCATTTCCTTACACAATTTCATTCAAGGCTCAGAGTTTAAACGAATACCACCTTGAGGGTGGCAACCAGAGTGAGGGTGTCTAGGACTGGATTGAAACAAAGTGGTTCTGCACCCCACTAGGGAATCAGAGACCAAGGATCTTTTTCTGACAATTCTTACCCACCAGATAATTCTGATACACTGCACTTCAAATATTCTCCCAGTAAGTCTCATTACTGTGGTAAAGGGCAAGCAAAGTTTTCTAGGGTAGTCTTTCTCAACTTTATTATTTTTTTTCTCAGCTTTAAACTAAAGGAGATAATTTATGTTTGTTTCACAGCACTGTTCTGATAAACAATAAGAAAAGGTAAATGGATTCTATGGAAGTCACATCATAAGGAGATTAATTTATAATCTGCCACAGAATATGGAAAGGCATCAGTATACCTTGTCTACCTGGGCTTCTGAAACTCATCCTCAAATTCAGTGTTTCTAGGAACAAGCGTTTGAATTTTAATTTGAGAAATTAAAGAAAATATGTTGTGATATCCATTCAAAATGGTGATAGCTTAATGTGCTAATACAGGTAGCTTACTGCAACTCTTTGACATCTTCCCATAGTGTTCCATATTAATCAAGCATTCATGATTCAAATAATTTAAATGCATCAGGAAGAGCTGGCTGCTCAGAGAACTTTGCAATGAGTTCTTAGGTAATATGAAGAATGATAGCTAATTCTGCCAAATTCATATCTTGTACAGTTTCCTAAAAGCAGGGCCCAGGGGTAATTTTTACTTTTAAATGATGCTCCTCGTCATTTAGAATCATCAGCCCCATCAGTCTTCTAATACCTGAATGTGAGGGATGCAGGGCTCCATCAGGTTGCCTAAGTCTGTAGTTTCTCTTCTGCTCTTCATAAGTACTGGGCCCTTTGCCCTTCATTAGCTTGGATGGGAGACTAATCAGAAGTGGTAGATGGAGAGACAGTTTACCCAACAGAGCAGAGGTAGTTTAACCACCAGGATTCTGTGGGCTTCATTTGATACTAAATTCTGAGTCCTCTCTTTGTGCCGACACATTGCTGAGCACCAGGATAAAGATGAATAAAGCATGCTCCTTACCCTTGAGGAGCTCACAGGCTAGAGGGGGAGGCAGGGTTATAAAAATACAGTTAATGGCGTGCTCTGAAAGGGATATAGAAAAGTTGTCAGGGCACCTACTACAGGGTCAGAAAAGGCTCTCTGGAGAACGTGTTACCGACCTGAATCTTAAAGGATTGGTGGAAGAGTCTAGCAAATGGATGTCGAGAAGCAGATAGGCTTCCAGGCAGAGAGTCAGGAAAGTAAGAAACTGCATGACATGTGTAGGGAATTATAAAATGTTCAGAATTGCTGGAACCTCACATTTGAGAAAGATTGGCAAGGTGCAAATCATAGTGGGACTTCAGTGTTTTCCCCAAAGGAAAAGTGGGGCTTCCCTCAAGGTGATACCTGATTTTCCTTTGTTATGACCAAAGGTCAGATTGAGGAAAAGGTCCTGACTGCTCTCTCTCCATCCTCTCTCCTGCCAGAACTCCAGCTCATCTAGTTATGGATAGAAGGATGGATGAAGAGAACGCTTGATACCTCCAAGTACACGCGAAAAGGAGATGTGTTAGAAAGTCAAGGATTAAAAAGGAAGGGGAGAAGGGAGGGAGGAAGAAAACAATATTTATATCTGTGATTTCTTTGGGAATATTTATTAATTTTTCTAAAAATTGTTAAGGATAGTGAAAATATATATCTCAGCCCAACTTATGTATTCAAGGTACAGTTGCATAAACCCACACAGAGTACTCTTTTGTGCATTTACTGTACTTCACATGCACTTTGTCCTGATCCTAACAGGACACAGCAATCAGATGGAACATAATTAAGTCTCCTTTCCAGAAAGCAGTGTAATGAAAACTCCAGAACAACGGAAAAGCCCTTTGTTCTAAGAAGAGGAGAAATTTAAATTTTATCCCCCTCTTTTTGGTGATAGGACCAGGGCTAATGAAATCTTGCCTTTACATTTTGTTTTTTCTAGTGAAAGAATGCAGTCTCCCAGAAGAGAAGGAATACAGCAGAGAGGTCAAGAGCCAGACTCTGGCGCCCACAGACCTGAGGTCCAGTCCAGTTCTGCTTCATGGTAATTGGGGATCTTGCACAAACTACCTAACATCTCAGAGCCCTGGTTTCTGGACACATATGTCCTAGAGTTGATGAGGAGTTAAATGAGGTTGTATATAAACTTTAGAGCTTTCATCCTTGAGGCACACAAAAAAGGTAAATATGAAGATCATTTTCTAAGGAACTAAAATCATAAAAGGTAGCCCACCTTTTGGAAAAGACATCTGGTGACTTCAGCACAGTGAAAGAAGGGATTTGCTTCTCATCTTGTATTTTCAGTTGTATAGGCTGCTTTACTCCCCAGAAAATGTCCAGCGTTCCTTCAACAATTAGTTTACCATCGTCAGTCTAGGGAAGAAACCAATCATCACAAACACTGTTTTTGTATTTTTTATAGAAGGCAAATGTTTTAACTGAAGATGTAGAAATGAAGTCTGTAAGACATCTTAATAGATAAAAAATAAGTTCCCAGGTGGGACTGTTTGGCTTTTAAATTTATCTACAAAACATTTCTACTTTTGAAACATTCTTTTATTTTTGAAAACAGCTATAACCAGCAAAGTCATAATGGTAATGACATGCCCACCAGAGGGCACAGTACGCTAAAATATTTTCTGAACTCTGCTTCTTCAATTAAGTGGAATTTTAATTCTCTAATTCTATTTAGTGTAAAATTAAAGCAGAATTAAAAACTGTTCTAAAGTAGAATTCAGAAGAACAGCTATTGTTAGTTTAGTGGCTATTTTCTCATTTCTGAACAGGAAAAATTTAGCTCACAAACTTATGCAGAAGAAGTGAAATAATGTATGTAAAAACACTGTAAAATACACAACAAATTATATTTTTGAAAAAAATCAATAACACTTGAGTAATCTCTTTTAAGTTGGAACTATTATAACAAAAGAAGGAAATTCTATGCAAAGAAAAATTAGTAAACAGGATTGAACACTTATTTATCCTGTGGATGTAGGTATTAATACCAAAGCACATTCCCATAGAATGTATTTTCTAATCTATTTCTCTCTTATATATGTAAAAGTCTGTTATTAAAGTAGTGTTATTATTATAATAAATTTGGGAAATATAGAAAGAATATTCCAACTATCCAATAACTACTCTAACATGCAATAACTACTTGTTATTATGAAAAATCAATAATTAGAAAACATAATAAATATAAACATAAATGACTCAATTCTTATTTGAGAGTGTAATGAAAACTCCAGACTCTGGAATCAGACAGACCTGTGTTTGAACTCTGGCTCTGCCATTTCCTAGGCGTGTTCTCTTGGACAAGAGGTCAAACCTATAAAACTGGGCTGCTTCTTCTGAAGAATGAAATCATAACAATCCTTGATTCATAGGACCTCGTATTTAAAGTGCTCAATAAATGTTATTGCTTATTATTTCTTTGGCTGACAAACCTACTTTGGAGTCACTCCTGAAACAAAGTTTTGCTCTTTCTCCCCCTTTTGAGTTCATATTTCAGATCACTGTGAGGTCAGGTACCAATCAGTTGTCCTTAACAGCCAAACATAATTTGCTCCCTGAAAGGGCAGTACATGATGCAGAGCCTACATTTTAGTTATTGATGTATAACATCTTTTCATGGCTTAATTATACTACAATGAATCCCTTATATCAAAAACTCATAGAATAACTGCTCTTCTGAGGTTATCTAACTTTTGCTTTCAAGAAGAAATACTCCAACTATTATCAGAAAATGAGGTTTTCTCATGTAAGGAATATCAGAATATTTTTTAATTTCAGAAACCATCTATAGGACTTCCCTGGTGGTGCAGAGGTTGAGAATCCGCCTGCCAATTCAGGGGACACGGGTTCAAGCCCTGGTCTGGGAGGACTCCACATGCCATGGAGCAACGAGGCCTGTGTGCTGCAACTACTAAGCCTGTGCTCTAGAGCCCGTAAGCCACAACTACTGAGCTTGAGCGCCACAACTACTGAAGCCTGTGCACCTAGAACCTGTGCTCCACAAGAGAAGCCACTACAGTGAGAAGCCTGCACACTGCAACCAAGAGTAGCCCCCGTTCGCCGCAACTAGAGAAAGCCCGTGCGCAGCAACAAAGACCCAGTGCAGCCGTAAATAAACATATAAATTTAATTAAAAAAAAGAAATCATCCCTTTTGAAATTAACTAAATAAATTATCCCTGAAGGCTTGTTTATACTTATCTAATCTCATTGTCTCAATCTTCAGGCCTTTTCTCTTCTAGATCTACAACAATACCCTTGGTGATCTCAATGATCCTTATGCGCCATCTCTAAACTAATAGCTCCCAACTTTATATATACAGCCCAAACCTTCCCCTAAACTTCAGTTGTCAAACTTGACATCAAATTTAATATGTTCCTAATTAACTTTTGATCTTTCTTCCTGTAAATATTTTCCTTTCCCAGTCTTTCCCATCTTGGTAAATAGAACCCCCATCTTTCCAGTTGTTCAGGTCAACATTTTTAAAGTCACCATTAATCTTTCTTTCATACTTAACCTCTCAAAATCCAATATGTTAGCAAATCTTATTAGCTTTACCTTAAAAATATATCCCCAATATGGCTATACTCACCATGGGTACTACCACAATTCTAGTTTATGCCACTGTCATTGTTTGCCTGATTATTGCAATAGTTTCTTTGTGGTCTACCTCATTCTTCTCTTGCCCTTCTATGTATTCCTAGTAGCTAGAGAGATCATTTTATTTTTTACTTTTTTAACTTTTTATTTTACATTGGAGTATAGTTGATTTAACAATGTTGTTAGTTTTGGGTGTACAGCAAAGTGATTCAGCTATACATATATATGTATCTATTCTTTTTCAAATTCTTTTCCCATTTAGATTGTTACATACTATTGAGCAGGTTTCCTGTGCTGTACAGTAGGTCCTTGTTGGTTATCCACTTTAAATATAGCAGCGTGTACATGTCGATCCCAAACTCCCTAACTATCCCTCCCCCCTTCCCCCCCGGTAACCATAAGTTCATTAGAGAGGTCCTTTTAAAATGAATCTTTAGATAATATCACAACTCCTCAGTGGCTTTCCATCTCATTCCAAATACAAGCTGAAGTCTTCACAATGATCTATAAGACCCTACATGCTCTGGTGCTCTCCCCTTCTCAGTTCTCTCTATAGCTTCCTTATTCTCTACTATCCCATTCCCACAAGGTTCCTGCTGCACTGGCTTCTCCACCGTACCTCAGTTACACCAGCCAGGCTCAGGACCTTTAATGGGCTGCTGGATATGTCTGTGCCTAGAATGTGTGTCCCACAGACTTCTACAAGATTTGCTCCCTGACATCTTTCAGTCTTTGGTCAAATGTTCCTCTTTCCCCATCCACTTAGATTCCTAAGTCCTCTTCCCTGCTTTGTTATTCTCCACAGCCTTTCTTTTTTTGGCTGCATTGGGTCTTCATTGCTGCACGTGGGTTTTCTCTAGTTGCGGCGAGCAGGGGCTACTCTTTGCTGCGGTGCGTGGGCTTCTCATTGCTGTGGCTTCTCTTGTTGCAGAGCACAGGCTCTAGGTCCGCAGGCTTCAGTAGCTGCAGCACATAGCTGCAGTAGGCAACTCAGTAGTTGTGTTGCACAGGCTTAGTTGCTCTGCAGCATGTGGGATCTTCCCAGACCAGGGCTCGAGCCCATGTCCCCTGCATTGATAGGCAGATTCTTAACCACTGTGCCACCAGGGAAGTCCCTCTCCACAGCCTTTATCGCCATTGGATACACAGTTTACTTTTTTGTTTCTTTTCTGACTGCTAAAATGTAAGCAGTATGAAGGCAGGACATTGTCTAGTTTCTTCATTGCTATGTCTCTAGCTTTTAGAACAATGTCTGCTGTGTTGTATACAATAAATATTCATTGAGTTAATTAATCAGAGATTTAGAAAGCTACACGCTATTCTCCATGGACTGCCCCTTTTAACAGTGTCCATCATTGTAACTAAGTCAGAGACTTGGAAAATTCCAGATTCTAACTTTATTGGTGGTGAGTAAAGATGGAAATATTAAGCAATCTGATATTCTCACTGTATACTTTACTTCATACAGTTTTAAAAAATTATGTAAGACAGGACACTTTATTCTAAATAATCAAATGACTTTTGCAGATTGAGCACTGATTCACAGAATAGGAAATGACATGCCTCAACTTATATGCTTGTCACATCAAAATTCAAACATTTTCCTAAAGGAAATGAACTTCTTAACATCATGAATTCTATGGAAACAACTGAATTAAAATATAAAATCATTTTCTTAAAGTTTTGATCTTTTCTTAAATTTTATATTTTTACAGTTACCTATATGAGAAATCTAAGATACAGGATAATATTGAAATAATTTAAAATTAGGCTATTAAAAATATTTAGGCCCATTTCTTTATAAAGGGATTAGTTATTTCCTACTTCTATAGGAAATTACATTTGGGAAGGTAATTGAAATGTCCAATCAAACTAAATCATTTAAGCTCACTAGTAAAGGCCAGAGAGGCTTATAAATTTCCTTCTGTTCCAATTGCAGATTTAAGCCAATGGTGGCCTAAAGTCAATGCTGTACACATTTGAAGATCTGAAACGTAGGTAGAAAGTTCTAATGTTCCCTAGGACCAGGAAGATATTGTAAAGATGTGAAGTGAGTCCCATTAGAATACAAGACTGAGTAGGAAGGCTTGTGGAGGATGAGGCATTAAAAAAACCAATCTAAGGCCACTTTGTACAGTAGCCTGCCAGTTGCAACCTTAAAAATGCTTGCTGAATTGTTCCTAGGATAGATTTTTAATGGAATTGCTGTTCAAAAGATGTTCATACTCTGTTTTTAAAGTAGAAAGCAAATATGTCATTAAAGTTGTTTTAAATGTTTTCCCATTCTAAAAAACACTTGGAAAGTCACAGATGTTTCAGGACTAGGATTTTGCAATATAGTCTAAAACTGAAAAATCATGATCAAGTTAAAGATTCACCTGCTTCTCCCAGACGTTTTGCATTATGGACTCCAACTTATCCTGATTTCTCTGTACTTTTATGGATTTTTTTCTCCTGTGAATCAAACTGTACTGCATTTCTTTGACAGACTTACCTGTCCATACAAAATATGCAGATTTTTCTGGTTCCTATAAAAGATGTTATAGGTCTTCAATAAAGAATTAAGTTGTTCCCTAAAAAAACAATATTACATTCAGTTACAATCAGTCTTAGGCTCTTTAATGGTAGAAGGCAATAATGGTGCCTTCAGTTCAGAAAGGTATGAGATAGGAAAAAATAGTTCAATGGAATCTTTACTATTCTGTCATTTTAATATAGGTCATTGAAAACTGAAGCTTTCTTAGGACATCAACAAACGTTGAAGGTGTTAATTCATAAATAAATAATCAAAGTAAAACAAATAAAATCTGGTCTTAGGTGGTTACTTTCCCTTAGTGAAGATGTGTGTTAAGAATTTCAAGGTTGAATTTGATTTTTAATAAGTGCTTCAAAATTTTCCATAATGAAGAAATGACTGGCTGCAAAGAGTTGTTTGAATTGAATTTATAATCTAAAGCAGTGGTTCTCAACCCATTTAAGTCACAGTATCTTTTGAAACCCTGATGAAAGCTTTGGCTTCCCTGCAGGGGGTGGAGTGGGTTAATCCTATATATAAACACATAGTTTTGCATATACAATGTGTAGTAGCTAATTTATGTGCTATTTTGAAAGATTTTCCTGATAAACAAGGAAGGAGTTATTTTCCACATGGTGTAAGTATAGGTTCTTTTTATCTGACAGTAACAAACTGACATTTAAAAATATTCTTTGTTTAAAATTCTGGAGTAAAAGGGAATTCCCTGGCTGTCCAGTGGTTAGGACTCCAGGCTTTCATGGCCAAGGGCCCAAGTTTGATCGCTGTTCAGGGAACTGAGACCCGCAAGCTATGTAATGTGGCCAAAAAAAAAAAAAAAAAAAAACAATTCTGGAGTATATACGTCAAAATATTTCTAGTGGGTGGTAGGATTTGAGATGATTTTAACTTTTTTTCTACTGTCCTCTCTGTTGTCAAGTTCTTCCCAGGGTTGTTGTTTTATAAAATTTTGAGTTAGTTTTATTTTGACAGTTAACAATTAAAATATTTTCATAAGAGAATAAATAAATAAATAACCAAAGGATGGAAAATGACTGCAGACAAAGTGGTGAGGAGAGTGTTCTGTAGCAGGAGACAGCTGTAAAACAGATTTCGTTTCACATTCCTCTTTTGTTTTACAACATTTAATCAACCTAATTTAAGCACCTAGTATGTGCCCGACTTTATGCTTTCCACTGGAGATACAGCAACAGTTCAGGAATGGTTGTTGCTCCTGAGCATCTCACCCTCTGTGGCAGGTGGGCTCTGGCAACGGGAATGCTGGTTCCTGCCACACCTCCATTCTCCCTTTGTGCTACCACAGCTCAAGATGCTGCTCTCACTCACCCTGCTGGTCCAAGCTATCTCCTCTAACCTTCATTATGGCAACAGTCTCTTAAAAGCCTCCCTGTATTTGTTGTTTATTCTCAACAGCAGGAGTTATATTAAAACAAACCTGATCACCTCTCTCCTTTACTCAAAGCTCTTCAATATCTTCTCATCATTAGAATAAAAGCCAATATCCTTCCAATGACTTCAAAGGCCAGTTGTGATCTGATCCCTGTTACACCTTCCATCTCATTTCTACTTCTCTTTCCTTCACTCACTGAACTCTAGCCGCTGGCCTCCTTGATGTTCCTTGAGTACTCCAGGCACATTCTCACCCCAGGGTCTTTGTACATGCTGATCCCTCTGCCCAGAATGACCTCCCCCACGCCATCACACTGTTAGTGCATTCATTTTTTTTAGGTATTTACTCCAAAGTCACCTGCTCAAGGAGTCCTTCTTGACAACCAAATCTGAAAGTTTGCCTTCTCCCAACATTCATATCCTGCTTCCCTCCTTACCTCTGCCCCTTGGTCACCATCTAACCTTGAATATATTTTATTTATTTATCTTATATTCTGTCTCCTTCTCTAGACTGTAGCTCCAAGAGACTAGGCTTGCTTCCATATTTTGTTCACACTATGTTTCATGTACCTGGAAGAGAGCATGGCACATAGTAAGAACTCAACAAACACTGGTTGAATGAAAGGATCAGAAGAAGTCTTATTCCTAAAATAAAATCAAACATATCAACAGGTGGAAAGCTTTTTTTTATATAAGTTGTTTTATGGGGGAGATATCTCATGATATTAAACTTCCAGATATAGTAATTGCTAAAATCTCTTTGATCTTCAATACCTGCCTCCCTCCCATAAGAATACTTGGCTCTGTGAAGGCAGGAATTTTGGTCTATTTTATTCATTGCTGTCTTCCAGTGCTTAGAGCAGAGCTTTGCACACAGTGGGTGCTTATTCAATAAGCATTTAATGAATAATGAATGACAGAGTTCATGTATATTGATTTTTATGTTTGAGATCAGGTAAACATACTTTCCACTTGACTTTTCTCACTTGTAATTTTTTTTCTTTTTTTTTTTTTTTTTTTTTTTTGCGGTATGTGGGCCTCTCACTGTTGTGGCCTCTCCCGTTGCAGAGCACAGGCTCTGGATGCGCAGGCTCAGCGGCCATGGCTCACGGGCCCAGCTGCTCGGCGGCATGTGGGATCTTCCCGGACCGGGACACGTACCCGTGTCCCCTGCATCGGCAGGCAGACTCTCAACCACTGAGCCACCAGGGAAGCCCTCACTTGTAATTTTTAATGCACACATTTCCAAGGATCAGTACACTCCACACAAATACCACATAAAAAAATTCTACAGAATTCCTCCATGTTATTTTTCCGTTTCCCAACTGGCTTACTTTAGAATTTTAGTGTTGATGAATATTTCTGTTCTAAACATCACTGGGCACACAAGGGATTTTGTTTCATTGGAGTCATTGCTGTGGAATAGTTCCTTAAAATTAACATACTGGTAAAGAGCATGAACACTTTTATAGCTCTCATTATTGGGTGCCAGGGCAGCATACGGAAATTTCTGGTTCACTTGGGATGCAACTCCTGATATGCTGAGCTGTGAGAGTTGTCATTAAAGTAAATGAATCTTTACATAACCTTATTCCCTCAGCTTCTGTTTCTGATAAAACTGCATGATAAGGTATGGTACAAGTATCCTTCAAAGTATTTACCTCAGGACCATGTTTGATTAGAAAGATTATTCTCTGGGAACAAGCTACTTGGAAAATGTTTCTGTATCTGAAAAAACCTGACTAAATCTTTCTGCACAGAAATAAGTCTCCAAATGACCCAGAGAGTCAGCAAACTGTGGTCCCAGGCCACCTGCTTTTGCAAATAAAGTTTTATTAGAATACAGCCACACTAATTTGTTTGCCTATTGTCTATAGTTGCTTTCTTTCTATAACTGCAGAGTTGAGTAGTTGTGATACAAACCATATGGCCTACAAAGCCTAAAATATTATTATCTGACACTTTACAGAGACAATTGGCCAACCTATAAACCATGTGTAACACAGGGTAACTAAATACCACAGAAATCTTCCATATTTTTCTCACCACAGGCAGGATCTTTCTGACTATCAGTGAAACTTTGAAGGATTTTGGCATGTGGAAGAAGAAAAGAGTTCAGTAAAATAGTGTTGGGATAAAATTAGGTAAGTTAATGGTGCAATAAAGTGAGGAACTAGAAAAGAAAATTCAGAAGTTAGATGAACAACTATAGTAATGGTGTATGCATTCTAAATATTAAAATTTCATCACATTTTAATCGTATGGACTTTACCAGAGGAACTTTTGGAGATGATTAGTTTATGCACCTGTTGAAGCAATGGGTTACTACAACATGAGGGTAAAGTGTAGCCTGCAACATTCGAACTCGACTTGTTGGCATTAAGGGCACAAAGAGCTGAAGAAGTTATTGTCAAGTTGATTATCCCTTATCTGCTGACTGATTCAAATTTTGTCCTCTAACAGAAGACCTGTCCTAATGGTTTGCTGTGTGAGCACAATAAAGAGGCCTCAGCCATACACTGAGGTGGGTGAGAGCTTGAGGGAATAGATGCTGCCTATTGTGCACTCTGGAGGGGAAGGATTAAGCAAGAAGAGTGTGAGAAGCTTACCAGGCAAAGAAAATATTAACAAGGACATTCTAGATATTTCTGTAGCTTTTGTGGCAAAAGCTCAAAGAGTTGGGACTCTAAGAGTAGAACATGTAAAATGGGGAATGGTGAGTGATGAAGAAGCAGGCAGGCACCTTGTGAACCATTTTAAGAAGCTTAAAATTCACCCTGCAGGCAATAGGCACTTACTGGAGGTTGCAGGCAAATGTAAGGTATGATGCTCCTAAGGGCCACTAGGGAGCTTATGGGAGACAGATTTCAGGACAAAACAACACGGAGGCAGCAAGGTGAGTGGAACAATTGCAATGGTATTGGGGTGGAGAGCCAAGGCTATGTTCTTTGGAAAGGTGATCAAATGTCCCTCATGTACAGAAGAATCTAAAGTCTAGAAGAGACCTAAAATAAGTATAGGGGTTATTTGGTTTAGGAGATCCAAAGGCCACCACTAAAGTGTTATCTAGGCAGTCCCTAGTCAGGAAAGGGAAGACTGATTTAATATACATGGTGACTTGTCAGTGCTAATTATAATGTATTTTTTAGAATTTAACTTAAATGTTGCCTATGGACCTCCCTATCTCATAAAAAAGGAAAAAAATCATCTGTGTACTTTTCCCTCTCAGCCCCAAAGAGTCCCCTACCAGCCTAGATCAGACTGCTTAGCAACTGTTCAGCTGCCCTAACAAAGCTATAAGGTGGGTGATAAGAAATGAATTCCATATCCAGTCTTCTCAGTTTGCAAATTTGTCTAGAAGCCACAGGGACACCCAAGAAGTCGGCATGGTACAAACAGCCATACTTTATGTGTGCATAAAGCCATACTTTATGTGTGATACATAAATGGATTTTCTAAGAAGAGCTTGGTTTTCTCGAACATGAAATACTGTATCATAATATATTGTAAGGATTAAAAAAAAACATTATCACATAATATATAACATGAATAGTGTTTTTATAAAACTAAGGAATAGCAAACTTCCATGTAAACTGGACTTCTAACTAAATGAACACATAGAATCTTAAGCTTCACCAGGACAGAAGCTGGCACTGTGCATTGACAGTAGAGAGAGGGGACCCTGATAGATGCAGATGGACACCCAGAATTAGTCACTACAGCTCCTGGGTGAGTGCTAACCAGGGAAAGACTTAACATGGGGGAGGGGCGACAGGTGTAGGGGAATGATGCCAGGGTTCCTGCTCCTTTAAAGGTTCCCTATTCCTGTAAGGCTCCCAGCTCAGTTTTAATGAGTAAAAGTGGATCCAGAGTTGACTGTAAAATGCTTAGGTGTACTTTGCACTTTGTGGTCTGAACTGCATCTGCTCAGCAGATGGGAATTACCCACATTCTGACGTTTGTCATGAATAATGGGCTGAGCAAGAGAGGAGTTCCTCAATCTTATCACGCTATTTGGCTGGAAGAAACACTTTGTATTTAATTTTATAAACTGTAATATGCATTGACATATTGGACAGCATGATGAGTGGAAATGAGTTATGCCCTGCATCCATAGGCAGAATGAATGTCAAATTTTCGTTGTAATAAGAGTTCTCCCTCATTTTAGTAGTGATTTACAGCATAATTCAGTGGCTATCTGATCCTTTTCCTGGAAACCCGAAAACCCCGTCTCATTCTTTGCTAAGTGATTCTTACAATTTGGACAAAGGCAAACCAGAAATACTGTTGTATGCTGTAGCCCAACACAAGCTTCAGAGATTGCCACATGACACAAAATAAACTTCAGTGGAAAATACAACCCAATGTAGTCACCAAAGGCAAATTTGGCCATGGTTGTGCTTCCTGCGTTTGTGTTATTTCTGCCTCTTGGAGACTTGCTGAAAAATGTTCAGGCTCCCAGCCAGGCAGCCGCCGAACCAGATAGTGACAGCAGCACTAGAGACAGCATTCTGCTGTGTGTATTGCCATGTTCAAGAGCAGGAACCTAAAACATTCGAAAGAGTCTTTTCAAAAAGATGAGAAATTGAGGCAGAATAAAAATGCTAGCTTGCTCTCTTACACAGTCGCCCCTCCCAATTTTGTTCATAATGTTACATTTTAGCATTGAGATTAACTATTTAATGTCAGGTTCAAAAAACTGAATTTAAAACTTAACTCAGAATTAGTTTTACAAAAAACATATTAACATGTAAAGATAGCAAATTGATCATTTTCTGGGAATTACGGTTGTGATTTTTTATTTTATGTGTTGTAGTTCTGTATACTTTTCAAACTCTATATAGTAAGTGCATAATACAGTCATAATGTTTTCATCATTTTTCTTCCATAAACATGTAATATGAACTTCTGTATGTTTTTGGAAAGGGGAACCAGGAAATATGCGGGCAAAAGAACGAGTAAAGCCTTATCATTAAGCTCTTTGCCAAGACAAACCATCATTCCATATCACTGACGTCTGCAAGCAGGAGCAGGATTCTCTTAACCCACGTTATCCTTCGTTACTGTCCACCTGAATCCTGGAATTAAAATTGCAAACTCCTGCCGCCCCTCTTTCATAAGTGGCTACGGCCCCATTTCTTTTTGTCTTTGGCCTCATCTCCTGGCTCAAACGATGAGGAAAGAAGACTGCTTTTCAATCTTTGCTTAGAGACTTTCTTCAGCTAGCAAAGTAGGTTATGCATTTCCATTGCAAATGAAGGGATTGGGTTCCACAGTTTGAATACTGAGAAGCTGGGAAGGGAAGGGCTATCTCGATTGAAGCAAAAATGCAAAACCTAAATGATCAGGGAGCCCTGAATTTGTTTAACTCTCCCGACTTCCTTCAAAGGGCTGCCCTTTTTGAAAAGGAAGGGTTTTGAACATCTTTAGCAACTCTGCTCAAGTATCATTAATTATTGCTGGTGGTTGGGATGATGGTGCCTGTGACTTGTTTGCCTTTTTCTTCCAAGCAGTTTTATTCTAGACCCTGTCTCTGTCAGTGCTGACAATTGATAATAAAAAGGACCTGGGGGGCTTCCCTGGTGGCGCAGTGGTTGAGAGTCTGCCTGCTGATGCAGGGGACATGGGTTCGTGCCCCGGTCCAGGAAGATCCCACATGCTGCGGAGCGGCTGGGCCCGTGAGCCATAGCCGCTGAGCCTGTGTGTCTGGAGCCTGTGCTCCGCAACGGGAGAGGCCACAACAGTGAGAGGCCCGCGTACCGCAAAAAAAAAAAAAGGACCTGAGAGTTTCCTGAAATCCATTAGTAATCTAATCAATAAGGTAATATAACTAGGCTTGTCTCACTTCCACCACATAACCACCCTCTGGCTGCTTGTGGCCATTTTGTGACTTTTGTATTTTCCGAGGTATACATCTTTTTAAGATTACCCCTGTAAACAATGGCCCTGGAGCCATTAATAAATAGATCTATCAACTTCTCTCAGGTCCTTAACACCTAGAACTCAGATAAGAGCAAAAGAATTAAAGATTAAGGTATAATTTCACAATATTAAAAAGAAATTTGAAGTGACTGATGGCTAGTCGGTTGATAGAAAACAAAACCCCCCAAAATGTTTTCTTGATTATGAAAACTCCACGGTTTAAGAGAGGAGCTGTATCTACTCAGAACAATGTCACTAGATGTTGGTAAGACATGGAAGAGGGGATAAAAGAGGAGAGGCAAAGAAGGATTGTATCATTTATTAAAATGCTCGTGCTTCTGCTTTAGAACTGATATCTGATTTTGAAGAGAATTCCTTTATAAGCTTAACTATCAGATTTTATATATTAACACACTAGCTTGTTTTCTAACAACCTCAGATAAAGGAAGATGCTTATCTACTCTCTTTCCCTCTATGGTTTGGCTTCTGAAGATTTTTATGAAAAAGATTTTTTAAAAATTCACAGTCTATTATTCCAGTTGGTGGCTGCAATGAGCAGCTTCCGCATCAGACCTTGGTTTCTGTTATCACATGCAGCTGACTTCCTAAGGGCAGCCCAAGCGGTTTGTGGACAGGGGAGAAAGAATGGGGGAAGTCTATACCCGACAATCTCCTTTTCTGGCCTGAAACACAGAGAAGTATGGTCTCTGGCTCACAGCCCTGACACTATTTGCAAATCGGTACTGATTTTTATATTCTATTCTAATCCGAAGTAGGGACTTGAAACTACCTCCACTTTGATGGAATAGTCTGTTTCTTGTTGTAGCTGATGGTTTTGGAGAGAACAAAGAAATATTTAGTGCCCAAGAAAAAGCTGTTTGAAAACTACAGAAAAATTACGTGCCCTGAATGTGTGGACAATATGAAACACAGTGGTAGATGTGCTATGTTAGATAAATGGTTCTAAAACCGGACCTGAAGGGCTTGTTGAAACAGATCATGAGTGGCACCTCCAAAGTTTCTTATTGAGTTATGTCTGGTGTGGGTCCTGAGAATTTTCTTTTGTTTTTTTTTTCTTTTTTTTTTTTGTGGTACGCAGGCCTCTCACTGTTGTGGCCTCTCCCGTTGCGGAGCACAGGTTCCAGACGCGCAGGCTCAGCGGCCATGGCTCACGGGCCCAGCCGCTCCGCAGCATGTGGGATCTTCCCGGACCGGGGCATGAACCCGTGTACCCTGCATCGGCAGGCGGACTCCCAACCACTGCGCCACCAGGGAAGCCCCAGAATTTGCATTTTTAACATGTTCCCAGGTGATTCTGATGCTGCTAGTCCAGACACCACACTTTTGAGATCCATTCTTTTAGATCTCAAGATGCTGAGAATCATGGTGATATTATTCTTTTAGGGGAAGGGAAGTCTATCAACTCGCAGGTTGCAGGTTGAAATAGGTGGACATTCCAAATGAAGCTAAAATAGTTACATATAACCAGCCTGCTAACACTTCTGCCCTTTCCTCCTCTGTTACTGAACCAAGAGGCCAGAGAACACTGTCCTTGCAGACATTCTTTGGGAGGAGGTTTGTTCTAGTTTCCTATTGCTGCTGTAAAAAATTACTACAAACCTAATGGCTTTCAACAACATAAACATTATCTTACAGTTCTACAGGTCAAATGCAGGTCTCACTGGCTATAACCAAGGTGTCAGCAAGGCTGTACTTCTTTTGAAGGCTCTAGGGGAGAATACATTTCCTTGCTTTCTCCACTTTCCACAGCCTACCCACATTCCTTGGCTTCCAGCTCCCTTTTCCATCTTCAAAGCCAGCAGTGTCTATACAATCCTTCCCACTCCATTACTTTGACATGGAATCTTCTCACATAGTTCTCCTACCTTCCCACATTTAAGGACACTTATGATAACATTGGGCCCATCTGGATAATCTCCCAAATTTAAGGAATGCTAATGGATTAGCATCCTTAATTCCATCTGCAACCTTAATTCCCTTTTGTGACGTAACGTAAAATATTCACAGGTTCAGGGGATTAGGAAGTAGACATCTTTAGAAGGTCATTATTCTATCACGGGATTCAAGGGTGACTCCTATCCAAATATTGTCTGAATACTTGGGAGGCATCTTGTTAGAAATCAGAATCTGTATTTTAACCGAGATCCCCAGGAAATTTGCATGTATGTTAAAATGAAGAGAAGCCCTGATATAATCACCTTGCCACTAGGTATGAAACAGTATTTAAGGGTGACATATGTCAAGCCAAAATACTAAAGTCCTGATTTAGTTCCTTGATGCTGATACTCCCATACTCACTCATCATCAACAAAAGTTTATTGGGGGATTACTATGTAACAAACAATGTAATAGATGCTGGGGAGACTGCAATATTTAAAACCAATGGGCCCCTGCAGTGATGGGAGTTGCTTTCTGGAGGAGGAAGATAGAAAAAAAAAAAAAAACCCAAAAGAGCAAATAAAGAAATATGTTGATTTTACATAGGGGTAAGTGCCATAAGAACAAGAAAACATCATCCTGTGATGCAGCAGATGAAAGAGGGCATTTTAGAAAAGGTGATCAGGAGGCCTGAAATATTAAACTGACACCTGAATAATGGGAAGGAGCTATAGCCCTGTGAAGAGTCAAAGAAAGTGTCCCGAGCAAGAGATGCCGGTGCCACATCTTGTGTGCAGGACTAAGCTTGACATGTTTAAAGGAGAAAAACAAGGGAAGAATGGCTCAAGATGAGGTTCAAAAGGTTCTCCAGGCAAGATTGCATTGGGCCTTAGATCGCATTGGGAGTCTCTAAGGAGTCTGCAATAGGAAGCTTTTAAGGGTTCAAGCAGGACGCTGTGATGACATTGTAAAGAGACATTCTGGCTGCTGGGGGAGGATGGATTACGGGGACAGGGAATGGAAGCTGGCAGCCCAATTAGGAGGCACTTATAGTTGTCCAGGCAAGAGATAGTGGTGGCTTGGACTAGATGGTGAGAAGTGGTTGGATATTGGAGGTGGAGTTGATGGGACTTGCTGGGGGGCTGGGTGTAGAAATGGGGAAATGAAACAATTACGTTGGTTTCTAGCTTCCGTTAGGATCTTGTTTCTCATTTTTCCATGATTTAAACTTTTAGGTCTCCCTAATACGTGCCCTATAGAGTTTTTTTTTAAGCCAGTTAAAAAGTAAACACAGATGTGTCACACAACATGTGTCATGATTGGAGCAGATGCAGGCTGACTGTAAAAGAACATGCTTTGTGTATGAACAGCTAGGAAATTTTGTGCTTGCTGAGGATGATTACCTTGACATCACAGTCTGATGCCCCTTGTTCCCTTGACATGGGGAAACTATTCTGTTAAGGCTTTTGGACTGATATGGCTTTCAGCCACTTGGACCATCAGGATTGTTACTAGAGTGTCTGAAACACAACAGGTGGTCAGTGATCCTCGGGGCCATCTACGTGAGCGTGAACTAGAGACAGGGCTTTCCTTACAGGGCTTTTATGGTGCTCTTCTGTAATGCCGCCGTGACTTTGACCACTGATTCTCTTTACACTGGAAAAAACATATTAAGCGGCCTCCTTGTTTCTATTCTGGGCATCCTCCATATACTCTTCACACTCTATCCAGAGTATGTAGAACATACATAAGCATATCATCTGTTTTGGTTAACATCCTTAAATGTCTCTCTACTGCTCTTGGTATAAAAACCCCAAATCCTTATCACAGCAGGTAAAGTCCTGCTTGGTCTCTCTTCCTCTTTAGCCTCTTTTACAGAGATGCTTTGTCCTGTGTCCTGCACCTCAACCATTCTGGGAACTTTCACTGGCTGGAACTCTGTGCTCCCTCTGGCCGTGAAGATGTCAGGCTGGCTCCCTGTGTCAGGAGTGCTGTCCTGCTGACTCTCTTAACCTTGTTAGCTTGCTTCACCTTCAGATCTCTGGACTTCCCGGCTTAGGCTAGATCCTTATTTTCTCATAGAACTTGGTTCTTTTCCTTCTGAACACTGACCTCATTTTGTTACCAGGCTTTTAGAGCTGTGGTCTCACCGTGATTTCCAGAGCAGTAGCATCTGTACCACCTGGGAACTTATATGTGCAAGTGCTCACTCTACTACAAACCTGCTGAATCAGAAACTCTGGGAATGGGGCCCAGCAATCTTTATTTTACCAAGCCCTCCAGAGATTCTGATAAAGGCTCCAGTTGGAGATTTGTGGCTTCAGACTACAACCTCCATGAGAGTAGGGCTCTTGTCTGTTTTTGCTCAAAATTGCTATCCCAGCTTCTAGTCAGCTAATGGTTTGCTCTCAGCAATTGTTTGTTTAGGGAATAAAATATAGAAAACTGAATGCTGAGCAACATTTAGAGGGGAAAGATCTTTTACCAGCATAGCTAACATGACCAGAAATTCAAGTAAACTCTGTGTCATCTATTTCTAGAGTCTTTGAATTTTGACCTCATCAGACTATTGAAACATTTTAAGTGTGTATTGGGCAGACAGATGATCTTGTTGTTTTTTAATGGACTAAAGTGATAAAATAGGTAAATGTGGAGTAGATAAATTTTATTGTGAGTAGCAGTCATATTGGTATGCTCAATGACTGTTAACAATATATATTCATTGAAAAATATCTGACATAAAGCTTAATGACCCTTTTCACTAGTCTGGGGATGATATTATTGACCTTTATGTAAAATTGTGATATCCAATTTCTCACAATAAAAATGAATTTTTACTAGGTCACCAGACATGAATAATGGGAATGTTTACATAAATTTAAAAGAAAAACTCCCACATAGAAAAAGATTCCTCATTTTTTTTTTTTTTTTTTTTTTTGCGGTACGTGGGCCTCTCACTGTCGTGGCCTCTCCCGTTGCAGAGCACAGGCTCCGGACGCGCAGGCTTAGCGGCCATGGCTCACGGGCCCAGCCGCTCCGCAGCATGTGGGATCTTCCCAGACCGGGGCACGAACCCGTGTCCCCTGCATCGGCAGGCGGACTCTCAACCACTGTACCACCAGGGAAGCCCAAGATTCCTCATTTTTAAAGGAGATGGTCCTACACATGTCTCAAACTTTTTGCCCTAGCTTATTTTAAAATCCTGACTCCTATCAAACTATGTCAGGGAGGACTCCCTTATCCTTCATTAAAGACAAAAGTCCAACGGTCTTCAGAAGAGTGGTGCCCTGTCTTTATACACCTACCTGAAGGGCATGCTGGGGCTCACAGTGTTTGTGCCCGTTCCTTTGATCCAGAGAAGACCCAGGCCATGGGACCTGGGCAAACATTGCCCTCTGGTTCTGCCCGCCAGGTAGGACGCAGCCTCTGGAACACTGGCTCTTTGTGCTCAGAGGTGCAGGTGGCTGCTTTCTTTGTTTCAGCAAAGGGTACTGGCCAACCTGCTTGGCAATAGGAACTGTTTGGAGTGATGCACTTTCTGCTCAAATTTATTACATCATGCTAATTAAGGTTAGTTAGTAAGGACAGGAATGCACATGTGCCTTGTGGCCACTGTTGGAAGAGCTGCAGCTTGCAAGGGTTTGTATTAGGTTCCTAAGTAGGAGAATAAAAAAATCTAACAAGTTCCGAGAGTGAAATCTGATCTACATTCTAAAACTGGATTTGAACTCTTCTTTCAAATTCAGGATTGGCATTTACTCACGCCTAAAATGCCCTGATTTTAGCCTAAAACCTGAAGTGAAAGCACTTTGAAAGCAACCATAGGGAACAACTTTTTTTTTTTTTTTAATACTCAGCTCACTTAGAATATTTACCACGTGAAGCAACAGAGCAGTGACAACCCCAGGCAAGGAAACAGCAACTGGAATCTTAATCATTTGAGCATGGAGTTAACTTATGCCAACACCCTTCACTCAGGGAAGTTTCTAAACTCAGAAAATTCTTATCCGGGAGTAAGACATAAATGTTATATTGCTTACTGTGCTATTAAATCAATACTTCTCATTTCATGGATCATATATTTGCTGAAAGCAAAATTTTCATTAAGGAAGGTCTATTTTCCTATTAATTTGCAGCTTTTTCATGTATTTCTGTGCATGAAAATAAATATCCCTTAATAAGTTGGTGAGTTCTGTCTTGCCAGAACAATGCCTGTCACAGAATGGGAGCTGAATAACTACTTAAGTGAATAAATGAAGAATGGAGGGGTTTATGACAAGCTGGATATCATAGGTAGTCAATGGTATCATTATAATTTTTGGTGACTATTTTGTAAAGATTTCCCTGAGTTCCAGAAATTTTGTTTATTTCAGGTGGGTAGAAGTTCTCAAACTTTAAGCCTTTCCTCCTCTGAGTAGTAGTTTCTAGACTCCAGTAATACATCAGAATCACCTGATTAGCTCTGAGGCAGAGCGCAGCATCTGCATTGTTAATAAGCATCTTGATCGGAAGGCAGGCAGCCCCTGGACCACATTTTGAGGAACGCTATCTTCAAGTCCAGTGTTTGCATAAATGCTATATTATTTTACTTTACCACCTGGAATGCCAATAATACATGGATACTAGGGTCTGAAAGGGTCTCTGTGGTATAGAAGATAAACTGCAAGTGCCCAATTCAGTGAATTCAAAATATGACACAAAATAAGGGTCACTAGAAATGCAGACACTTTGGAAATATCCTCCCCCAGAATATGTGGTTTCATTTTAACATATTTCATTGTAGGCCAGTTATAAAATGGGAATGCATATAGGTTCTCAAATTTTGTTAGTTTTCTTTCTCTTCTTATATTCTAAATGATTAGAATATATGTATAAAAATATTTTCAGCGATTAAAAAATTACAAAATGCTGGCTTCAAGGTATTTTGTGGGAAAGTGATTGATACAGTCTGGCTGAGGGCTATGGATGTGCTGTTCAAAACTAATTATTCATGTACTGCTTTTATGAGTTTGGCTAACTCCAAGTATAATCTGTTATCACTTAATATTTTTCTAGTTGATGTTCCTCTTTTTATATATTTATTCAACAATTATATATTACTTATTGCATTAATATTTGCAGAATTATATATGAAACACTACTCTCTCCCCTTAAATTTTCAGTCTTATTTGGGGAATAAAATAAATAAATATAATACATTAGAAAGTGAGAGTGTTCTGATAGCATGTGGTTCAGGATGGGTGTTTTCATTAGTTATAGGACCCATGGTTGTGAGTGACAGAAACCCAACCAAGTTACTTAGTAACTTGGTTACTAAGTAAGCTTTTATCTGTCCTGAGAAATAATGTTTGTGAAATCAAAGATTTCATGTGCTAGTTATATTTTTGTAATGCTTTCCAAGAGTGTTCAAATAAAAACCAATTATTTACGTTTAACCTAAAATCATCTCATGTATGAAGGGCATCCAGGTACCTCACCTTGGGAAAGAGGATGCAAAAGATAATTAGGTCTTACCTTCAAGGGGCTTACATTCTACCTTGGGAAACCAAGCATCTGTTATGAGGCAGTAAAGACAAGGTAAGAAGCCTTAAGCTGTTGGTGGGAGAGACAGCTCATCAAACTATTTTAGAAAGCTAATTTGTAACAATAACATTAGATTTACTTGTATACTTTGATTCAGTAATTACACTTCTGTGAACTAGTCCTTGTGTATTCAAAATATTGGAGCCATCTTGAAGGTCAAAATTAAAGGAATTATATTATGACATTTCTATATTGTTGAGTGATATAGTATCATTAAAATCATCTTTAGGAAGGTTGTTTTAATAGTATGGGGAAATATTTGTAATATAATGCCAGGTGT
The DNA here is from genome assembly GCF_949752795.1 of Hyperoodon ampullatus. Classification (NCBI taxonomy): domain Eukaryota; kingdom Metazoa; phylum Chordata; class Mammalia; order Artiodactyla; family Ziphiidae; genus Hyperoodon; species Hyperoodon ampullatus. Next base: position 51,040,058 of record NC_136914.1, on the reverse strand, counting down.
GTAAAACAAGATATAGAATGATCTCAACTCAATAAAATAAAATCCTTAGAATATGGGTAATATGACAAATTTAAACAGTACATTTTCTAAGTAGTAAGATTATGGATAATTTTATTCTTTCAATCTATATGTTTCTATATTTTCTCAGCTTTTATAATATAAATATATAAAATACAATAATTTATAAAATAATCATACTTTCATAATTAGGAAGTAAATATTTGAAAAGAACAAATACACAAGTAATTAACAGGCTAATTAAAATCTTACTGCAGTTCAGGGAGGATTTCATGGGAAAAGTGAGGAACTGAGACTAGGAAACTATAAAATATTACAAAGGAAACAGAAGTTGCCCTGGTAACCACCAGTGTATGGAATAGGTGTTTATTTCTGTGAAAATACTTGAATACACAGCTGAATAAAAGGAATGTGGTGTCCAGGACGAGAAGTTACCATCAGCTGCTCATGGCTACAAATGAGATCAACATAAACCAATTAAGAACAGAACAAAGAGCTTCATGAAGGTGGAAGAAAGCTGTTCTAGAGAAACAGAGGATTCAAGGACTGAGAATAAAGAGAAACACATGTGAACAAATAGCAGGATTGGGAAGAACAGGACCACCCCTTGGAGCAGACATGAGTTAGGGAGGGCGCTGGGACTTCTCTATGACATTTGTCTTGAGGCTTTATAGGGGAAGAGAGGTCATGGAGATGCCAGTGAGTGCAGAAGGGGACTGTGAATTGCTATTTGGATTATGCGGTGCATGCTTAGGGTGCTTTTTAATCCGATCATAAGGGTAAATCTAAAGGTTTTGGTGAGAAAGGACTTTGCTTCCTCAGGAATCCAAGAGGTGAAGAGCAGCTGTGTAGCTGAAGTAGATGAAAAAGAAAACGATTGCAACCTCAGACTGAGAGGTGGCCCCAGGAGTAGTTTAGCAATGCACTGAGGGTGGGGCTGGTGGGAGATGAGAATCAGGATTCCATGGGCTGACCTGAGTCAAGCAGAGTTGAATAACAGGAAAATACGGACAAGGGTTCGTACATTCTTCTCTTATGCCGTGTACTGTTTCTTCTCGAAACTTGCCTCCCAGTGTGGTAAATTTGTTTTCCTGACTGGTTAAACTTACACTGCACAGAAGGCATTTACGCAAAAAGGAACACTGGTGTAGACCCAGGGCTACTGTCTTTGGAGACACCTTTGTTCAATGTTTCTGTAATTTTCTCTGGGGGGAGGCACTGTGGTAGGGGGACCTTTTTGGGGCTGTGCTGGGCTCTTACCCTGTTTTGCCCTTTCTGTCACTCTCTCGTGAGCCTCTTCCCTTTCTTCACAGTCTCTCCCACCTTCTCCATCATCCCTCTATCTTGAATCTCATTTGCCTGCTTGCTGCTTCCCCTGCAGATCACTCACATGATTTTTTCATCATTTTCTCTTCCCAAACCATCATCTTTCAGGTCCTCTCAACAATGTCCATCCTGTTACCATGTCCATCTCTTAGTTCTCTCTAGGATCTTCCTGTCTCTCTTCCCTTTGGTTTCATATGGATGTTACTTTCTCTGACTTTCATTATCAGTCATCTGCACTTATTTTAAAAATTAATTTCTGCCCTTCATTTCAATTTTCCATTTTCTCAACTTCCCTCTTCTCCTTGTATCTCCAGCAACACTTTAGCTACCTTGACATCCCCAAGTGGTGTTTTCTATACTTACCCACTCTGTCACTGCCCCTCCTCTCTGTTCAGTGTCCACATTCCTTCTGCCCACTTTCCATCCAATGTACTACTGCCTCGCCTTGTTGTTTCCTACTTTTCCTTTCACTCTTTTCTAACCCTGGACCTTGAATTTTCTCTATCACACTTATTCCCTTGGTGATATTAGTCAGTCTCCAATGTAACTTGTCTAGGACTGAACTCCCGATCTCCTACCCCAAACCTGCTCCTCCTGTAGTCTTTATAATGTCAGAAAGTATTAACTCCATTCTTCCTGACCCAAATCCTTGGAATCATCCTTAATCATTCTCTTTCTCTCATACCCACATCTAATCCTTCAGGAAATCCTATTGTTCCTTCCTTCAAAATATACCCAGGATCTGACCATTTTTCCCCACCTCCACCGCTGCCACCTTGGTCCAAGCCACCATCATCTCTACCCTGGACTATCAGCTCCTCGATAGTTTCTCTGCTTCTATCCTTGTCTCCTCTTCAGTCTGTTCTTAAAGCAGCAGCCAGACAGATTCAGTCACTCGTGTACTCAATAATCTTCAATGATTTCTCATCTTGTAAGTGGGAAAGACACAGTCTCAGTGGCCTATGAGGCCTTACATATTCTGGTGCCATTCTGTCTCTGACCTCACCTTCTCCTACTGTCCTCCCTATTTCACTTTCCCATACCAGCTTCCTGCACCCTTACAGGCATGTGCCTGCCTCAGGGCTGTAAACTTGTTGTCCCCTTTCCTGGAAGGGGACCTGGGAGGCTCCCAGCCAGATACCCACACAGCTCACTCGCTTCCCTCCTTCAGGCTTTTCTCTACTGCTAGCTCCTTCCTGAGGCCTTCCTTGGCCATCTTATATGAAATCATAACTCACTGCTCTCTACCCCCCGCAATCATTACTCCCCTTCCAGCTTTATTTTTATTCTTCATATCTTTCAGCACCTAAGAGTGCATCTTGTTTTACATTTATCCTACATTTTGACTGCATCCCTCTTTTAGGAGGCAACCCCAAGAGGGTAAGCGTTTTGTTTCATTCATTACTGAACGCTCAGGGTCCACAGGAGTATAAACTGCTTTTAGGAAGCAGTTTATAAGTATTTGGGGAATGAATGAGTAACTCCTCTATCTTTTACTTCCTGCCTTCTTCCCACCTCTTATATTTCATGCTTATCCTTCAGCTGTAGCTTTAATTCCATTTTTGACCATATTTATTCCTTTTGCTTTCCTATTGTGCAATCCTGCATCATTTATATGACTTTCCTCTGTCATTTATTTGGCTTTGTTTCTCTTCCCTGTAAGACATGGATCACTTTCCAGGGTGACTTGTTTTTTTTCTTACCTTTGTGTCTTTTCCCTTTTCAGTTTCTGCTCTAGCTCATCCAGGTTTATCTCTTATCTTTATTCTTATAGTTTTCAAATCCCTGCTCTATTATTCCTAAACTAGCATAAGATGCTGTCTGCTGTGTATAAGAAAATAGCCGTAGCTGTTGGCCATCTATTGCATAATCTAACATCAAGAGGGAGACAGTAAAAATGAAGTATGTCCTGAGGAGCAACGGAGGGAAGGAGAGGCCAAGAAAGCCTGGTTTAGGCCCATAGGCTAATTCTTTGGATATATTATTTATGAGGAGCCTTGGATCCTTTACTTAATGCTGTTCCTGAGAACTGTGACAGCTATTAAAATAGAAATTTAGCTTTTGGTGAAATTAGACCACTATTTATAAAATATGAGTGATTGTTCCATGATAGGCTATGGCTTTTCAGTCTTTAGGAACATATTTATTCAATTTCTAATTCAGTGTCTCAACTGATGATTCATATCATTGATCTTGTGGGTCATACATCATGCTTTTTTTATTGATACACATTTAGACTTTATTATAATACCTATGGAAGACCCAAATTTAGGCACTCTTTATATCATATTTTCTGAAATATTTTACAAAGCCCTCATAATTTTTATAACTTTTAATTCACTGGGCTCTCTTTGTAGCAAATGAGAAAAATTAGAAAATGTAATGATGCCATTTTCCAAGTTTTTCCAATACAGTTAAAGCTTTCAAAATGAAGCTTAGAATGACAAAATGCATAATACACATAAGGTGTAATCCACAAATGACTGATAACTAGAATAACATATAATACAGGTGTACAGTTACCTGGTAATGAATGTCCTCTCATTGATGAAGATCCAAGAAGAGGAGTGGTGAGCCATCATAGTCATTTTCTCCCCCTTTCTGAGATCATCTGAGGCTACCCTAAGACATTAGAATAATATTAATGATATGTTCCTGTGATGCATTCATCAATTAGTTTCTGCTTAAACTGAAATTATTTGTTGTGTCCCTATTGTGTAAAAGTATTTTGGGGAGAGTTTTTAAGTAGTGTTTTTTGTATGGGCATGAGGGTTGGGTTGGAGGGGCCAGGAGGAAAGAGAGTTTTTTTTTTTTAACCATGTGCCTGCTCTGGATCTTACATTCTGATTGTGGGCCATTTGATGGATGTTATCTCATTTACTCCTCAGACCATGCCAGCAAAGTAGGGGTGTTATTTCCATTTCACTTAGTAAGTAGTGGAACAAATAATTTGAAGCAAGGTCTGAATGTCTTTAGGGTTTCCTCTTTTTTTTCTTTCCAGCATTGTTTTTGCAGCTTGAAAAGGGTTTGAGTTTCTATAAATTTGTCTGTTCTAAGATTCTTTTAAAAGATTTTTTTCCTATGTCAAAGGGAATTAATTTTGAGGATAAGTTCAGAGTTCTAACTAAGACTCACTTTGAGTGGGTTTCTAAATGGCATCCTCTAAACCTGCTTTTCATGGTTGTTCACAGGATAATTTGTTTTTCGAACAAGTAACACTGTGTTGTTTTTTCCCGTCCCCTCCCACCCCCTCCCCCGCCTCCATATAGCTTTAAGATGTTTAGGTGTTTTACTCCATTCTTATTACTCAATACATGCTTTTGAGAAAAATCTATTTTATTCTCTTTTGATATCACTTTCCCATTTTAAACTGAAAATTATATTCTTCATATAGTCTATGGAAAATAGTAGTAAAGGAAGAGGAACATATAATTTAATTTTGACCATCTAAAGAAAGATGATAAAGAGGGCATATGAAGAAGTACTAGATGAGCCAGAAATACATAGCTTGACATATGGTTTTCCCCTTGGTAATCAATTCAAGAGACTGACAACTGTGTGATAGAGAAGGGGAGAGAGAAAGGCAGACAGGGGTGGAGCAAGATTTCTAACAAAGGACAAAACAAAATGCAATGTTGGCCCATGATAAATGCTACTGATTTGCAAATTTATAAGTGAAATCCTGGATCAAAGATGTGCTGATAATCACTTCCCAGTTCACGGCTGTACTAGCCATGCTCCCAGTGATGCAGGGATCCAGTATGTCTGAATTTGGCATAACTCCCTTTATAAGGAGTCCTATTTCTGAACTTTTAGTATTTGATTTGGAATACATGCTAAGAATTTTCTTCATTTTTCCATTTATCCACAGTTCCGATACTACCAGGTTTTAGTGATTTAAAAGTTATCCTCGGGCTTCCCTGGTGGCGCAGTGGTTGAGAGTCCGCCTGCCGATGCAGGGGACACGGATTCGTGCCCCGGTCTGGGAAGATCCCACATGCCGCGGAGCGGCTGGGCCCGTGAGCCATGGCCGCTGAGTCTGCACGTCCGGAGCCTGTGCTCCGCAACGGGAGAGGCCACAGCAGTGAGAGGCCCGCGTACCGCAAAAAAAAAAAAAAAAAAAAAAAGTTATCCTCCTGTTCCATCTCTCTATAAATGCACAGATGGGCTTAGGGTGTTTGAAGCTGCTGCTTCCTGGTGCAGAGCTTATGCTTTATTGAGAAGTGTAAAAAGGAAAAAAGAGAAGGCCCATGAGGAATTCTGTCTAGTTGAAATAATGTTTCTGAAGCCTTCCTGATGTTATATTTTATAGTAAAATTTCTAGATATTTTTGAGAAAAAATTATATGTCTTCGTGTTATATTTGTAAATAAAATTTCCAAATTTTATTTGTAAAATAAAATTGACTTGTGAAAAAAATTCATTTAGTTTTAAACTTCTGTTTATACAGCAGCTCAGTGTTATTTTCTTTAAAAATATATTAAATTCCCAAAAGCTTATGTGACCCAAAAAGAGGCATGTTGCAATCATTGAAATTTGGGGGGGCAACATGATAATACAAGCTAGCTAAAGTAGGGAAGAAATCCTAGGGCCATGTTTGGCGGTGTGCAGAAAAAAGGAAAATGTACTGTGTAAACTGAAAAACTAGAGAAACTGTGGCCCAAGGCAAGGAAGGATCAGGCAGTTTAGTAAGTCTGTTTTTGGAGTATTTCTAGAAGAAATTCTCTCCTGTATGATTCTGTGCAAGGGAACATATTCCTTCTATTCCAGCAATTGAATTCAAACTGATTGAACCCTGTCCCATCTCACAAACACAGCCCGAATTTACCAGGCAGCCAAAATCAAGCTCTGACTTGCAGTGTTGATTAAGTGTGATGTAACATCCTTCCAGTCTCCTTCAGGCTCTGGAAACTGTGGTCAGACATGAGTAATAACCTCATTTATGTCTTCATATAAATGGCATTAGGGTGTGACCAGAGATTTTATATAATATTTTCTAGTCATTCCATTTTGCAGAAATAGAATATTTAATTATCATTGCTTCAAGCCTATTGAATCATAGGAGCTATAGCCAGGATAAAAAGGTAGGCTAGAGAGAAAAGTTCCATTTTTTTAAACACCTTTATTGGAGTATAATTGCCTTACAATGGTGTGTTTCTGCTTTATAACAAAGTGAATCAGTTATACATATACATATGTCCCCATATCTCTTCCCTCTTGCATCTCCCTCCCTCCCACCCTTCCTATCCCACCCCTCTAGGTGGTCACAAAGCACCGAGCTGATCTCCCTGTGCTATGTGGCTGCTTCCCACTAGCTATCTATTTTACGTTTGGTAGTGTATATATGTCCATGCCACTCTCTCACTTTGTCACAGCTTACCCTTCCCCCTCCCCATATCCTCAAGTCCATTCTCTAGTAGGTCTGTGTCTTTATTCCCGTCTTGCCCCTAGGTTCTTCATGACTTTTTTTTTCTTAGATTCCATATATATGTGTTAGCATACGGTATTTGTTTTTCTCTTTCTGACTTACTTCACTCTGTATGACAGACTCTAGGTCCATCCACCTCACTACAAATAACTCAATTTTTTTATTTTAAAAAAGAAGGGGAGGAATTTCCTCCTTTTCCTTCTGAAGCAGGTCATTTTGATTTTGGTTGGGGTAAGCTGTGTGAAAGACATTCTATGTTTTCTTTCTCCAGGAGAATACCAGCAAAAAAAAAAAAAAAAAAAAAAAAAAAGAAAGAAAGAAAGAAAGGGAAAAAGAAAGAAAGATAAAGAAAAGCTATCATCACGAAATCCTGATGCATAGTTTTTCCTTATAGTGAGCTATGAGCACATCTCAACAGGCATAATGTAATATTCAAGCTGTAATAGTCAAGCTGAATGCTTGACTAGTTTCCCTTTATGCTTTTACCATTTTGATCATCACATCATCTTGCTCACAAACCTTGGGATCTCGTTCTTAGCAAATATAGCCCAAGTCTCTTAACCTAGTGTTCAGGCTTTCTGCAGTTTCACCCAAACCTACATTTCCAAACTCAAAATTGAAGCTTTCTTTAATACCAGGCCTTCTAGTCTAGTGCAATTACGTGTCATCAAGTCTCTTCTCACTATTTCCCTTTCCCTCATCATTGCAGATTCTAGTATCTGCTCAAGTGGGATCGTATCAATCTCCCCATGACCTGTTCTACACTGCTGTGATGCCGCTTTCTGTTGTCCATTGGTATTGTCATGATTGATTTATACCTTATCTAATTTTCTACTCATATCCTCTTGCTCAAAGAGTGGTGCTCCTCTAGTTGGGAATGTCATCCTCTTTGATAGCACATCATTGGAAGGGGGTTTTGTGGAGGACTCATGACAGAAGAGACAGAAGCTTAGCCAACCAGGCAAATTAACTGTATAGGTCAGAAGCTACAAGGGCATTTTAGGCTCCCTTGGGACAAAGACACAGCAAGCTCCAAGAGCCCAACAGATCCCAATTACTCAGTCACAAGATTTGGTCTGGGCTGTTTGGTTATATAGCCTTTGTTCTTGCTTCTAAAACCTGAGTTTTGCCCCTAGACTTTGTCATTCTAACCATCCTCAGAAAGAGTTACTGATGCTCCCTAGTGAGGTCCACCCCCCACCCCCACCCCCAGGTGGTCACCTTGCTACCCAAACGTAACTTTCTCCCTCCTGGATCCAAATTATTTACCATTATTTACCATCTATTCTTTACTTCTATACTTTTATTTCTCCTGTACCTCTCTTTCCACATTCCAGCACCCCATATCTTGCCAAGTGGTTCATTTTCTCTCCTCATTTTCTCTGCCTCTTAGCAGCAATTGACAGACTTGGTTGTTCCCTCCTCTGAAACACTTTTTTTGGAGACTTTTGAGACAAAACAGCAATCACACAACCTTACTTTATTTCCTTGGTCTCACAGGTCTCAACATTTTAGTCTTCTCTACTGCTTCCTCCTTTATATAAAATGCTGGCTAGTTCTAATAGTCTGTCCTCAGCCATCCTCTTTTCTCTAACTACACTTTCTTCCAGTTAATTTAATCCAGTTCCATCCCAGCCTCTCTGCTGAGCTCCAGACTCATGTCACTACCTACTTTATCTCTACTTGGATGTCTATCAGGCATCTCAGTGTCAACATGGCCAAACCAGAATCACTGACTTTCTCCCATGCTCCAGAACTCCCTCCTCCACAATTCTTTCCAATCTACCCAACTGGGCACCAAAACTAAAACTCTGTCTTATTTTTTCCTCTTTCATCATAACTAGATTCCAGTCTGAAAGTAAGTCCTATTGGTACCTCCAATAGGTAACTCCAAAGCTTCTGTTTCCAATGCTACCACTCTGAGCCAACCCACCACCATCGTTCTCTTGGTTTATTGCATCAGCCTCCTGACTGGTTTCCCTGCACCCACATCGTGACCCATATTCCATTCTCCACATGGCATCCAGGATGATAATTTCAAAGAGCAAATTAGATCTTCTCATTTCATGATTAAAACATTGCAAAGACTTCCAAGAATGAACTAGAATAAAATATAACCTCCTTATGATGACCCCCAAGATCCTGTCAATCTGTTCAGTATTCATTCCCTTCATTATTTCCCTCATTGATTACATTTCATCTATCAGTACATTGGCCTTCTTTCTGGTTTTCAGTCACTCCCTAAGCTCATTCCTGCCTCAGGGATTTGAACTTGTTGCTCCTTCTACTTGGAGCACCTTACCTCAGACCTTCACGTGGCTGCCTGCTTCCCATGATGTGGATCTCAGTCCCTGGGTCTCCTCTCTCAGAGGCTTTCCCTAAGCAAGTCTCAGTCAGTCATTATCACATTATTTTCATCTAGGTACACATCAGTATCTGAAAGGATCTTATTTATTTACATTGCCTGTATTCCCCAACTACAACATGAACTGTTTAGGATGTGGGCTTTTTTGTTTGTTTTTTTGTTTACCTGTGTACATCCAGTTCTTAGAATTTTGCCTAGAACATGGAAGGGATTTAATTAATATTTGTTGAGTGACTGACTAAATGTCAAATTGTAGCTGTGACCCAAAGGACTAATTACTATTAATAAAACTTTTCTTGACCTCATAGTTAATATGATATTTTAGCTGGGACTAGAAGTCGGGGATATTTTGAACTGAAGAAGCACAAAGTGCAAATTGACTGTAATGGGCTGAAGAATCATGGCAGTGGCTTCCTGATTGGCTCCATTCTATTTGTGTTCATAAAAAAAAATTAGCTAAGGTATCATTAAAGATAGCAAAAATCGCTATGTAATTATATTGTCAAACTCATGACCTATGCTGAAGCAAATCATAGCTAGCTTCAGAAGATGTGATTAAACAATTTCAAAAGCCCTGGGACTTCCCTGGTGGCTAAGAATCCGCCCGCCAATGCAGGGGACATGGGTTCGAGTCTTGGTCCGGGAAGATCCTACATGCCATGGAGTAACTAAGCCCATGCACCACAACTACTGAGTCTGTGCTCTAGAGCCCGTGAGCCACAACTACTGAAGCCCAAGCACCTAGAGTCCATGCTCTGAAAAAAGACATGCCACCATAATGAGAAGCCTGCACACCACAGTGAAGAGTAGCCCCTGTTCACCACAACTAGAGAAAGCCTGTGCACAGCAAGGAATACCCAGTGCAGCCAAAAATTAATTAATTAATTAATTAATTAATTAAAAAGGAAACAATTTCAAAAGCCCTTACATTATTCTCTGACCCTAGAAATAAGGACAGTTGAATGGAAATTATGAAAGAAAAATGAAAATAGGATAAATTTTTTCTTCATAAGCAGTATATGCTAATTGAATAGGAAATAATATTGACCATGTCTGAATCCAAAAGTTGGCTAAGCAAAATATTCAAACAATTGAAATACCTGAAAGGTAAAAATGTGATTTAGTAAAAGTCCCATTTTATTATTAATTGCTGAAGTGAGAAATAGATCTATGAATTCCAAAAGTTTCCCTTTTGTATTCCCATTAACCACGATTCACTGCAAATTAAAATCTGGTAATGCCTTTGTGAATATCCTCTAAGTTATAAAGACTTGGTAAATTTAAGAGTCTGAGCTAGTTACCTCAAAAGGCTTAAGAGGAGGATAACCAGAGGTTATGATTAACAGAAAGATTTATTAACAAAAGAAAAATTACAGGTCTAGAAGCCTAAGGGTCTTACTTTGAATGTTCACAATTATTTTGGTAGAACAGAACAAACTATGACTTGAGGAGGAAGGTAGTTGTTAAAACTCTATATACTTCACTGGGAGGGATAATCGTACAGGGCTCTCCCATCCTGGGGCCAGAGCTTATTACTTAGATTGTGTATGAAATAAGATCACTTATTTAATGTTTGGCTATTTATTTTTTAATTATGTCCAGACAGACTAGAGCTCAAGAGATATGGAATTAAACAGGCAAGTAATTAAATCCTGGAGAAATAAACAGTCCTAGAAGTACTAGGCAGGTCTAGGCTTGAACAGACCTTGGAGGCTCAACAGGGAAGAGAGAAGACCAGGAAGATAGAATCAGTCTGAGCAGGCAGCAGGGTTCAGGAACCTGAGAAAGTAGAATAAGTCAGCACCAGTATCTGGGCAACGCTGAGAACAGAGAGCATCTGAGAGCATCAGTGGTTCACCTCTTCCTGCTCTGCATCCTGCCTAGATGTGGGCTTGACTGGACTGGCCAGAATAAGGCCAGAGGATGGGAGGTGAAGCTCAGTTAACTCAAAAGTGCCGCTCATTTAAAGTACCTTCCTTGGTCCAAACGTGGATTAATTAAATGGTTGCTTGTTTAAAAGTGGGAAACTTGGCTCACTCCTTTGTATATCAACAAATATTTCATGAGCTCCCTCTCTGTGCTGCTGCTGTGCTAGCCAGGAAGTGTAGCCTGCATCTATATCTGCAGCTCCTGAATTCCTGAAGCCCCTGCATGAAAGAAGTGTCAAAGTGGTCATGATTTTACAATGAACCAAAAAAAATACATGTGCTAATTTCCTTGGGTCCTCCAGCCAAAGAGAATTTCTCCTGCCTTTGAACTTTGATAGCAAAATATCTGCAGCTTTCTAATTACTTACTACTTTCTCTCCCTAATCATATTTTATTTTACCTGATTTCCTCTAGAAGAGGATGATTGCTCATTTCATTTTTGTATCTCCTAGAGTGAATGTATATATGCAAGTATGTAGAGAATACATATATAAAATTATGAATATCTGTATATTCAAGATGTGGAGAGATGTACAAAAATATTAACAGTAAAATTGAGAGCTATGAAATTGAGTGATAATTATTTTCTTTTTGATTTCATATGTACTTTCTAAGTCATATACGAGGAACATATCTTAATAACACACACCATAAAAATTCCAAAAAAAGAAAAAAGAGCAGAGAGTATAACATTAGAATAGCCAGTGTGTATTTCAATTATGAATTAAGATTAAAGGCTGTATGCATAGTGGGTTTTGTTTTACCTATTATTTTGGCCTGAAGAAGCAATGGAAAGTTACAAATATGTATTTACCTCTAAAATAAAGCTGTTTTCTCTAAGCTCTGACGTGGAACCTTGTAGTAGAGAAGAGTAGACCCGTATACAATTACATCACTTCAAGGAAACAAGACAAAACATCTATAATTCTAACCGTTATCCAATTCTTAGAAAACAGGAAAAGAGTCAAGAAAAGTGTGGTTTCTGGGAAATATTTGGCTCTATATTTTTTCTAAAGAATGTGTGTCATTTGCAGAGATGGTAAAAGTTGAGCGTTGGACTATAATCACTATCATTTTATTAAGTGATATTGATTGCAGTTAGGGAATGCTTGTTTTGAGATACAAACAAAAATGTATTACAGTGCTTGAATTTAAGACAGGATAAACAGGATGAATATCAAACAACCAGGTTTCTATGTGAGTATACCATCACCGTCAGTCCAGTGAAATCTAATTTGAAATGCCAAACCTTTAGTATGCTATTGCATATTTACATGGCGCTAATGCCCTGTGCTCCATTCTCCCCAGAGTGCCCTCAGGGAGGTGAGAAAAGCAGGAGTAGTAGGAGAAGCGAGCTAGTTGGAAGCCATTCAGGACTCAAGGCATCTTGCCACCACTCAGTCTGGGAAGGAGCTACTCCATCTGCCAATGGCTTCTTCTGGAATTGCTTCTATGGCACAGCTCAAGAGTCTCTGTTTCATCTGGGTTTCCAAGAGGAAATTCTAAGGTTGACTTCACAGGGGCCATGGCTCAGTTTTTCCTATTCATCTGTTGGCTGCAAAAGAATCAGCCCTCCTCTTGAGCTCCATTTCCTAGACTCTGGGATAATGACGGCGATGTCCTTCGACCGTCTCAGCTACTAAGATAACACCCTCATCCCTTAAGAGAGAGAAACCTTCATGTTCAACTACTGAAAGCAGTAGTATTGGTTCGTTTGGTACTTGAGACGATGTTATGAAATGATGAAATCAGTCTACTTGATAGCTTTAAAAGACTAATTTTTTTTCCAACAGATCCAACCCTCTCTAAACCTAGACTTTAGTGAAAAGAGAGAACATTCAAAAGAAGTTCTTTCTTAGAGGTTGTATTTTCAATTGACCTTTACTTGACTATTTTTAAAAATCTAAACTTTTATATGAAGCCCATGTATCTCTAACAATCCTAAATTCCCTGTCTGCATTGTAACCAAAGAATCTGTACAAGTAAATTGACTATTAGCACTAGATTTCTATTTTGATGAAAGGAATAGGATGCATCTTACTTTAGGAAGTTAAAACAAGTATCAAATATGAAACCTTGAATTACATGTTAAAAAGACATATTACATATACGTTATACTATTTTAAATGTAACCAAGAAAAGTTAATTTTTTCTTAATCACTGCTGATTACTTCCATCTCTTCTGATTGACCAAAACATTTAATAGTTTATCACAAAATTTTATAAGCATTAGAAATAGCAGAAAAACATTTGTATACTAAAATAGACTTTAGGAAGATTTATAACTGGTTATGTGGTTAAATAAATAAGTCTCAAATTATTCTCAAGTATGGTTAATGGATTTATCTCAGTTGGGGCCACCGTTTGTTATTTAGATATATGCCTATTAAGGAATACAAAAATCAAATATTGATAACTTGTTTAAATTCTAACAATATTTATTCAGCATAAAGGCATATTTCCTCTTTGAAAACTATTTAGTAAACACTGGTACTATAATTTATTCTAAATAGATTGGATTATTTTATAAGTTTTTAGTTAAACTACACTAAACTCAATCAAGCCCCGGAGGACAATATAATAGTACAGTTCAGTTTACTTGGCTTTAGAATTCTATTTCCAATTCTCCAGTCACTATCCCATTATAAGTGTGGGTGGGAGGGGGAATTGGATGAAGGTAGTCAAAAGGTAAAACTTCCAATTATAAGACAAATAAGTACCAGGGATGTAATGTACAAAATGATAAATATAATTAACACTGCTGTATGTTGTATATGAAAGTTGTTAAAAACTAAATCCTAAGAATTTTCATCACAAGTAAAAATTTGTTTTTCTATTTCTTTAATTTTTTATCTATGTGAGATGATGGATGTTCACTGAATTTATTGTGGTAATCATTTTATGATGTATGTAAGTCAAATCATTGCTCTGTACACCTTAAACTCATACAGTGCTGTATGTCAATTATATCTCAATAAAACTGGAAGAAAAAAAAGTTCCTTCTAGCTCTAAAAACAAAAAAAACCAAAGTAAAACTCAAATAAACAAAACAAAAACACAGGACATACTTTGCAGATTTTCAACTCTGCAATTTGAATCCATTAAAACAATGATAATATTAAGCTAGGATCAAGTGCAAAGCATTTAACTGTTTTATATTAATAAAATAAAAAGATAAAATGTCATAATTGGAAATACTTTGCTAGTCACACCTACTAAGTTTATTACTTCCTCAAAGTTATCCACATTAATAAAACCATCAGCAACATTAACCAAAATGCCCTTTAAAGAAAAATTCATAAAGTAAGTTCACTTCCCTATAATTTAACTGGTAAAGACCAGCAAAACACAGGTATCATTCGTTTATATTTCTTGTCCGTAAACACAAATAAAAGTCCATATCACTTTAATACAGACAATACAATATGTGCTACAATGTAAGAACATGGACTATATGGTCTAATTTTATCAAAGTTATTCAGGGGCAGTCTCTCTCATAAATAAAACTCAAAGTTGACGGGTTCTACAGCAGGGGGTTGACTGTTTCTCTCCTATTATGAAATTATTGTTTCTTGTTAGAAATAACATATTCATATAAGTGAGACTTCTCCAAAGTAAAAATGATTGAGTAGCAAAAAGTTTGAATTTGCCACCACATACTCTATTGGAAGAGTGGCAAGAAGCCAGATAATTTCATTGCTACTCAGAGGTCATGATTTGCCCACTTGCCATCTGCTTTTGTGTCCTGGACCCACTCACTGGAAACCAGTTCAACTGCGGTACCCCCATACTGTCTGGTCTCACTAGCTCACTCACCCTCCTTGACGTGGACCCTTTGGCAGAGCTGCAAATTTCTTAATGCTAATTGGAGGCACTATGTATAGCTATTTATAGAAGGCTTGCTAAGTGTTTAATTCCCATCAAAGCCCTATTGGCAGATCCTGTTATGACGTTTATTTTATAGATGACAAACTGAGGCTTGGCTAGGTTAAGTAACTTGCTATGGGACAAACCAGTAAGTGGCAAAGCCAAGATTTGAACCTATAGCTCTCTTGCTTCAGAATTGGACCCTTAACTCATGGACTCTTATTTAATTATGATTATCCTTTCATTGTTTGGGGCAGTCTTAAATTATATCAGAAATCCTTTTCAATTTTGTGTGTGTGTGTGTGTGTGTGTGTGTGTGTGTGAAGTCTCTGTTGATTTGCGGAAAATAATAAAAGTTTAGCTGAACCGCAATTAAAAAGACCTTTCAAGTCTGCTGGTTGAATGTAACCTTGTAACCATAAGGGTACTGAGGGAAAGGGGGAAGTCATGCAGGAGTCTAGTATCTTTTCCAGGCAAACCACAATTCCGGGTGAAGAACTTGAGTTCGACACCTGTCAGAAAAGGGGGGAGGGTTTGATGGCCACACTTACCTTCAAGCCCTCCCTTCTTTTCCCTCCCCCCTCCCCATATGCTTACCTTGGTCAGGAAAGGGTGTTCTGAAAAAATCAAAAGGAAAATACGTCCGGGTTTCGGGCTGCTCTGACACATGCACGCCTTCAAACTTGGCTCCCTATGGATTTTGCTTTCTAACAACTTGCCCTCAACTTGACCTCAGGGAGTAGACTAGAGGGTTTTTGTTTTCCCCTACCCCCATGTTTCACCTGCTACACTGTCAATGGGAGATTTTTACCTTCGTTGTTGAGCTGAACCTGCTCCGGAGAGTGTGTTTCCCTGCTCAGTTCCAAACTCTGATCTTCGTTGGAGAGTCAGGGCTTGCTCACCTGTCCCGGAGGTGGAGCCGGGGTCGGAGACAAGCGCGGGAGGAGGGGCGCACACGCTCCTGCCCGGGAGGGGCTCCCTCTGCGCCTGGCAGTGTCCCTCCCACGAACAGCAAGCCCAAGAAACTGTTAATTATTACTCCTTTTCGCCACAGCAGGGAGGTGATAGAAACCTGAGCCACTCCCTGTGCCTCAGTGCATGTTGGGAGTGTTTACTTTCTTTCTTCGGAACCACTGATAGGAACTCTCCTTTGCTCCCTGTCACTCATCTTGAGGACAAGTGAATTGACATGCTGGTTAACGCTTTAACCTCTGAACTGGCCGGATTCGAATCTCTCCTCTCTAGTCTGTAGAGAAATAGTCTTTAAGAAATGACACCGACTAGGACTGAATGTCATTCTTCACTTGTCTTTCTTTTGAAAATCTTCTCTTTTAATCAGAAATTTCTTAATTTTCCCCCCTTGTTCTTTTGCCACCTCCTTTCCTTACTGGCACCTTTTCACCCAGAGCGGTGGTTCTCCCGCTCAGAGCAAACAAGAGCCACCCAGTATCTTGCGAAACCCTCATAACCCATGGGCCTCAGCACCTATGAGACTCCGATCTAGTAGATCTAGGGTAGATCTAGTAGATCTACTAGCTGGTAGATCTAGTAGATCTAGTAGGTGGTAGATCTAGGGTATGTTTTAAGTAAGCTTCACAGAAGAATCTGGTAGACATCAAAATTTCAAAACTATTGTAATAAAAGTATACAAGAGGAAATGAATAGTAATTTAGTCACTACCTAGTGAATTGTGTTTGGAGACTGCTTTTCCTTAATACCTCTAATTTTAAAAAAGGCACTAAAGTCTAGTTAACTAGACTTATTATGGTGATGATGTCACAATGTATGTAAATATTGAATCATTATGTTGTATACCTGCAACTAGTATAATATTATATGTCAATTATACCTCAATTAAAAAGAAAGGAATGGATAAAGGAACTGACAGTTAAAAAAAAAAAAAAGAGCTCCCTCTTTGAAAACTACCAAATTTACTTAAAATTAGTAAAATCAGACCCCAAAAAAGGGCACCAAAAACTTAGAGACGCCCAGATGACAGATACTCTGGAAATAGGGCTTTTATTTACACTCACACAAATGCACTTTTTGGTATCATTGGTACTTTACCTGTTTCCTGTGTAAAGCACTTTGATCATGAAAAAAAAAAAAGGTTATTTTACAAGAATAAACCTCAGAGCCCTCAAAAGGAATTAAATATAATTCCTACAATGAGTTGAGTAGGCAGAGTTGATTTCTGGTGTCCTGTGTATTCAAATGTCAAATTAACAGACTGACTGTCACTCTAGATTTGCAGGTTACATATTTGATATAGAACTTTAAGGATTCTCTATGTTCGAAAGGTCAGACAGTTTATCTAGTTAACTTGCAGTGTGTGGAGACCAGGGATGATCAGACTGATCATTCCTTGGGCTATTTTAATAAACTGAACAGGCAAATGGGCTTATTGGATTACAATCAAACCTTCTACAACCTCATATATGAGGACAGTGTGACCTGGTATTACCTGTGGGGATTCATTTGATGGCCACGTTGGCCTTACAACCCCCCATTTGTGACTGCTGGTATGGACTGACCTTTGAATGATGACTAACAGCAGCTGCAGCGTCCACAGCTCCTAGGCTCCAGAACGTCTTTGTTCAAATCCATGCCCCACTCCCATTGTCTGCATTTCTTTATTATCAGTATCAGAGGAACCTTGTTTTGCCTTTTTTATCTGCAAGCAACCTTGAAACATTTATTCCGATTATTCATTTTCAACTAGTTTCCTTTCACTAGTTTCAGTGATTCCTTTTGTTCTGGAGTACTTAACCTTTTATAAATATGTAATTTTTATTTTGTAATATAAAAAATACATAATTGCACATGTGGAAAATATGAAAAGCACAGATATGTAGAGGAAAAAATTCACCTACAATTCCATCTCTCAAATATAGTTACCAAGAACAATTTGGTGAATGTCTTTATTGACATACTTTCTCTATGGATATTTACCAAAATGCTATTACATTTGCTTATTGTTTTATAACCTGCTTTTATCACATTAAACATATTATGAACAATTTACCACATGTCAGTCAGTTTTTTTTTCTGCAATATGTTTTTAACTAGCTGCACTGTATTACACCATATGGATATACCATTTTTTATTTAATCAGTTCCCTATTGAGAAATTTATATTACTATAAACAATGCTGTAGTAAATATTTGTATGCAATTGCACACAACCACAATTATGCCTTTTAGACATTTCAAAACATCAAGTTGCCAGATGAAAGTAATGCACATTTTTATAGAATTTCTCTCAAGTGTCTCTCAATTTTATACTCCTGGAGTAACTCTTGGATTATTTTTCTTCTTTTAAACATTTCCCTATTTGAAAGGTAAAAAAATAATATCCTGTTTTAAATATGTATATTATTGATTACCTGTAAGACTGAACTCACATTTAGACTGACCCTGCATTTTTGCTTTTTGTTTATTGTACTCTTTGTTCATTTTTTCGGTATTGATTTCTAAGATCTCTTTATATATTAATCACATCAACATATTGTCATATATGCTGTGACTATATTTCCCAGTATTATTTGCCTTTTAACTTTGTTTATGATAATTTTTGACCTATGAGAGTTTAAAAATTTAGTTATTAAATTTATTACTATTTTTCTTTATTGCTTATAACTCAGTGTTAAAAAGCTTTCCTATCCTTAAAGTATATATATATATATTTTTTCTTCTAGTTTATTTATTTAGAGATTATCTATTAAATTTAACATCTCAACCCATCTGGACTTTATGATGCTAACAACTGTGATATTTAAATCTAAATTAATTTTTAAAAATTATTAGTTATTAACCAAGTAGGATTTATTGAATAATTATAGATTATAAATTCCACAAGGTAAGGACTATGTGTTCTGCTCTATTTTATCTCCAAAGCCTAGCACATGACTAGCAGGTTCATTGTTAACTCAGGCCACAGTTTTATTTGTTTATTCACTTACTTACTTATTTATATATTTGAGATATAGTTGATTTACAATATTATATTAGTTTCAGGTGTACAACATAGTGATTAAAAATTTTTATAGGTTATACTCCATCTAAAGTTATTATAAAATATTGCTTATATTCCCTGTGTTGTGTAACATATCCTGTAGCTCATTTATTCTATACATAGTAGTTTGTACCTCTTAATCCCCTACCCCTATCTTTCTCCTCTCCCTATCAGTAACCACTAGTTTGTTCTCAATATCTGTCAGTCTGTTTCTTCAGGCCAAATGTTTAATAGTCACTCGATTCTTTTCTTTCCATCCTTCCACTCCCAGCAAGTCTTGAAGTTGTATCTTAGCCTCTGCATCTCTAATACCTGCTAGATTAGGCAGTATCACTTCTTGCTCAGATACTACAAATGGCCTCCTAACTGGTCTTTCTGGCTGTACTCTTGTCCCACAATAGTCCATTCTCCACCTGTAGCCAATGTAATCTCCTATAAACAAAAACCAGATCACAATGCCACCTTTCATCTCTTTTGCTGAAAACCTTTCTGCCGGTTGTCCCCTGTATCTGGGATAAAATCTAGATCTGAACTCCCTACATCTTTGACCTTACTGATTCTCTGCTCTCCTGATACTGACTCTCTCTTGCTGTCCTGGTTTGATTTTTGTTCCTGGGACACACCAAGCTGGTTCTTGCTTCACTGCCTTTGCATCTGGTATTGTCTCTGCCAAGAAAGCTCTGCTCTTGTCACGGCTTCTTTCTTTTCATTTTTTTCTCTTTTTTTCTCCTCAAATGTTACTCCTCGGAGAGGCCTCCCATGACCACTCTATTTTTAATTTTTATTTATTTTTAACATCTTTATTAGAGTATAATTGCTTTACAATAGTGTGTTAGTTTCTGCTTTATAACAAAGTGAATCAGCTATATGTATACATATATCCCCATATCCCCTCCCCCTTGGGTCTCCCTCCCTCCCACCTTACCTATCCCACCCCTCTACGTGGTCACAAAGCACTGAGCTGATCTCCCTGTGCTTTGCGGCTGCTTCCCACTAGCTATCTATTTTACATTTCGTAGTGTATATATGTCCATGCCACTCTCTTACTTCGTACCAGCTTACCCTTCCCCCTCCCCGTGTCCTCAAGTCCATTCTCTACATCTGCGTCTTTATTCCTGTCCTGCCCCTAGGTTCTTCAGAACCTTTTTTTTTTTTTTTTAGATTCCATATATATGTGTTAGCATACGGTATTTATTTTTGTCTTTATGACTTACTTCACTCTATATGACAATCTCTAGGTCCATCCACCTCACTACAAATAACTCAGTTTCGTTTCTTTTATGACTAATATTCCATTGTATATATGTGCCACATCTTTATCCATTCATCTGTCGATGGACACTTAGGTTGCTTCCATGTCCTGGTTATTGTAAATAGTGCTGCAATGAACATTGGACCACTCTATTTAAATAAACCCTCCAGTCTTTCTCTATCAGAGTCCCCTGTTTTATTGCATTAAGGGCAATTGTTATCACTATCTGAATGTATTTTGCTGTTCTGTTTATTATTGAATATATATTTATTGTTTTGGGTGACCTGTTTATTTTACATCTCCTCTCATTAAAAATAAGGTCTAAGAGAACAGGGACCTTGACTTCTAGATTCAGTGTTCTGTCCTCAGTGCCTAGAACAATGCCAGGTCTATGTCAAAGGCTAAAGAAACATTGGCTCGTGAGCAATTCATGGTAGCTTAATAAATACGTGTTGAGTAAAAAAATCAAGATCATACTTTTTTTCTGATTTGAAGTGATACTTTTATCTAGTACTTAGGGCATATATATTTTAAAACATGATTCTAGAATTTATACTTTGTTCCATTGACCTATCTAGTTATACTGGCATTGGTTCCATATTATTATAAAAGCTTTATAGTACAACTTAACATCTGGCAGTATAACCTGATCATCATTTATTTCTAAAATTTTCTGGGTTATTCTAGCTTTGTGATACATAAATAACTGCTCACTATAGCATAAATAGTTTATTTACATTTAGTGATTTCACGATTTTCCGTTGTCATTGGCAATTCTCCTAGGCCAGTAGGCTAATCCATATTAGCAATTAATGACTTCAGGTCTAGGGGCTAAAGGATCCTAGAAGTAGATATTTTCCTTGTTTGATGCTTTGTTTTAGGACATTGAAGTGAATGGTGGTTTGACTGCAATAATAGCTCTCATTTGTTCCTGCTTCCCTGTATCCCTTGGAAGGACTTTCTTACACTGGTTCTGGGCTTGGCCATATGATTTGCTTTGGTCAATGGGTCAGTACCCAGTGAGGTAAGCAGAGGCTTGAAGACTAGTTGTGCACTGGCACATACCCTTTTATTGCTCTTGGGGCCCTGAACAACCATGTGAACAAGCTTGGGCTAGCCTGTAGGATGATGAGAGACCCTTGGCTCCGTTGTTTCATTACCCCAGCTGACAGCCTAAAAGGAGAGTCAGTAAGCTAACCTGCAGCTGACTGAAGACCCGTAACAGAGTTCAACTGAGAACAGCAGAACTGCCCACCTGAGCCCAGCCCAAATTGCTGATCCACAGAACTATGAGCAGCATAATGGCTGTTGCATTAAGCCACTAAGTTTTAGGGTGGTATTTTTCAGGGCACAGGCTAACTGATACATCTGGTGTTTTTCTCACACATGTACACACACATGAACATGCGTACACACTAATATATTATTACTTGGAAAGTGAGAGAAATCTTAAGATCACAATGTGTGTTTTTTTTTTAAACATCTTTCTTGGAGAATAATTGATTTACAATGGTGTGTTAGTTTCTGCTGTATAACAAAGTGAATCAGCTAAACATATACATATGTCCCCATTATCTCCTCCCTCTTGTATCTCCCTCCCACCCTCCCTATCCCACCCCTCTACATGGTCACAAAACACCGAGCTGATCTCACTGTGCTATGTGGCTGCTTCCCACTAGCTATCTATTTTACATTTGGTAGTGTATATATGTCCATCACAATGTGTTCTTAATATAATTCTGCTGCAGGGATACAATCACCCATAGAAATGGCACAGAAAAGGAGAAAAAAAGAGATGTGTATAATTAGAATGGGTCATTTCTACATCCCACTAAATCACTCCTGAAAAATATTTAGAGCTGATTGCAACTGGAAGAAAATACAAAGAGAACAACAAATTGCCTGATTCTAACACTATGACCCAATTGCTGTGGGTCATTCATACCAGTTTGTTTCATAGCCTACACCTTGTTAGGTATCTGAGGCTGCACTGGAAGCCAAGGCAACGCACTAAATGAAGTAAAGAAAGGAAGCAGAGGAGCTCCAAACAATGAGCGGACTCGCAATAAAAACCTAACTAGAAATTGCCTTAATAAGGAAGCCAGGCATTGATAAGGCAACATGATAAATTATTTTTCCAATATGTAAAGCTTAAAATAAATACATTTTACATTTGGGAATTTTGCCATAGAGATCTTAATAAATTATAATAACAACATTAATTCCCTGGGAAAAATCCCAACATTTTTCTTGAATTTGAAGAACAAAGCATCATTTCCTGTTTAAATTAAGAAACATTTAATTGCTTTTTTAATAAAAACAAAGACTTTAGAACTTGGACTTTTTAAAAAATTGTTGAGAAAAATAAGGGAGGGGAAATTCCCTTCTAAAATTCCCCTAAAAATTTAATTAAAGTAATGCTGTTATTAATGTACAGGTCATTTAAAAACTCTTATATAGTTGATGAATTTTTTTTTTTTTTTTTTTTTTTTTTTTGCGGTACGCGGGCCTCTCACTGTTGTGGCCTCTCCCGTTGCGGAGCACAGGCTCCGGACGCGCAGGCTCAGCGGCCATGGCTCACGGGCCCAGCCGTTCCGCAGCATGTGGGATCTTCCTGGACCAGGGCACAAACCTGTGTCCCCTGCATTGGCAGGCGGACTCTCAACCACTGCGCCACCAGGGAAGCCCATAGTTGATAAATTTTTAAAAAGCCTCACTCTTCTGTAGTTATTGTATATTTTGTACTTATATTGACTTTTGAATCAGGCTCTAGTTTGTCCTAATCATGGGCATAAATGCCACACAACTGCTTTTACAAATGAACAATGAAAAACATTATATTAATTGAGAAGTGATAAAATAATCTCCGTTTCTAATGCATTTTCTTTCTCCTCTCTTATCTTCAATATGGACTGGTTTTCAATAGTGTAATGGCCAGTGGAAAGCATTCAGCTTAGTCAGACATTGAAAAATTACTGGAATATAAGGTTGATCTGACTGAGACATCTGTCACCCCATTGATCACAAGGGTTGATATAGCTGATCTGGCTGGCTAGGTGGTGTCCCCTTTCTCCCTCACCCCTCCAAGAATGTCCCTCCTGCAGCTGCATGCTCCCCTAGGTCAAAGAAGATGACCTTCCCTTACATAGGCAGACCGTTCTTTGGCCAAGGGTATATGAGTAGCTGTTCTCCCCTGCTGAAATTACCCAACAAGCTCTCAAGGTGCATTTATAGGAGAACGTAGGGCAGTCATGCTTTCAAGACTCCAGATACATCTGAATGAGGCACACATGTAGCAGTCTACCTTTCTTTTCAAAAAAACAGAAAAGAAAAATAAAAATTACTTTGTGCCAGGCAGGTGCAGAGATGGTCATAGAAAGATGAATAAGACAATCTCTGCCCTCAAGAAACTAAAAATCTTCAACATCTAGATGGACTCCATTCAGTCTTCTCTGCCATAGGAGAAAAGAGATTTCAAAGCACACATATTTTCAAAATTCAGTGACAGAAAAACACAGGGCATAGAGGTGTTTAGATAGATTTTAAGAAGTAGAAGGCACAATGTTTTTTTAACAAATGTACTCTTTATTTAAATTAAAAACTTTTTATAACATTTTTAATAACATTTTTAAAGATTATTTTCCAGTTACAGTTATTACAAAATATTGACTATGTTCCCTGTGTTGTACACTACATCCTTGAATCTAACTTACCCCCATAGTTTGTACCTCCCATTGCCCCACCTCTATGTTGCCCCTCCCCCCAATGGAAACCACTAATTTGTTCTCTATATCTGTGAGTCTGCTCCTGTTTTGTTATATTCACTAGTTTTTTGTATTTTTTAGATTCCATATATAAGTGATATCATACAGTGCTTATCTTCCTCTGTCTAACTTTATTCACTTAGCACAATGCCCTTCAAGTCCATCCATGTTACTGCAAATGGCAAAACTTCGTTCTTTTTTTATGGCTGAGTAGTATTCCATTGTATATTCCATTCATCTGTTGATGGACACTTAGGTTGCTTCCATACCTTGGCAATTTAAATAATGCTTCTATGAACATTGGGGTGCATATATCTTTTTGAATTAGAGTTTTGGGGTTTGTGTGTTTTTTGGATATATACCCAGGAGCGGGCTTGCTGGATCATATGGTAGCTCTATTTTTAGTTTTTTGAGAAACCTCTATACTATATTATGCAGTGGCTGCACCAATTTATTTTCCCACCAACAATGTAAAAGTGTTTCCTTTTCTCCACATCCTCACCAACATGGAGTGGAAGAATTAATATTGTTAAAATGATCATGCCACCTGAGGCAGTCTACAGATTCAATACAATCCCTATCAAAATCCCTATCAAAATGGTATTTTCCACATAACCAGAACAATTAATTTTAAAGTTTGTATGGAAACACAAAGACCCCAAATAACCAAAGCAATCTTGAGAAAGAAGAATAGAACTGGAGGAATCACACTCCCTGACTTCAGACTATATTCCAAAGCTACAGTAACCAAAAGAGTATGATACTAACACAAAAACAGACACATAGATCAGTGGAACAGAATAGAGGGCCCAGATATAAACCAACACACTTATGGTCAATTAATCTACAACAAAGGAGGCAAGAATATGCAATGGAGAAAAGAGAGTCTCTTCAATAAGTGGTGCAAGGAAAACTGGACAAATACATGTAAAAGAATGAAATTAGAACATTCTCTAGCACCATATACAAAAATAAACTCAAAATGGATTAAAAACCTAAATGTAAGACCAGATACTATAAAACTCCTAGAGGAAAACATAGGCAGAACACTCTCTGACATAAATTGTAGCAATTTTTTTTTTTTTTTTTTTTGCTGTATGCGGGCCTCTCACTGTTGTGGCCTCTCCCGTTGCAGAGCACAGGCTCTGGACGCACAGGCTCAGTGGCCATGGCTCATGGGCTTAGCCGCTCCACGGCACATGGGATCTTCCCATACTGGGGCACGAACCTGTGTCCCCTGCATCGGCAGGTGGACTCTCAACCACTGCGCCACCAGGGAAGCCCAGCATTATTTTTTTGATCCACCTTCTAAAGTAAAAGGAATAAGAGCAAAAATAAACAAATGGGATCTAACTAAACTTAAAAGCTTTAGCACAGCAAAGGAAACTGTCAAAACGAAAAGACAACTTACAGAATGGGAGAAAATATTTGCAAATGATATGACTGATAAGGGATTAATATTCAATATATATAAACAAATGTACTCAGTAAATGAATAGAGAATCATTTTCAAATAAATGAAACGAGCAGTAGTCATTATCCCACCCTAAATGGTACTGCTTTTGAAAACTGATAATTGTGTACAAAACATAAAGAAATTCAATGGAATGTGACAGTGATTGTTGTTTTTATAAATATGGCATTTAGCTAATTTGATCTGTATTCCATTCTGCTTCTTCATTCCTTCTCTCCCAACGCACAGAATTTTTGATACCATGTAAGACCTCTCTTCAAGTTGTGGAAAAGAACTAATAAAGTAATAGTAATAATAATAATAATGTATGAAAACTTCAATTCCATGCAATAACAGCTTATAAGCAATTAAGATCAGTGTACTGAAACTTCAGTATAGTATTGTGTTGGCTAAAAAGTTCGTTTGGGTTTTGCATAACAGAAAAACCTCAAATGAACTTTTTGGCCAACCCAATAGTTGAATGCTGCTGAAAGTCAGGTTGTAACCTGGATGTTTTTTAAGGCCGTATTGTAATGATGACAATATTTCTAAACAAAAACTTGGAATATTTGATTGGGTTCCTGGATAGAATACATGAAATTAAGAATTTTCAAGGAAATCATGGACATATGATTATCAAACAAATAACACAAATTTCATTAATCCTGACTCTATATGATGTGCTCAAAGGTATCATACATAATGACAGACTTAAAAACAATGTTCTAAGCTGTTAACTATTGTTTTTCTTAGAAGGATGCACAATTGCTTTCTGTCCCACCCTTAATAACCCTGGCTACTCCATCATATATTCTAAGCATAGACGCTTGCATAATTTCAGAAAACAAGATACAGTTGAGTTTGTGTTGGTTACAGTCACAATATGCAGCTCCTGGAGCATATCTTCTTTGTGCTAAGGGATTCTTCTTGGGGTAAATTCTTGTGACGTCACATAGATCACAGCATTTTGGCAGAACTGGGTTAAACACTTAAGTAACTATAATTATTGGGTAGTGTCTGCTTATCAGTTAGAATAAAATGATCTGGAATTAATATTAGTATATCTGAACATTTTTCATTTAGGCTATGTATTTTTTTATTAATTTCCACAGCTACATAGTCTTTGCTTTGACATCTAATATTCTATAGTTTTGCTGCTTTATATTTTGTTGGGCCAACAATCCCAGGAATGTAGAGGAATAGTTCTCAAGTTTCTCCTGCATTATAATTTAGTTTTTCTGTTTAAATAAATTTTATTAAGGTGTAATTTATGCCTAATACAATGCACCCATCTTAAGTGTACAGTTTTGAGTTTTGACGAATGTACACACCCTGCAACCACCACTGCAATCAAGACAGAGAATATTTCCATCACCCCCACATTTCCCTCCTCCCCGTTGTAGTCTCTCACTCCTACTCACAGGCAGGTACTGATGTGCTCCTTACTGCTTGTGGACAATTTGCTTGTTTTGAAACTGCATCTGTATAGTCACCACAGTGATCTTACTTAGCCCGTACATTTACTTGGAATGGTTGCAGGTTCTAACGAAGATTTATCTTCTTATTTAACAAATGTTTATTGAATTTCTACCAGGCATCAGACATTTCCCACCAATCCTCTTTCATTGATGACAATGAAAATAGAAATAATATCATAATTAGATTTCATAGGTGAAATTTATATTACTTGTCAATATGCAATGTGAAAGTTAAGAGAAGGGAATATTCTGAGTACATTTCTTTAATTTCAGTTTGGACAATTGGATTTTTTGTCATGTATTGAGTTTTACTGAGTATAGTTGATATCTAATAATCCTCACATAGTTAAAACATACAATTTAGTAAGTTTTGACATATGTATACCACCATGGAATCATCATCACATTCAAGATAATGACCATGTCTATCACCATCAGAAGTATCCTCATGCTCTTTTGTAATCCTGCTCCCCATTCTGTCCACATGTGAATCCTAATTGTTTCACATATTCATCAACACTGGGTATGGTTAGTCTTTTTAATTTTAGCCATTCTATTAGGTATATAGTTGTATCTCATTGTGGTTTTAATTTGTATTACCCCAATGATTAATGATATTGAATATGTTTTTGTGATTTTCTGGAGTATATTTTTGTGATTCTTGGGAAGAGTTTTCCCAATTCTTCAGCACTTTTCTGATAAGACCAGTGATGATATAGACAATGTGATTTTTTGATATTATATAATGAAATGTCTTAACATTTGGAAGATCTGCATAAGTCATTAAGCCAATATTTTCCAAATGACCAATACATAATGTCACAGAATCTTGCACGGGTAAAGGATCCATCCAAAGTTTAAAACAGACCAGATGATTTTATTATATCAGAGTATAAAAACTTCATTGACATCATTTCAGATTCCACATTCAACTCATATTTAACCACTGGTTTTGGCATCAGGGTGATGGTGGCCTCATAGAATGAGTTTGAGAGTGTTCCTCCCTCTGCTATATTTTGGAAGAATTTGAGAAGGATAGGTGTTAGCTCTTCTCTAAATGTTTGATAGAATTCGCCTGTGAAGCCATCTGGTCCTAGGCTTTTGTTTGTTGGAAGATTTTTAATCACAGTTCAACTTCAGTGCTTGTGATTGGTCTGTTTATATTTTCTATGTCTTCCTGGTTCAGACTTGGAAGGTGGTGCTTTTCTAAGAATTTGTCCATTTCTTCCAGGTTGTCCATTTTATTGGCATATAGTTGTTTGTAGTAATCTCTCATGATCCTTTGTATTTCTGCAGTGTCTGTTGTTACTTCTCCTTTTTCATTTCTAATTCTGTTGATTTGAGTCTTCTCCCTTTTTTTCTTGATGAGCCTGGCTAATGGTTTATCAATTTTGTTTATCTTCTCAAAGAACCAGCTTTTAGTTTTATTGATCTTTGCTATCGTTTCCTTCATTTCTTTTTCATTTATTTCTGATCTGATCTTTATGACTTCTTTCCTTCTGCTAACTTCGAGGGGTTTTTTTTCTTCTTTCTCTAATTGCTTTAGGTGTAAGGTTAGGTTGTTTATTTGAGATTTTTCTTGTTTCTTGACGTAGGACTGTATTGCTATAAACTTCCCTCTTAGAACTGCTTTTGCTGCTTCCCATTGGTTTTGGGTTACTGTGTTTTCAATGTCATTTGTTTCTAGTATTTTTTGATTTCCTCTTTGATTTCTTCAGTTATCTCTTGGTTATTTAGTACTGTATTGTTTAGCCTCCATGTGTTTGTATTTTTTACAGTTTTTTTCCCTGTAATTGATATCTAGTCTCAGAGTGTTATGGTTGGAAAAGATTCTTGATACAATTCTGAATTTTCTTAAATTTACCGAGGCTTGATTTGTGACCCAAGATATGATCTATCCTGGAGTATGTTCCATGAGCACTTGAGAAGAAAGTGTATTCTGTTGTTTTTGGATGGAATGTCCTATAAACATCAATTAAGTCCATCTTGTTTAATGTGTCATTTAAAGCTTGTGTTTCCTTATTTATTTTCATTTTGGATGATCTTTCCATTGGTAAAAGTGGGGTGTTATAGTCCCCTACTATTATTGTGTACTGTCAATTTCCCCTTTTAAGGCTGTTAGCATTTGCCTTATGAACTGAGGTGCTCTTATGTTGGGTGAATAAATATTTACAATTGTTATATCTTCTTCTTGGATTAATCCCTTGATCATTATGTAGTGTCCTTCTTTGAGTCTTGTAATAGTCTTTATTTTAAAGTCTGTTTTTTTCTGATGAGAATTTGTCTGATGAGAATGAGAATTGCTACTCCAGCTTTGTTTTGATTTCCATTTCCATGGAATATCTTATTCCATCCCCTCACTTTCAGTCTGTATGTGTCCCTAGGTTTGAAGTGGGTCTCTTGCAGACAGCATATATACGAGTCTTGTTTTTGGATCCATTCAGCCAGTCTATGTCTTTTGGTTGGAGCATTTAATCCATTTACATTTAAGGTAGTTATTGATATGTAGGTTCCTATTACCATTTTCTTAATTGTTTTTTGTTTGTTATTGTAGGTCTTTTCCTTCTCTTGTGTTTCCTGCCTAGAGAAGTTCCTTTAGCATTTGTTGTAAAGCTGGTTTGATGGTGCTGAATGCTCTTAGCTTTTGTTTGCCTGTAAAGGCTTTAATTTCTCCATAGAATCTGAATGAGATCCCTGCTGGGTAGAGTAATCTTGGTTGTAGGTTTTTCTCTTTCATCTCTTTAAATGTGTCTGCCACTCCCTTCTGGCTTGCAGAGTTTCTGCTGAGAGATCAGCTGTTAACCTTATGGGATTCCCTTGTATGATATTTATTGTTTTTCCCTTGCTGCTTTTAATATTTTTTCTTTGTATTTAATTTTTGATAGCTTGATTAATGTGTGTCTTGGCATGTTTCTCCTTGGATTTATC
This sequence comes from Hyperoodon ampullatus, assembly GCF_949752795.1. Lineage (NCBI taxonomy): Eukaryota > Metazoa > Chordata > Mammalia > Artiodactyla > Ziphiidae > Hyperoodon > Hyperoodon ampullatus. The sequence goes on along the minus strand of NC_136914.1, from coordinate 51,010,237 downwards.
CTGTATGGGACTCTCTGCTCTTCCTGGACTTGACTGACTATTTCCTTTCCCATATTTAGGAAGTTTTCAACTATCGTCTCTTCAAATATTTTCTCAGTCCCTTTCTTTTTCTCTTCTTCTCTGGGACCCTTATAATTCGAATGTTGGTGCTTTTAATGTTGTCCCAGAGGTCTCTGAGACTGTCCTCAATTCTTTTCATTCTTTTTTCTTTATTTTGCTCTGTGGTAGTTATTTCCACTATTTTATCTTCTAGGTCACTTACCTGTTCTTCTGCCTCAGTTATTCTTCTATTGATTCCTTCTAGAGAATTTAAAATTTCATTTATTGTGTTGTTCATCATTGTTTGCTCTTTAGTTCTTCTAGGTCCTTGTTAAACATTCCTTGCACTTTCTCCACTGTATTTCCAAGATTTTGGATCATCTTTACTATCATTACTCTGAATTCTTTTTCAGGTAGACTGCCTATTTCCAATTCATTTGTTTTGTCTGGTTTGCTTTTACCTTGCTCCTTCATCTGCTCTGTATTTCTGTGTCTTCTCATTTTGTTTAACTTACTGTGTTTGGGGTCTCCTTTTCACAGGATGCAGTTTCGTGGTTCTCATTGTTTTTGGTTTCTGCCCCCAGTGGCTGAGGTTGGTTCAGTGGGTTGTGTAGGCTTCCTGGTGGAGGGGACTGATGCTTGTGTTCTAATGGATGAGTCTGGATCTTGCCTGTCTGGTGGGCAGGACCATGTCCGGTTGTGTGTCTGTGAACTTATTATGATTTTAGGCAGCCTCTCTGTTAAGGGGTGGGGTTGTGTTCCTGTCTTGCTAGTTGTTTGGCATGGGGTGTCCAGCACTGGAGCCTGCTGGTCATTGAGTGGAGCTGGGTCTTAGCTTTGAGATGGAGATCTCTGGGAGAGCTTTTGCTGATTGGTATTATGAGGGGTCAGAAGGTCTCTGGTGGACCAGTGTCCTGAACTCAGCTCTCCCACCTTAGAGGCTCAGGCCTGACACCTGGCCAGAACACCAAGATCCTTTCAGCTCCATGGCTGGGTCATCCTGGAGAAGAGAGACTGAAGCCTGGAGAAAGCTAGAGGATTGGAGACCTGTCAGAAGGCTTGTTTGATGAAATCAGGCAAAGGATGGTGAGTTTCTGTACCCAGGCTCTACTCGCGAAGGGGAAAGTGGTGCCTAAGGATCCGAGTGCACGCTTCCACCTTATTACTTCTTTTAAATTGAGTTAAATGTTTTGGCCATTTTGCAGTTTGGCAGAAAGAACAGAGACACTGTAATCAGATGTGATTTTAATTCTGGTCCTGCTTCATACTGGGTTTGTGCCTTGGCCAGCTAAACTCTTGGAGCCCTAGTTTCCTCATCTGTGACATAAGAACCTTGATAGAGACCTCAGATGTAGTCATATTATATAAGGAGAGGTAAGTGAAGCACCATGTGCCTTTCACATAATAGTTGCTCAATTAATAGGAGCTGTTATTGCTATTTACAGATGTGTGAACAGGAGAGGGCAAAGATCTCAAAAGTGATGCTTCCAAGACTGAAGTTATGAGTTATAATGGAAGGATGGAGCTACATGAAAAATGAAAGTAGACTGTGGCCAATGAAAAAAATTTAATTTGAAGATTTTTGTTTTCCAATGTGACTCAAGTATCCATTTTAATACTTTCCGAAAGCATAGACATATATGTCTATATGTATATGTATGTATATATCTATATCTATATCTATATCTAATGACAAACTTAGGCTGAAGGCAACAGAAATTAATCGGGGACAAGGAAAGAGTAGGAAGAGTGGTGCGAACCTAAGCCACAGATTGCTAGATAGACAGATGGAGAGGTAACTATGAGAGAAGTCAGGTAGAAAGGACAGGGGGTCTCCATGAACTCAAAAGTTGAAGACTTTGCAATGTCATTCAGCCCAAGACCTATGTTTTGCAATTGTGGTTGTGCAACTGTTTGCCCAGTTCCTTTTCCTTGGCACTTCTTTTTAGGTTATTAATTTAAGGTTGATTTCTTTTTGTGAAGTGTCATGAATATGTTGGAGGCAACACACACAGGCAGAAGTAGGTTTGACTCTTAGCTCTGCCAATTTGAGCAAACTAATTAGTGTAACCTCTATTATTGAGTCCCTATCATGTCCCTGGTATTGCACAAATTTCTGATGATATGATGGTGAACAAAGGCACCTGTTAATCCCTGCTCTCGTGGACCTCAGAGTATCAAGTGGGAGGCAGACATTATTTTAAAATGAAACTAATGAATGTATAATTACACTGTTAGATAAGTTCTAAACTGTATCATAATTTAAAGGAGGTTGGGGGAAGAGTATTATATTTAGAAGGAACAGCATGTGCAAAAGATCTGGAGCAGGAGGGAGCAGGGAAAATTAAAAGACAGAAAAATCAAAGGTAGATGGAGTGAAGACAGTCAAGGAGAATGCAGAAGCCTCAGTTTCCTTGTCTATGAACTGGAGCTAATACTGTAGAGGGCTATCTTATGGATTAGTGAGAGCCTAAGATAATTCCCAACAAATAGTGGCTACTAGTTAGATGGTGGCTACAATTATTATAACATAATTGCTGCAGAGATGAAGACATTTCTTGAATCACGTAAATCAAATCAACCTTGTCTTTAACACTTATTTGTGCTTGACCTTTGTGATGGGCTACTGGCAGACAAATGTGTCTCAGTCCCTGCATTGCCCAGCAGACATGTAGTTTAGGGAGAAAGTGGGGTGTTTTCTTTTGGTCTTGGACTATGTAAGATGCCTGTCAGTGAGAAGAGGAATGTCTAAAAGGCATGGTTGAAAGGAAGGAGGGAAGAGGTCAAAGAAGCTCGATGTTCTAAATCTTTTTTCCCCAGACATGTCTGGAAATGTGACATTCCGTTCCCCTAATCTGTCATTTTCTATCCTACAGGCAAAGGTTCCAATCTCCCAACATGTTCCTGCAAGCAAAGGTCTGAACAGGGAAACAACTGTAGAGAATCTCTTTTAGCAGTAAGAGTGGAATTGAATTGAATTGTAGAATTAGGAAAACTCACCCATCCAGCTTTTTAAATGGACCCCAGGATGAGAGCCCCTATAGCCCAGAGCCTGTAGCACGAATAACATGGATCCAAATCCCGTCTTCACTCTTGACTTCTGTGTGTCCTTTTTTCCCTATCTGTAGGATAGGGATAATGATGAAAACAGTAATATCTACTTCATATGGTTGTTGTGAGGATTAAATGAGTAAGCAGAGTGAATGTGCGAAGGCTTTAGAACAGTTCCTGGCACAGAGTAAGCATATGTGTAAGTGTTAGCTATTATTTTAATGCCTGAAGAAGTTGCCAGTTTTGCCCCTCCCCCCTTCCAACATATACACATGCACACCTATGTACGTATATAAATATGAATAAATACACCCACATAAGGTTTTCATAATCTTGGTATCAAGATGTGTATAAACTTCTTAGAGTGTTGTATATAATTGAAAAGGCTTTGAATTTCATGAGTTTTCAAATGCTGCAGCTATTAAGGGCCATAGACAAAGGGAAGAAGTTTTTTTCTTTTGGCAGCGTCGTGCAGCATGTAGGATCTTAGTTCCCCAACTAGGGGTCAAACCTGCGCCTCCTGTATTGGAAGCGCGGAGGCTTAACCACTGGACCGCCAGGGAAGTCCCCTGGAAGAATGTTTTAATTTCGACAGCATCTTTCCAGGGACTAGTGCTGTTGTTGGTTTTTTGTTTTTTTTTTTTGCGGTACGCGGGCCTCTCACTGTTGTGGCCTCTCCCGTTGTGGAGCCCAGGCTCCGGATGCGCAGGCTCAGGGCCATGGCTCACGGGCCCAGCCACTCCGCGGCATGTGGGATCCTCCCAGACCGGGGCACGAACCCGTGTCCCCTGCATTGGCAGGTGGACTCTCAACCACTGCGCCACCAGGGAAGCCCCGTAGTGTTGTTTCTTAATAGTCAGTGCATGAGGGAGAAAGAAGTGGGAGGGTTATTTGGGGAGCAGCTCTTCTTCCTCCTCCAAATTTCACGTGTGACCATCAATCCACATCAATCTTCCCGGCTGCCCCATCCCCTGACACCCACCCCAGCATAATCAAAGCCTGGGGAAAAGGTAAAGAGATAGATAGCAGGGATGGGAGTTGAGAACCCGTTGCCTCATTTTGCACACAGTTTAGCTTCCTGCATCCAGACCAAGGTCCCATGGCCACCTTTGCTTGCAGAAGGCTGAGCTCTTGTAGTCTGGGACTCAAGATGTATCCCCAGGCTTTGAGTGAACAAGAAGGGATTAGCTAACCCATCAGCACCTCTCTAACTCCACATCAGCTGTCATCAGAAGCAGTAGGTTGGCTTTCCTAACTTCAGGCTCCTATTGGTACAGCTTCCTGGAACCTGAACCTCAGAGGCTCACATTTCCATTGCAATGTTATAGCCAGAGGGTGCCCTTGTTCCTGCCAATCTCTTACTTTGAGTCTGGTTTCTTTGCCATTCTTTATAAAGCTGGAGAACTTGAGGCTGCAGACACCAGTGCTCAGTGATACTGAGGCTGCACTTGCAGGACACACATTACCAGTTTTCCTTTCTACACATGTTGCTATCTGACCTGTGTGTGGATTGTTACGCTGCAGACTTCAACACATTTTCTTTGCTGCCACTGAGAGTTGCTGTGTTCCTAACTCTCTTTGCTCTAATCATTTGTCTTAACCCAGAAACCTCTGTCTTAACCAAGAAACTCTCTTTGCTCTAATCATTTGTCTTAACCCAGAAACCTCTGTAAGGAGAGGTGAACACTCGTGAGGGTGAAATGTGGCTCAACCTGGGGTAAGTATAACCTCATATTTCACTACCATTTGTTCTCTACCGACACAGCACAAGAACTCGGCCCTGGCAATATCCCTCCTCAGGGCTTCTAGCTTTCTCTAGGGATCACAACTCAGTTCTCCATTTTCTTCAACTTGACCCCTATCTACAACCATTTGAGGCCACTCCACTTCCACTGCTGCTGGGTTTCTTTGTGAAGCGTCGGATGCCCAAGCCTGAGTATTTTATCCTGAGGTTTCCAACACTGTCACTGTGGAAGGGCCAAAGTGGTGCATATGTCAGCAGATACACAAGAGACATTCCTGCTCTCGGCCACACTGGCACCAGGCCCCAATTGCACTGTTCATGTCCAAAACCTCATAGAGTCCCCCTATGAAGGCGGCCCTTCAGCTGCCACCAGCAGGTCTACTCTTCATGGCCTCAGTCACAAATCTAAGGAATAACATAGAGATTTCTGGCTTCTGATCTAGCATGTAAGGAGCTTGGAAGTCACCACTCTGTCCTAACAAATAAAATGCTGAACAGACTGAAAATGCAACATCTCTTCTTAGATGTGTAAGAGAAGTGAGGTCACAATCAAACCACTTCCCCCAAATTGATTAGACCAACAGGCATGTACAGAGAATCACAACTTGCTGGAACAGAAACCCACGAGCAGAAATCTCCATGGGAACCAGTGCTGGGGTAAGAAAACCTGGACTGATCAGTTTATTATAAAAAAATTCAAATATACAGAAAAGTAGAAAGACTTTTACAATGAATACTATATACTCACTCCATGGATTCAACAATGAACACTTTCCTATACTTGTTTATTAAATTATATATCTATGTATCCATCCTTCCATCTATCCATTTTACATCATCATCTTATGTTTTGATCCATTTAAAATAAATTATAGAAATCAGTTTACCCCCAGACACCTTTGTGTGCATATCATTAACATTATTAACTAGAGTTCAATATAGCTGTATAAACCAAAATTGTTCCTTTTTTTTAGGTATAATGAAATGCACAAATCTTAAATGTTCCATTCGATGACCTTTGACAAATGTATACACCAGTGCAACCCAACCCTCTTTTTTCTAGCCATGCTGGCCTCTGGATCATCCTCAGGGTGCTTTCAATTGCTATGTCCTCTACCTGACATACATCCCTCCCAGAGAAGACATACACATGGCTTATCTTGAGTTTATGCTGAATTGTCACCTCCATAGAGATTCCCCACTTAAAACTGCATGCCTACCCCCCCGCCCTGGCACCACCCATCCCCCTTCCCTGCTTTACTTCCTCCATAGAACTTATTTTTTAAAGTTAGTTTATTTATTTATTTATTTATTTATTGAGGTATAGTTGATTTACAATATGTTGGTTTCAGGTGTACAGCAAAGTGATTCAAATATATATGTATATAGATATGTATATGTATATTTTTCAGATCCTTTTCCATGGGTTATTACAAGATATTGAATATAGTTCCCTGTACTGTACAGTAGGTCCTTGTTGTTTATCTATTTTATATATAGTAGTGTGTATCTCTTAATTCCAAACTCCTCACTTATCCGTCTCCCCACTTTCCCCTTTGGTAACCGTAGGTTTGTTTTCTGTGTCTGTGAGTCTGTTTCTGTTTTGTAAATAAATTCATTTGTATCATATTTTAGATTCCACATATAAGAGATATCATATGATAATTGTCTTTCTCTGTATGACTTACTTAGTATGATGATCACTAGGTCCATCCATGTTGCTGCACATGGCATTATTTCATTCTTTTTAATGACTGTGTAATATTCCATTGTATATAGGTGCCACATCTTCTTTATCCATTCATCTGCTGATGGACACTTAGGTTGCTTCCATGTCTTGGCGACTGTGAATAGTGCTGCAATGAACAGTGAGGACTCCGCAGCGCTTACTGCTCTTCAATTTTGCCATTGTGTACTGCTCATCTCCTTTCACCTGGCTATAAACTCCATGAGGACAGGGCTTTTCATCCCTTCAGTTCCATGCTATAATCTGAGTGGTACAATTGTGCCTGGAATACAGTAGACACTAAAAATTATTTGTTGATTGATAAAATTAACAGATGAATTAATATGCCAATATTAATACTTATTTAAGGGTCTGTGAGATTTTCCAAGGTGGTCATCTTGCTAAACACCGTTTGATCCATGAAGGAAAAGCACGACCTTGCAGCCACTGTGCATGGAGACCACTGCATATGTGGGTCAACAGGGACCCAGGCTTCAGCTGGGAAATCAGGTAGGGACTCAGGTGCCCCAGGTTCAGCTGGCCCTGGGGGCACTGCATACAGACAGAGCACTGGTTCGCAAAACTTAGAATGCATCAGAATCACCTGAGGACTTATTAGAACTTACACTCCTGGGTGACCGTCCCAGAGTTTCTGATTCAGTCAGTCCTTGGTGAAATCCAAGAACTTGCATTTTTTAATGAGTTCCCAAGTGATGCTCTGCTGCTGGTCAGGTATCAGCCTTTGGAATACAGTAGAGCCTTGACCGTTGTTTGCTGCTTCTCTTTTTCAAGGTTGTGTACAAACCCCTCCTCCACCATCCCTGCTGGACCCTGTGTTCCCTCTTCTTCACATCCAGGGCTGCTGCTTGTGGCTGAGCAAGGCAGGGACTAGAAGCAATGGGCAGGAGAAAGCCTACATCTCACTCTTCCCTGACTGTGCTCTGCTTCTGCAGCGTGAGGCCTGACATTTTCCATCCCTTACAAGTGGTGATGACTCCATAGACATATTTGCATCAAAGAAATGAGTTAGTTAATTGATTAAATCCTCAGATGAATATGGGAGGGGGGAATTGAGACCAGAAGTAGACTAAGCCAGTGGTTCTGAAGCTTCAATTACACATGGGATGCTTATTAAAAAGGCAGATTTCCCACGACCACCACCAGCAACTCAGAGGAGTGCTAAAGTATTAGATCTAAGGTAGTTTAAGAAATAATAATTTAAATAAACACCCAGATGATCCAACTATGGCTAATCAGTGGATCCACTCTAAAAAATACTGGATTAAATAATTTGCCCAAGTTCACCCCAATAATAGCATACATGGAATAAAACTGTGTGTAATTCATTGAAATATGTTCTTAAGAGCCTACTGTGTGCAAGCAGTGCTCTAGGCTGTGAAGAGGCAATGGTTAACAAGATAGATTGGATCACCCACGCCCTTCCAACTAGAACATTCTGCCTCTTTCTAAGTGAGTCTGGTGAAGATTTCTTGAGATGAATTATGCTTTATTGTACTTCAATTTAGCCACTGTGATTTAAGAAAATGACAATTATGGGCACGAATTATAGGCATCAATTTAAAAATGTAGTAGCAAATAGAGAACAGGTTCTCTAAGGCAATTCAATTAAATACCATATAAATCCATATCATACGACACAACTTAATCTAATGCAATTCAATGCAATACATTACGCTACAATACAGCAAAAAATGCATTGCAATACAATGCGGTAACTCACTGCAGCTGCAGTGCAGTGACCTTAGTGGCAACCTCATCTCAGGTCTTAGGCTGTGGCGTCCTCTAGTGGCAGGGACTGAGACACTTTTTTTGTGTGTGTGTGGAGGCTACAGATGCACTTCCCATTAAATGAAAAAACTGTCAACAAACATCTGTTAGAATGGAAAGGAGCTGAGATCCAGCTGCCTGCTTTTTATATAACAGAGGTCACAGATTAAGAGACTTACCTGAGCTGCCACCTGAGCTACTAATAGAGTAACTAATTATCCTGTCCATACTACTATTGTTTTCACAGTATTTTTTTTCATTTGTGACACATAAAGGAGGAATAGTAATCAGTCTTTTCTCCAGCCTGAAGATAGGAGCCTGAAGTGGCAATATAGGATGGTTAGAAACCCTATAAAGGATTAACACAATAGAAATATAGAAATAAAATGTATAATGGAATATCATAGAAATAGAAAAAATCTGTATCCTTTAATATGGAGTCATCTTCCCTCATGGTTGGAGATTAGCTGCTCTTATGCTGTTTGGGGATAGCAAGGGGAATGTTAATGGTTAAAAATACCTTATTTTGCAAAATGTATTTTGCAAAATGTAAAAACTGTGTATTTACAGTTCATTAAATTCATATGTACTAAGCACCTACTATGCTTCAGCTCAAACAAAGCACACACACACATACCCCTAAGCAATTTCATCTGCATAGTAGGCTCCTTTTCCTCCCTCACACATTTGCTGAGGATGACAAGAGCTTTCCTGGTGCCAGACACTCTGTTAAGTACGAGCGGAGCTCATGGTCATGGGCTGACTCCTTCATCTCCTTTGTGGAACATGTGACTCTGACTGAATGTGATGTTATGTAGCCTCCCATACCAGTGGATCAAACTCAGTTGATCCACTTAGGTGCCACTTGGCATTCTCTTGCCCAGTTTTGATGGAAAATAGACCAGTATAGTAATCCTGCCTTGAGAAGATCATGGTGATCAGGGCTTTAGGCTCTTTGAGGACGAATTTCCAAATCATGTCACCAGGAAGCCTCTGAGACAAGCAGAGGTGCCAGCTAAAGAGAAAGGAAATCTACAATGGATAATGGAGGAGGGAGATCATATCAGTTGCAGTGGTTGGGACCATAGTTCTTCCCATTTCATTTCCTCACCCAAGCTTCCCTTAGGAAGAGAGATCCCCAGAATCCTAGAAAAGCTGCTCCCTCTATGTATGTGAGGAAGTGGATCCCGGCAGTGCTAGGGGTGGACTGCAGTGGACGTGGGCTGTGCCCTAGGTTCTCCTTCATCACCTTAGCTACTGGAATAGGGAAGAACAAATCTCATTCCATATTAGATCTGTCTCTTTGCTTTCTGTTGCTTTTGTTACAAGTTACTCACTAAAAGGATGTTGACTATAGCTATAAACATACATAATGGCCTGTCTCAGGGCACCCTGCCCCTCTGCCTGAATGTTAAACTAAAATACCTTTGTTCAGCTCACAAGGAACATCCTGACACAGCTCACCTGTGAATGGCTGCAGGAAAGAAGAAATTAACACACCCCCTCCTGAGTCTGGCGGAAACCAGGAGACATTTGCAAAACTTATGGCCTTTTTTACTTTACCTCCTCACCAACCCGCTCTCTGTTCTATAAAAGAAATTAGCATCCAGACCCTGGGAAGACGGTTCTCTAGGACTCTAGTCTGCCATCTTCTTGGACTTCTGGCTTTCCGAATAAACTCGCTATACCTTGCCCCAACACCTCACCTCCAGATTTATCGGCCTGTCATGGGGCGAGTAGAATGAGCTTGGACTCAGTAACATTACTGGAATACTGTGAGCAGATGACCTTCAGCTCAGACCCTTCAGAAATTGCCTCAGTTGCTGAGATGAACTGCCGAGGTGAGCTGACCTCACCTAAGGTCATAGCCTTCTGGGCCCTACCCATATCTGATGACTGATAAGGTGGAGATAAAAGACCCATTGGACTCAAAAGCAGGACAATTTTGACGGGCCATAGCACCTCCAGTAATGATCAGTTAAATTATGCCTTAGTAGATAATCTAGGAGACTTAGATGCAAATTTATTGTTTCTCCTATTGTTTGAAATTAGGATGCTATTAAATTGTAATTAGGGACTTCCCTGGTGGCGCAGTGGTTAAGAATCTGCCTGCCAATGCAGGGGACATGGGTTTGAGCCCTGGTCTGGGAAGATCCCACATGCCGAGGAGCAACTAAGCCATGCGCCACAAGTACTGAGCCTGCGCTTCTAGAGTCCCAGAGGCACAACTACTGAGCCTGCGTGCTGCAGCTACTGAAGCCCGCATGCCTAGAGCCCGTGCTCTGCAACAAGAGAAGCCACCGCAATGAGAAGCCGGCGCACCGCAATGAAGAGTAGCCCCCGCTCGCAGCAGCTAGAGAAAGCCCGTGCGCAGCAACAAAGACCCAACGCAGCCAAAAATAAATAAATAAAATAAATAAATAATTAAAAAGAGTACTGCCTTTGACAGCACCTTTTTAATTAACTTATTTTATTTTATTATTTTTTTTGCGGTACGCGGGCCTCTCACTGTTGTGGCCTCTCCCATTGTGGAGCACAGGCTCCGGACGTGCAGACTCAGCGGCCATGGCTCATGGGCCCAGCCGCTCCGCGGCACGTGGGATCCTCCCGGACCGGGGCACAAACCCGTGTCCCCTGCATCGGCAGGCGGACTCTCAACCACTGCGCCACCAGGGAAGCCCGACAGCACCTTTTTTAAAAAAGAAAAACAACTGTAATTACCACTAGTAATTTGATGGTAACATCTTAAGCATGTAATTTTTCTATTTTTAAAGAATATTTACAAAGAATATAGCCTTATGATCAGTGTTACTAACTCAAAACACATGTACAATTTTATACCCCCTGACGTCTATGGCCTAATCACTTTTCAAAAGGGTCAGGAAGGTTTGTTGTGGCATACATCAAAATATGTTTCTGTATAGCCCGTGCTTTGTAAATATTTCCAGCTCAGTATTTGTGGACTCTTAAAAATTCTGCCCAGTTTTTATTGACATAAAGAAAATTTATTTAGCTAATTTTGAAACTTTGCATTGACAAAGTTTAAAAAATTTATCTGAATTTGAATGATGAAGATGAGAAATTTTATCAGCTTGTCTAATGAAAGTGGCTGTCAACTTGATAAAACAATTTTCTCCTCACTCACACTATAACTTTACAGATCTCTTTCTCAGTCTTTTTGGACCTGTTTCTTTGTTTATTAGGAAGAATTGCTTTATATAATTTGATGCTGAAAATCTCGTATGGTTTTGAGAAAGAGAAAAGCTGTCCCCAACCTCCAGGAGTTGAGCTGGTACTCCCAGCAAGATCTTCATGTTCTTTTGAAATAAACAATTTCACAGAACACTGACATCAGACAAGCTGCTCTGTGACCCTGATGGATCAAGACACAAATAAGACCACTTCATAACTACAGCTGGACACAGAGTAAATCATGAATGTGGGTAAGCCACAAAAATGATCAAACATCCGGCTGTGCAGGCTGATCAGCATGCCTGCTGCTTCTTTACTCGTTACAGTTTTAGCCTCGGTCTTGATATCCCTCTGTCTAGGTAAGATTTAATAAGAGACCCAACCATAGAATTGCCCCACTTTCTGACAACATTCAGCCCAGAGCGAAGCCCTATTTCCTAACCCTCCCCCCAAATCACCTAATGCAAGTCCAAATCTAAAAATAAATTCTTCTGAATGAATGCCATTTTCATGAGATACCCCCTCCCCAAGGTGTGATTTCTCCCTCACACAATGAGCAGCACACACTTCATGTTCAACCACAGTGGTGTCCCAGTGGAGGGTGTGACACCTTCTTTACTTCACCTATTAGTAATTTCAACTTAACTTGGCTAGAACATTGCAGGTAAACTTGATGTATCTTAATCTAGCTTTCCAGGTTCACATCTCTAATTTACACAGTATTTTCTCTCCAGATTTCCTCAATTTTTCAGTATTCTTTTCTTTAGACATGTAATAGGTCCACAATAATTTTGTTAAATGCTTGGCAATCTTCCTCCTTTCCAAGTATTTTAATAAATGTGATATTTATTTATTTATTTATTTATTTATTTATTCATTCATTCATTCATCATAGAAACATAGAAATGCTTATGGAAAGATGACAGTCCAGTTTTTGTTTAGCTGGCGCATGTTTTGCCATTTGCTTGTAAGGCATTTTGAAACTCTGAGGTTTCCTCTGAGTCAGCTCCCTGTAGGTAAACAAGTAGAAAGAACTGTGTCAGGGTACTGACATGGGGAAGCCAAAATTCCCAACTGTCAATAAGTGAGGTCAGTGGAGAGACTGAGTCATGCTCCATCTATGTAATTCTTTGAATTCCTAGAGGAAAAGTTCATGGAGGAAACGGTTTTGAACAAAATGAGAAACAATCCTTTTGGTCATGTTTTATTTCTCAACATCATTTCCTGTTCTTAGACTAAAAGGTACCTATGACTGATAACATTTGCTCCAAATTCTCAGAAAATAAAGCTTGTTTTCCATGAAAGGTGTCATTATCCTGTTTCTCTGCTGCATCAACCTTGACGTCTTGCCTACTTCCTGCTTATTTGCGGCCTACAGGCTACTGCAGCACTAGGGTGTCAGTTGGTCCCTCCCAGAACACTTCAGTTCTGCCCTGAAAGGATATATTTAATAACTGATTGGTGTGTCCCTTTAATACAAGAAAATGGAAACTGAACAACCAGAGGAAGCCTTTCCCAACACCGAAACCAATGGCGAACTTGGTAAACACCCTGCTGAAGATATGGAAGAGGAACAAGCTTTTAAAAGATCTAGAAACACTGATGAGATGGTTGAATTATGCATTCTGTTTCAGAACAAGAATGCTGGGGCAGTGGTTGGAAAAGGAGGCAAGAATATTAAGGCTCTCCATACAGACTGCAATGCCAGTGTTTCAGTCCCAGACAGCAGTGGCCCCGAGCGCACACTGAGTATCAGTGCTGATACTGCAACAGAGAAATTCTGAAGAAAATCATCCCTACCTTGGAAGAGGGCCTGCAGTTACCATCACCCACTGCAATCAGCCAGCTCCCGCTAGAATCTGATGCTATGGAATGCTTAAATTACCAACACTATAAAGGAGGCAACTTTGACTGTGAGTTGAGACTGTTGATTCATCAGAGTCTGGCTGGAGGAATTATTGGGGTCAAAGGTGCTAAAATCAAAGAATTTCAAGTGAACACTCAGACAACAATCAAGCTTTTCCAGGAATGTTGTCCTCAATCCACTGACAGAGTAGTCCTTACTGGAGGAAAACCTTTTAAGGTTGTAGAGTGCATAAAGATCATCCTTGATCTTATATCAGAGTCTCCCATCAAAGGACGTTCTCAGCCGTATGATCCCAATTTTTACGATGAAACCTATGATTATGGTGGTTTTACAATGTTTGATGACTGCCGTGGATGTCCCTTGGGATTTCCCATGTGGGCAAGAGGTAGTTTTGACAGAATGCCTCCTCGTCGGGGTAGGCGTCCCATGCCTCCATCCAGAAGAGATTATGATGATATGAGCCCTCGTCAAGGACCTCCTTCTGGACGAGGTGGCCGGGGTGGTGGCAGAGCTCAGAATCTTCCTCCTTCTCCACCACCACCTAGAGGAGGAGAGCTAATGGCCTATGACAGAAGAGGGAGACCTGGAGACCGTTATGATGGCATGGTTGGTTTCAGTGCTGATGAAACCTGGGACTCTGCCGTAGATACATGGAGCCCATCAGAGTGACAGATGGCTTATGAACCAGAGGGTGGCTCTGAACATGATTATTCCTATGGAGGGGGTCATGGCTCATATGGTGGTCTTGGTGGACCTATTATTACTACACAAGTAACTATTCCCAAAGATTTGGCTGGATCGATTATTGGCAAATGTGGTCAGTGGATTAAACAAACCCGTCATGAGTCAGGAGCTTCAATCAAAATTGATGAGCCTTTAGAAGGGTCCAAAGATCGGATCATTACCATTACAGGAACACAAGACCAGATACAGAATGCACAGTATTTGCTGCAGAACAGTGTGAAGAAGTATGCAGATGTTGAAGGATTCTAATGCAAGATATTTTTTTCTTTTTTATACTGTGAAGCAGTATTCTGGAAAGTTTTTCTAAGAATAGTGAAGAACTGAAGGAGTCCTGCATTTATTTTTTTTTAAATCTTCTTCTGTTTAAAAAGCCAACATTCCTCTGCTTCATGGGTGCGCTGCATTTGAGGTGTAGCGAAATCTTTGCAGTTCACCAGATGAAATGTTTTAGTTCCTTACAAACAGGGTTGGGGGTTGGGGGAGGGTGTGCAAAAACGAACATTGAAATTTTGAAACAGCAGCAGAGTGAGTGAATTTTAATTTTTGTTCATTGTTGGTGGTTTAAAAAAAGTCCTCCCATGTAATTATTGTGAACACTTTGCTTTGTGGCCACTGTAACATTTGCGGCAGTGGGACAGGGAGGAAAAGTAACAATAGTCCATATGTCCCTGGCATCTATTCAGAGCAGTGTGCACAATGTAATGCTCTTTTGTAAGAAACATTTTATGATTTTTAAAATAAATTTAGTGAACCTGTTTTTGGTGGTCATTTTTTTTAAGACTTTTTTTTTTAACATCTTTTTTTTTTTTTTCTTTTCCGGTACGCGGGCTTCTCACTGTTGTGGCCTCTCCCGTTGCGGAGCACAGGCTCCGGACACGCAGGCTTAGCGGCCATGGCTCACGGGCCTAGCCGCTCTGTGGCATGTGGGATCTTCCTGGACCGGGGCACGAACCCGTGTCTCTTGCATCGGCAGGCAGACTTTCAACCACTGCGCCACCAGGGAAGCCCCTTTTTTAACATCTTTATTGGAGTATAATTGCTTTACAATGGTGTGTTAGTTTCTGCTTTATAACAAAGTGAGTCAGCTATACATATACATATATCCCCATATCCCCTCCCTCTTGAGTCTCCCTCCCACCCTCCCTATCCCACCCCTCTAGGTGGTCACAAAGCACCGAACTGATCTTCCCGTGTGATGAGGCTGCTTCCCACTAGCTATCTATTTTACATTTGGTAGTGTATATATAAGTCCATGCCACTCTCTCACCTCGTCCCAGCTTACCTTTCCCCCTCCCCTTGTCTTCAAGCCCATTTTCTACGTCTGCATCTTTATTCCTGTCCTGCCCCTAGATTCTTCAGAACCATTCTTTTTAGATGCCATATATATGTGTTAGCATACGGTATTTGTTTTTCTCTTTCTGACTTATTTCACTCTGTATGACAGACTCTAGGTCCATCCACCGCACTACAAATAACTCAATTTCATTTCTTTTTATGGCTGAGTAGTATTCCATTGTATATATTGCCACATCTTCTTTATCCATTCATCTGTAAGACGGTCATTTTTAAAATGGCTGAATTCCCCACAAACTGCCCCCAAACTAAACACTAAGTTTAATTTTCAGTCCTCTGTTGGATATAAATAAATACATCTCTTGTTTGACTTAGGCAAAATATCTTGACACATTCAAGGCAAAATATCTTGACACATTCGAAATATTCAAGGAATCACATTGGTGATTTCTTAAGTGATTTGAAAGTCCATTGCTTGGGAGGAAATTCCACCATACATTCATGCTTATAATAAGCTGGCGATTTTTGTTTGTTTTTGCAAATACTTGCCCCTACTTTGCAACAATTTTCTGCTTGTAATTGTGAAGAACCAAGGTGGGGAACAATACAACAGATGGAGTATTTGGTATAAGAATATACCAGAAGCCTGGCAAGTTTTATTAATCAGAATAATACTTGGTTATGGAAGTGACTGATGCTAAATAAATTGTGATTGTTTTTTTTTTTTTTTTTTTTTTTTTTTTTTTTTTTTTTTTTTGTGGTACGCGGGCCTCTCACTGTTGTGGCCTCTCCCGTTGCGGAGCACAGGCTCCGGACGCGCAGGCTCAGCAGCCATGGCTCACGGGCCCAGCCGCTCCGCGGCATATGGGATCCTCCCAGACCGGGGCACGAACCCGTATCCCCTGCATCGGCAGGCGGACTCTCAACCACTGCGCCACCAGGGAGGCCCTGTGATTGTTTTTTATTAGATAATTTCTCACCTATAGACTTAAACTGTCAGCTTGGTAGTGTCTATTAGCTAAACTTTGTAAAATATATATATATATTCTTGTTTTTCCATTGTATGCAAATTGAAAGAAAAAGATGTACCATTTCTCTGTTGTATGTTGGATTATGTAGGAAATATTTGTGAACAATTCAAAAAAAGATGAAAAAAGTTCCTGTGGATGTTTTGTGTAGTATCTTAGCATTTGTATTGATAGTTAAAAGTTCACTTCCAAATAAAACTCCCATAATGCTAAGAAAAAAAATTTGTTTTCCTTGAGTTTGATGTAACTTTTATTTCACACAGTTACACAAGTTGGTGAATAGTAATATGACTGACTCAGCGTGAATTCCTTTAGTCTTATGAACCTATCATGAATTTCAAATGACAAAATCTAGATAAGCTGCATAAAAATGATCTGATTACTGCTTGGGTCTGGATATAATTCTATATCTTTTATCCCAGGAAGATGTCCACAAGCAAGCCCTTATTAAAACTATAGCATGTAGGGCTTCCCTGGTGGCGCAGTGGTTGAGAGTCCGCCTGCCGATGCAGGGGACACGGGTTCGTGCCCCGGTCTGGGAGGATCCCACATGCCGCGGAGCGGCTGGGCCCGTGAGCCATGGCCGCTGAGCCTGCGCGTCCGGAGCCTGTGCTCCGCAACGGGAGAGGCCACAACAGTGAGAGGCCCGCGTACCGCAAAAAAACAAAACAAAACAAAACTATAGCATGTAGAAAGTAAATCCCTCATTTAAAGTCATTTCAAACACCAAAGTATACAGTGTTGGTGTCTATTTATTAATGAAGAGCTTTCAGTTGCAGAAAACCTGAGTCAATGGGATTTAAACAATAATGAGGATTTATTGGCTCTTGTAACTGAAAACCAAAGGACGATCCCACATCAGACATGTTTTGGTTAAGAGCTTGGTTCTGTTTCTTCATTCTGGCTTTATCCCCAGCCGGACGTCACTCCACAGTCACAAAGGTGCATGGTCACAAAGGGGCGACAGGCTTCCTTGTCTATTTCCAGGGTAGAAAGTGGCACTTCTTACATATCAAATGATATTTCCTGTTCTTCAGGCAGATTGAACTAAGGTACATTGACCATAGTTGCAAGGGGTTTGAGAATAGGCTGATTGACTGTCAACTGGAACTGTGGAAATGGATAAGTCCATTTTCACATCACAGTTACTGTGTGATTACTACATGGTTACCAGATATTTCCTTAGGAAAGTCAGAGATCTATTGGGTAGGAGGAACAGAGGGAATAGATGCTGGTCAGGCCTGTCCAGGACTTTTCATTTTAAATCTTTGACCTATTGGAAGTGATATCCCATTTTACCTCTAAGTGGCAGTATTGGGCTAAAGACATGGGATCTAGACAGGTTGCAGTCATTCAATTCTTAGGTCGACAGTTACAAGCAGTATGGTTTTATGCACGTCACTTAACCTCTCCTTGCCTCAGCGCCTTCATTTGTAAGATGAAATTAGTAGAATCTTCTTTGTAGAGCTGCTATGAGTTTTCAGTGAAATGATGCATATACACCACTTAGCATAGTGCTTGTCAATTTCTAAGTATTGGGAACAATATATTTGCAGGTGAAGTAGCCATTTGATGGACTCTCTAAGGCATTGTTTTATCTGTTGGGGCATGTGCACGCTGCCCAGAATGTTTTGGAGGTTTTTCTTCCCATTTTTAGGACATTTTTATCAGTTAACTAATTTATTTTAAGTAAACTCAGTTCTTTGACCCAGAGACCAGCAGTCTGGTACTAAAGAAGTGATATGCTGTGGCATATTGTGATATAAATTCTCCAAAAAAAACCCCACCAAGTGTTCGTGATAGGGAATTTCCTTTGCAGTATAAATTTCATTCTTAAATGGTTTGAATACAGGGTACCAGCAGCATCTTACTGGGTCTCCATAGTTTCTTGTTAGGAAAATCACCACAGAAGGCCTGCTAAACCCATACAGGGCAATAAAGTTTTGATTATTCCTTGCTTACTTCTATGAGCTCAAGTAATTGGATAGCTGAATATAAGCATATGGCAATAGAAAAGTAATTTTCTTTTGGCTTGCAACTTTTAAATTTCATTTTACTTGAAGCTAGTGGTGAGGTGGGACGGTGGAGAGCAAGAAGAAAGGAGGTGAAGTAACCCTGGTTACTTGTTTTAAAACCCATCCAGTGAGGGCTAAAGATGGAGCTTGGACTACATTCCTTTGAAAAATCTATATAAACCTCATAATATATAAAGTAGATGAATTAGGGTGATTCCTTCAAATAGCTCTTTGCTTTTCAAAATGATTTATCTTATGTATTTAAAGAAATGACAAACTTGATGAATTTGGAATATGACTTGTGCTTAAGTATATGAAAACAATTAGATCAAGGGAAAGAACATCAGCTTTGGAGACAGAAAGACCACTCCTTAAATCCTGACATCACTGTTTGTCAGGTGTGTGACTTTGGAAAATTACTTATGTGACTTTGGAAAATAACTTGACATCTCTGAGCCCTCAGTTTCCAAATCTGTGAAAGAGGGACAATAATACCTTCTTTGTAAGAGTTTATGGAATGATTAAAAAAGAATTGTCTAGCACAATGAATGATAGATGTAAAGAGCACAAAAATTATTCTTATTTATAAAGATTCATTGAACATGTAAGTTATAAGGAAAGATCAATTATATAAAGTAAAGCACGTCTACACTCAGAATTCTATGACTTCTTATTGAATGTCCTACATCTGATCCTAAAGCATTCTTTTGTCACAGGATCTCATCACTTCAGGTTTAAAACTGAGAGACTTACACACTTCCTAGTGTCACTGAGGAGAACAAATAAACTGGAATGCCACTGTCAGCCCACTGAATCAATGCTCGGCTGCACATTATAATTGCTTGGGAACTTTGAAAAACCTAAATGCCCCAACCGTAACCCAGAACAATTAAATCAGAAGTTCCGGGAGTTGGATCCAGCCATGCGTTTTTTAAAGCTCTGCAGAAAATTCAAAGTGCAGCCAAGCTAGAGAATCATTGCTCTAAGCTGTTGCTTCTCAAACTATAATGTGCATGTGAATCACCTGAGGTCTAGTTAACTTGCAAGTTCTGATCCTATAGATCTGGGGTGGGGCCTGAGCCTCTGCATTTCCAGTACTCTTTTAGGCGATGCCATTGCTACTTGTTCCCGGACCACACTTTGAGCAGCCAGACACTCAGATGCTTATTTTTCTCTCTCTTTCCGCCACCACCCAGTTCTGGGAAAAAAAGCCTTTTATAAAAATACTTTCTCTTTCCTAGGAATAGCTTTATTTCCCCTTCAGTTTTATTGAGAAATAATCGACATATATCACTGTATAAGTTTAAGGTATACAGCATAATGACTTGACATACTTATATTGTGAAATAATTACCACAATATGTTTAGTTAACATCTGTCACCTCATATAAGTACAAACAATTTTTTTTCCTTCTGATGAGAACTTTTAGGAACCACACTCATGACAACTTTCAAATGTACAATACAGCAGTGTAAACTGTAGTCATCGTGTTGTACATTACATCCTTAGAGCATATTTGTCTTTTAACTGGAAGTTTGTACATTTGGACAACCTTCATCTAATTCCACCACCCCTTACGCCCTGCATCTGTTAACCACAAATTTGTTCTCTTTTTCTAAGAATTTTTTTTTTAAGATTCTATGTGTGAGTGATACCAGGTAGTATTTGTCTTTCTCTGGCTGACTTATTTACTCAGCATAGTGCCCTCAAACTCCATCCATGTTGTCACAAACGGCAGGATTTCCTCCTTTTTTTATGGCTGAATAACATTCCTCTGTGTGTGTGTGTGTGTGTGTACTATATTTTCTTTATCCATTCATCTGCTGATGCACACTTAGGCTGTTTCCATGTCTTGGCTATTGTAAATAATGCTGCAATGAACACTAGTGTGCTTGTATCTTTTCAAATTAGTGTTTTTGGTTTCTTTGGATAAATACCCAGAAGTGGAAGTGCTGGACGATATGGTAGTTCCATTTAAAAATTTTTGAGGAATCTCCATACTCTTTTCCATAGTGTGTGTGCCAATGTACATTCTCACCAACGGTGTACGTGGGTTCCCTTTTCTCCACATCCACACCAGCACCTATCTGTTGTCTTTTTGATGATGGCCATTCTAACAGGAGTGAGGTGATATCTCATTGTGGATCTGATTTACATTTCTCCTAGGAATTGCTTTTACTTCTGAGGCCACTGTCATCTTTATCCATGATAGGAGAATATTATTCTTTCTCCAGGAGTGTTTCAAACTGCTTTGCCCTTCTTAAAATATCAGTAATTTTGACTTATGAAAAATATATACCTCTGTCTTCAGTACAAGATGACTCACAATTTTATCATGAAAAAAATTGTAAAAGTATTGACATAATATGAACACCTTCAGAAATTTGACTGCTCTGAAAAGTTTTTAAAGAAGATAATTTACGCACAACTAAAAATCAAGAAGAATGCTTATTCAGGCAGTGTTTGTTTACACTGAAAACTGTTAAGAATTGTTGATACTGCTGAGATTTAGATTTGAATCCCCAAAGCAGCTTTAAACTGAACTGTCTTGTCCAGGATCATTTGGCTAAACTCCACTGGTCAGACTGTTACCAGCTGCCCCATAGCTGACCTTGACTTTTGGTAAAGAAAGCAGCAACTCCTGAATAGATCTGGGACTTGTCCAGGCTATGGCACAGGAATATCCACGTTAGTGGTGTGCCTTTAAAGGAGAGAGCCAGGATACTTAACATCCATTTTTTACTTTCGTGTTGGTTTTTTTTTTTTTTTACTTCTTTAGCCTGGCATAGTCGACCAAGCCAATGGCGTTTGAGTCAGCTATATCTAGGTTTGAAATGTCAGCCCTTCCTATTTTCTGTCTTTGAGTTTGGGACAAAGTACTTTGCTTGTTTGCATAAATCATTGCTTATTATAATCTCACATAACAGGAAGTTATGAAATAATGGTTTTAGGAATGGCTCAGCAGCTTGACCATGCAGCTTGACCATGTTATCAAGTTTCTCCTGATCCTGTCACATTGACAATGTGTTTCATCATGATGACTGTGGAAACTTCAAGTATCATATCTGCACAGGTATCATACCTACACAGGACAATGCCCTTAATAGAAAGACAGCGTATATCATATACCTCTATTTAATCAGGGAAAAAAGTCCTATCTAGAAGACTCCCTAGCTGACTGCCCTGTCATCTAACTGAGCAGGAATAAATTGCAGGTCAACCCCTGAACCAATCACTGACAAATAAGAATGGGATTATCATTATGGATTTAGATTTCTCATAATTCATCCCTGGGCAGAATTCACATTGTCACATTGTGGAGAACACACGGTCAAATCAGGATCCTCTTAGCAGGGAAAAGTGGGATATGCTAGTGTATTGACAACGTAGGTCTTTAAAACACCATTAACAGTTGTCCTTCTTCCTTGTTGAGACGATCTCCAAATTAGGCAATTACATTGGCCCACAGGGAATCATCAGCAGGTTTGTTATCCCCAAACTGATTTATTTCTTTACTTGAGAATGGCTGCAGTTTGTATCTTGGAAATTTTGTTTCTAGTAAAAGAGTTCTTATCGCATTGCCATAAGCTTTTTGAAAGTTTTCACCTAGAAGTTGAAAACACTATGATCTTTGTTGCTCTCTTCAAAATCTAAGACCAAGAAGGCAAAATTACATTTTTATTTATAAACAAGGACTAGGTTAACATCAAATTTAAATCTGAAATCAGAGAGGAAAGAGGACAAATTTTGTTCCTGTTGCATTAATATATCATGGACATTTGTTGCTTCCACTAATACTGTATTACGAGTTCTTCACTGGAGGTGACTGTGTCTTATTAATCTTTGTATTCCAAGAAGTTGACTCATTTCTTGGCTCATAGGAGATGTATGATAAATGTTGTGTTGAAAATAATCTCAAAACACACGATTTCATGCAACGTTAACTTGGTAAAGTTATAAGACAAAGTCATTGTCTTGGCATTAATGAATACCTCCTAATTTTCCTATGACCATACTTGAGGCAGCTTGTCAATGATCCTCCAGCTTATGGTGAATGTATCAAGTGGTGCTGACAGAGTCAACTCATGAATTGGCATTACTTGGCACACACAGAGTAGATGTGGCGCTTAGACTGTTTTTTGCAGCACGAAGCCCTCCATTTGTCCCAAGCTCGTTACTGCACATTGGTCTCAGAGTCCATAGCTGAGGGATATCAATAGTTCTGGGAACCAGCTCACATCACATCCTAAGCTTCACTGATGGCTATGTCTGAATCACAGCAAGGCTTGAGGGCGCAGGATTTCTTATAACTTGTTTGTCTGGTTTTCAGGAGTTGACTGATTAATGTGGACAGTCAGCTCATTTCTCAGTGTGAAAAAGATGGAACCACTGTGTAATACTAGAAATTTCTTGAAAAGGAAATATTTACAGAAATACGAGCAGAGCCTGAGGGAAGTGAGAATCAAGAATAGCTTCCCATAAGCTTTAACGTTAGAATGTAATTTTCTGGAAAGCAGAGACCTGTGACTTCTGTGTCCTCAGTCCCCATTGGTGATTTGCTGCAACACTTTATATTGTGTAATGCTCAGGAAAGTTCACATGTGCCAGATACCCTTCTTTCCTCCCGAATCATGAACACTGAGGGCCAGAGGGGCATTTGCACATAGAAGCGTCCCTAGGTGGTCATCCTGCCCTCACTCTCTCTTGGTAAGTGGCCATTCTAGGAGGGCTGGTCATTCTGGTCCGTTAGTTTGTTCATCTTCCATCATTCTCAGTTTGGGTAGCTCTTGCAGTCTTCCCAGAGCACGAACTTCCTCCCTAGGGTTCCTTACGAGAAGCCGTTGCCTTGGGCTTAAAGCTGAGCTTTTATGAGTAACACTGAGTCAGAGTATGGTAGTGATGATCTAAGATTCTGGAGTCCTATTTTCTGGGTTCAAATACCAACTCTGCCACTTGCAAGTTCTATGACCCCAGATGCTGTACCTCTTTTCGCCTCACTGCCTCACTCTCCTCCCCTATGGCGTAGGGCTTAAGGAAGTTTAAATGAAAGCATGGTCTGCCACAGAGAAAACACTGTGTAAGTTAGTAAGAGTATCATCATTTGTGTCCATCCCAATTCAGATGTATAACAACTTTAGCAATCCTACATGGAGCCTGTACACCAGTGGCATCAACTTAGAAATTTCTCGGCTATGCAAGATAGGTGACTAAGTAAACTGTATAGCAATGGTTGTGATCACCACTTTGTATCAGTATTTTGTTTTAAATGTTCTTAAATATCTTTCCTATAATTTCTTTATTTTCAGGTTAAAATATAAAGTTTTCAAGGGCTGGGACTTTCTTTATGAATTTCTTCATATACCCAATGCAGAAGTGCTACATATGTGTCAAATATAAAATGTACTGTTTTCAAAATTAAAAAAAAAAATCAGTTGAGAGGCAAGCCCTTCACAATGGCAAAACAACCAACCAACTCAGTCACAAGGCTCTTAGTTTTAGGACTGTTAAATTCTAGGGTCAATTCCATTGTTTTCAGTGTAATAATCTGACTACCTTATCACATAATCTTCCCACCTAACATCCATATGACTTTAGGATGCCTGGACCTCATCATTGCTTCTCATCTTAAGGAGGTACTGGGATTTCTAATGGTTTAGCTGATGACAGAGGTTGTAGTATTGAGGAATAATCCCTATTTAGAGAATAGAAGGCTCATGAACAGTTCATATGCAGTTAGAATATATTTTAACCAAAGAAATATCCAGTTGGCATTGCTCAAGTAACACAAGAGTTTCTGATCATTGGAAACCATGCAATATAGGCAAAGTGTTGGTGAAACATAGCAGTGTGTCCTGGTCCAAAAGATAACATTTTGGTTATTTCTCTGGTCATCGAAAAGCTGCATCTATATCACATGTACACAGCTTCTTGTAGGTGACTCAAAATGAATTATTTCAGCAAGGTAGTGGGTTTGACCCAGTTAGACATTGCAGAAGAGTTATCAAAAGTACTGGCTCTGGAACTCCCTGTGATCAGATCAAAGCACAGATGCACTAACTGGTGTGCGACCGCAGGCTGATTCCTTCACCTCTCTAAAGATCTGTTTTCTTTTCTAGAAAATTGATATAAAAATAGTACTACTTCATTACTGTAAGCATAAAATTTGAGAATGTGTAATGAAGTGCTTAGCCCACAGACTGTATAGTAAGAATTCACTACATTTCAGCCATTATTTTTTACTATTATTTGAAGACAATTTCTACCTTGACGCTGCATTGGTAAATAACATAATGGTGAGAAGAAAGCTCTTCCTGATTAGTACCGAGACCTGCATATTCAGGGAACTCTAATTTGTGTTTCAGTAAATGATCTGATTACTGGTGAGACCAGAAGGTCCTGTAAATGGCTACCCACCCTGTTCCTGTCAGAGCCTGAGTCAGGTTGAGACTAGCTGCCTGACACATTCCTATATGGTTCCCACCTAATGAAGCCACCTTCACACATTGCTTTCTTTAATTGACCAAGGACCTATTGAGAAAACTGTCATCACATGACAGAGGGTTCTTGGAAGGAAGAAGTGACTTGCCTGGGGCCAAGTTTCTGCAGTACTACTCGGACAGTCTTAATAATAGCCAACTTTAATGAGCATCTACTATGTACTGACATTGAGTTAAGCACTGTACGTGCATTATCCTGCTTAATATTCATAACTACCATTTGGAATGGGACTTTCATTATCTCATTTAAGTACAAGGAAACTGAAGTGAAGAGAGGCGTGCAATTTGTCCAAATCCCCACAACTTGGAAAAACCAGGGTGTGCTCTGATACTATACAATGATGGATGTAAGGACTTTGTGTATGAAAATTGTTGTTTCTCTGAGGCCTGTAGGTTACATATATTTTCGGAAGGGCAAAGATTAACTTCTGTTGAACTTTTTGTTTTTCTTTTTAATTTTACTTTTTATTCTATTTTATTTTTTTAACATCTTTATTGGAGTATAATTGCTTTACAATGGTGTGTTATTTTCTGCTTTATAACAAAGTGAATCAGCTATACATATACATATACATATATACCCATATCTCTTCCCTCTTGCGTCTCCCTCCCACCCTCTCTATCCCACCCCTCTAGGTGGTCACAAAGCACCCAGCTGATCTCCCTGTGCTATGTGGCTGCTTCCCACTAGCTATCGATTTTGCATTTGGTAATGTATATATGTCCATGCCACTCTCTCACTTTGTCCCAGTTTACCCTTCCCCCTCCCTGTGTCTTCAAGTCCATTCTCTAGTAGGTCTGCGTCCTTATTCTCATCCTACTCCCAGGTTCTTCATGACCATTTTTTGGTTTATTTTAGATTCCATATATATGTGTTAGCATACGGTATTTATTTTTCCCTTTCTGACTTACTTCACTCTGTATAACAGACTCTAGGTTCATCCACTCACTACAAATAACTCAGTTTCATTTGTTTTTATGGCTGAGTAATATTCCATTGTATATATGTGCCACATCTTCTTTATTCATTCATCTGTCGATGGACACTTAGGTTTTGTTTTTCTTTATACATTTTAAAAAATTAATTAGTTTATTATTTATTTATTTTTGGCTGTGTTGGGTTTTCGTTTCTGTGCGAGGGCTTTCTGTAGTTGTGGCGAGCGGGGGCCACTATTCACCACGGTGCGTGGGCCTCTCTTATTGTGGAGCACAGGCTCCAGACATGCAGGCTCAGTAGTTGTGGCTCATGGGCCCAGTTGCTCCGTGGCATGTGGGATCTTCCCAGACCAGGGCCCGAACCTGTGTCCCCTGCATTGGCAGGCAGATTCTCAATGACTGCGCCACCAGGGAAGCTCCCTATACATGATTTTTTAAAACTAAGTAATAGCTTTATTTTCTAATATAGAGGTAATTAGAGACATCAAAGCAAAAACGACTAGATAAAAGAAGAAAGGTTTATTTTGGTCACTTACAGACTCAACTCACATTTCAACTGCTTTCTATAGCCTTCCTAAATCTCCAGGGTTGAAATTAACCACCTCATCCTCTGGGCTCCCAAAAGACTTTTCAAAAAGAAATTTACATCCTGAGCAGGTTTGATATTAAAAATATTTAGCAACTGGTAGAGATGCTGGCCAAATACAGAAGCAAGGGCTTGGAGCTTATTTGTGCTAACCATTAACCCTTTAGCTCCTGGATCCTGGGGAATTCCAGGGTGACTCAGGTTTCTGTGATTACTGGGAAACACTCAGAGAACAAGAGCGAAGGTTATTTGCCAGGTGGTATGAAAGAATATGTTATTTCAACAACCAAAAAATATGTATGGGTACAGGGCCTATTTCTTTTTGTCGTTGTGGAGATATAATTGCTATATAACATTATATTAGTTTCAGGTATGCAACACAGTGATTAGATATTGGTATGTATTGTGGAATGATCACCACAGTAAGTCTAGTTAACATCCATCACCATACATAGTTACAAAATGTTTTATCTTGTGATGAAAAATTTTAAGATCTATTCTCTTAGCAATGGTCAAATATACAATACATTATTACTAACTATACTGCCCATGCTGTACATTATATTCCCATGACAGATTCATTTTATAGCTGGAGTTTGCACTTTTTAACCCCCCTCTCTCATTTTACCCACTCCGCAACCCCCTGCCTCTGGTCACCACCAATCTATTCTCTGTAGCCACGAGCTCTGTTTGTTTGACTTTTGTTTCATTTCTTATGTTTTTTTTTTTTTTGATTACACATATAAGTGAAATCATATAGTATTTGCCTTTCCCTTAGCATAATGCCCTCAAGGTCCATCCGTGTTTTCCCAAAAGGCAAGATTTCCCTCTTTTTTTGTGGATGAATAATACTCTATTCCATTTTCCGTAATTATGCACACACACACACACACACACACACACACACACACATATATATATATATATATATATATATATATACAGAGAGAGAGAGAGAGAGAGAGAGAGAGAGAGAGAGCATCTTCTTTATCCATTCACCCAAAAATGGACATTTAGGTTGTTTCCACATCTTGGCTATTATAAATAATGCTCCAAAGAACATGGGGATGCATATATCTTTTTAAAAAAATTTCGCATTATTTATTTATTTATTTATTTATTTTTTAACATCTTTATTGGAGTATAATTGCTTTACAATGGTGTGTTAATTTCTGCTTTATAACAAAGTGAATCAGCTATACATATACATATATCCTCATATCTCCTCCCTTTTGTGTCTCCCTCTAACCCTCCACATCCCACCCCCCTAGGTGGACACAAAGCACCGAGCTGACCTCCTTGTGTTATGTGGCAGCTTCCCACTAGCTACCTATTTTACATTTGGTAGTGTGTATATGTCCATGTTACTCTCTCTCACTTCATCCCAGCTTACACTTCCCCCTCCGCCTGTCCTCAAGTCCATTCTCTACGTCTGCATTTTTATTCCTGTCCTACCCCTAGGATCTTCAGAACCACTTTTTTTTTTTTTTTTTTAGATTCCATATATATGTGTTAGCATACGGTATTTGTTTTTCTCCTTCTGACTTATTTCACTATGTATGACAGTTTCTAGGTCTATCCATGTCACTACAAATAGTTCAATTTCATTTCTTTCTATGGTTGAGTAATATTCTATTGTATATATGTGCCAAATCTTCCTTATCCTTTATTCTGTTGGACACTTAGGTTGCTTCCATGTCCTGGCTATTGTAAATAGAGCTGAAATGAACATTGTGGTACGTGACTCATTTTGAATTATGGTTTTCTCTGGGTATATGCCCAGTAGTGGGATTGCTGGGTCATATGGTAGTCCTATTTTTAGTTTTTTAAGGAACCTCCATACAGTTCTCCAGAGTGGACGTATCAGTTTACATTCCCAGCAAAAGTGCAAGAGGGTATCCTTTTCTCCACACTCTCTCCCGCATTTATTGTTTGTAGATTTTTTGATGGTGGGTATTCTGACTGATGTGAGGTGATACATCATTGTACTTTTGATTTGCATTTCTCTAATGATTAGTGATGTTGAGCATTCTTTCATGTGTTTGTTGGCAATCTGTATATATTCTTTGGAGAAATGTCTGTTTAGGTCTTCTGCCCATTTTTGGATGGGTTGTTTGTTTTTTTGATATTGAGCTACATGAGAAGCTTGTATGTTTTGGAGATTAATCCTTTGTAAGTTGCTCCATTTGCAAATATTTTCTCCCATTCTGAGGGTTGTCTTTTCATCTTGTTTATGGCTTCCTTTCCTGTGCTAAAGCTTTTAAGTTTCATTAGGTCTCATTTGTTTATTTTTGTTTTTATTTCCATTTCTCTAGGAGGTGGGTCAAAAAGGATCTTGCTGTGATTTATGTCATAGAGTGTTCTGCCTATGTTTTCCTCTAAGAGTTTGATAGTGTCTGGCCTTCCATTTAGGTCTTTAATCAATTTTGAGTTTATTTTTGTGTATGGTATTAGGGAGTGTTCTAATTTCATTCTTTTACATGTAGCTCTCCAGTTTTCCCAGCACCACTTATTGAAGAGTCTGTCTTTTCTCATTGTATATTCTTGCCTCCTTTATCAAAGATAAGGTGACCATATGTGCGTGGGTTTATCTCTGGGCTTTCTATCCTATTCCATTGACCTATATTTCTGTTTTTGTGACAGTACCATACTGTCTTGATTACTGTAGCTTTGTAGTTTAGTATGAAGTCTGGGAGCCTGATTCCTCCAGCTTCATTTTTCTTTCTCAGGATTGTTTTGGGGGGGATTTGAGAAGATGGCAGAAGAGTAAGACACGGAGATCACCTTCCTCCTCACAGATACATCAGAAATACATCTGCACGTGGAAATGCTCCTATAGAACACCCACTGAACGCTGGCAAAAGACCTCAGACCTCCCAAAAGACAAGAAGCTCCCCACATACCTGGGTAGGGCAAAAGAAAAAAGAAAAAACAGAGACAAAAGAATAGGGACGGGACCTGCACCATTGGAAGGGAGCTGTGAAGGAGGAAAGGTTTCCACACAGTAGAAGCCCCTTCGTGGGTGGAGACTGCACATGGCGGACGGGGGAACCTTCGGAGTCGCGGAGGAGAGTGCAGCCACAGGGGTGCGGAGGACAAAGTGGAGAGATTCCTGCACAGAGGATCAGTGCTCACCAGCACTCACTAGCCCAAGAGGCTCGTCTGCTCACCCGCCGGGGTGGGCGGGGGCTGGGAGCTGAGGCTCGGGCTTCGGAGGTCGGTCCCAGGGAGAGGACTGGGGTTGGCGGCGAGAACACAGCCTGAAGGGGGCTAGTGCACCACAGCTAGCCGGGAGGGAGTCCGGGAAAAAGTCTGGAGCTGCTGAAGAGGCAAGAGACGTTTTCTTGCCTCTTTGTTTCCTGGTGCACAAGGAGATGGGTTTCAGAGCGCTGTTTAAAGGAGTTCCAGAGACGGGCGTGAGCCAAGGCTACCAGCGTGGACCCTAAAGACGGGCATGAGATGAAAGGCTGCTGCTACTGCAGCCACCAAGAAGCCTGTGTGCAAGCTCAGGTCACTCCCCAGAGCTCCCCTCTCGGGAGCCTGTGTAGCCCGCCACTGCCAGGGTCCCGTGATTCAGGGACAACTTCCCCAGGAGAACGCACGGTGTGCCTCAGGCTGGTGCAACATCCTGCTGGCCTCTGCCACCGCAGGCTCGCCCCGCATCCGTACCCCTCCCTCCCCCCGGCCTGAGTGAGCCAGAGCCCACAAATCAGATGCTCCTTTAACCCCGTCCTGTCTGAGCAAAGAACAGATGCCCTCAGGCGACCTACATGCAGAGGCAGGGCCAAACACAAAGCTGAACCCCGGGAGCTGTGCGAACAAAGAAGAGAAAGGGAAATTTCTCCCAGCAGCCTCAGGAGCAGCGGATTAAATCTCCATAATCAACTTGATGTACCCTGCATCTGTGGAATACCTGAATAGGCAACGAATCATCCCAAATTGAGGAGGTGGACTTTGGGAGGAATTATATATTATTTTTTCCCCTTTTCCTCTTTGGGTGAGTCTGCATGTGTATGCTACTGTGTGAAATTTTGTCTGTATAGCTTTGCTTTCACCATTTGTCCTAGGGTTCTGTCCATCTGTTTTTTTTTTTTCTTTTTTCTTTTAACTTAAACATTTTTTCTTAATAATTATTTTTTATTTAATAACTTTATTTTATTTTATCTTTATTTTATTTTATCTTCTTTCTTCCTTTCTTTCTTCCTTCATTCATTTCTTTCTTTCTTTCTTTCTTCCTTCCTTCCTTCCTTCCTTCCTTCCTTCCTTCCTTCCTTCCTTTCTGTCTTTCTTTTTTTTTTCTCCCTTTTATTCTGAGCCGTGTGGATGAAAGGCTCTTGGTGCTCCAGTCAGGAGTCAGTGCTGTGCAACTGAGGTGGGAGAGCCAACTTCAGGACACTGGTCCACAAGAGACCCCTCAGCTCAACGTAATATCAAATGGCAAAAATCTCCCAGAGATCTCCATCTCAACACCAAGACCCAGCTCTGCTCAATGACCAGCAAGCTGCAGTGCTGGACACCCCATGCCAAACAACTAGCAAGACAGGAACACAACACCACCCATTCTCAGAGAGCTGCCTAAAATCATACTAAGTTCACAGACAACCCAAAACAGACCAGTGGACATGGTCCTGCCCACCAGAAAGACAAGATCCAGCCTCATACACCAGAACACAGGCACTAGTCCCCTCCACCAGGAAGCCTACATAGCCCACTGAACCAACCTTAGCCACTGGGGGCAGACACCAAAAACAACGGGAACTATGAACCTGCAGCCTGAGAAAAGGAGACCCCAAACACAGTAA
Source organism: Hyperoodon ampullatus (assembly GCF_949752795.1). Taxonomy (NCBI): domain Eukaryota; kingdom Metazoa; phylum Chordata; class Mammalia; order Artiodactyla; family Ziphiidae; genus Hyperoodon; species Hyperoodon ampullatus. The sequence goes on along the minus strand of NC_136914.1, from coordinate 50,978,928 downwards.
GATAAGCAAAATGAAAAGACAGAAAAACATACAGCAGATGAAGGAACAAGGTAAAAACCCACCAGACCTAACAAATGAAGATGGAATAGGCAGTCTACCTGAAAAAGAATTCAGAATAATGATAGTAAAGATGATCCAAAATCTTGAATAGAGAAAATGCAAGAAACATTTAACAAAGACCTAGAAGAACTAAAGAGGAAACAAGCAATGATGAAAAACACAATAAATGAAATTAAAAATTCTCTAGAAGGGATCAATAGCAGAATAACTGAGGCAGAAGAATGGATAAGTGATGTGGAAGATAAAAGAGTGGAAATAACTACTGCAGAACAGAATAAAGATAAAAGAATGAAAAGAATTGAGGACAGTCTCAGAGACTTCTGGGACAATATTCAATGCAGCAACATTCGAATTATAGGGGTCCCAGAAGAAGAAGAGGAAAAGAAAGAGACTGAGAAAATATTTGAAGAGATTATAGTTGAAAACTTCCTTAATATGGGAAAGGAAATAGTTAATCAAGTCCAGGAAGCACAGACAGTCCCATACAGGATAAGTCTAAGGAGAAACATGAAAGGACACATATTAATCAAAGTATCAAAAATTAAATACAAAGAAAACATATTAAAAGCAGCAAGGGAAAAACAACAAGTAATGCACAAGGGAATCCCCATAAGGTTAACAGCTGATCTCTCAGCAGAAACTCTACAAGCCAGAAGGGAGTGGCAGGACATAATTAAAGTGATGAAGGAGAGAAACCTGCAACCAAGATTACTCTACCCAGCAAGGATCTCATTCAGATTTGATGGAGAAATTAAAACCTTTACAGACAAGCAAAAGCTGAGAGAGTTCAGCACCACCAAACCAGCTTTACAACAAATGCTAAAGGAACTTCTCTAGGCAAGAAACACAAGAGAAGGAAAAGACCTACAATACCAAACAAAAAACAATTAAGAAAATGGGAATAGGAACATACATACCAATAATTACTTTAAATGTAAATGGATTAAATGCTCCCACCAAAAGACATAGACTGACGGAATGGACCCAAAAAAAAGATCCATATATATGCTGTCTACAAGAGACCCACTTCAGACATAGGGACACATACAGACTGAAAGTGAAGGGATGGAAAAAGATATTCCATGCAAATGGAAATCAGAAGAAAGCTAGAGTAGCAATTCTCATATCAGACAAAATAGATTTTAAAATAAAGCCTATTACAAGAGACAAAGAAGGATACTACATAATGATCAAGGGATCGATCCAAGAAGAAGATATAACAATTGTGAATATTTATGCACCTAACATAGGAGCACCTCAAAACATAAGGCAAATGCTAACAGGCATAGAAGGGGAAATTGACAGTATCACAATCATAGTAGGGGATGTTAACACCCAACTTTCACCAATGGAAAGATCATCCAAAATGAAAATAAATAAGGAAGCACAAACTTTACATGATACATTAAACAAGATGGACTTAATTGATATTTATAGGACATTTCATCCAAAAAAACAGAATACACATTTTTCTCAAGTGCTCATGGAACATTCTCCAGGATAGATCATATCTTGGGTCACAAATCTAGCCTTGGTAAATTTAAGAAAATTGAAATTGTATCAAGTATCTTTTCTGACCACAATGCTATGGAACTGTATATCAATTACAGGAAAAATCTGTAAAAAATACAAACACATGGAGGCTAAACAATACACTACTTAATAACGAAGTGATCACTGAAGAAATCAAAGAGGAAGTCAAAAAATACCTAGAAACAAATGACAATGGAGACACGATGAACCAAACCTATGGGATGCAGCAAAAGCAGTTCTAAGGGACAAGTTTATAGCAATACAATCCTACCTTAACAAACAGGAAACATCTCAAATAAACAACCTAACCTTGCACCTAAAACAATTAGAGAAAGAAGAAGAACAACAACAAAAAACCCCCAAAGTTAGCAAAGGAAAGAAATCATAAAGATCAGATCAGAAATAAATTAAAAAGAAATGAAGGAAACAATAGCAAAGATCAATAAAACTAAAAGCTGGTTCTTTGAGAAGATAAACAAAATTGATAAACCACTAGCCAGACTCATCAAGAAAAAAAGGGAGAAGACAAATCAATAGAATTAGAAATGAAAAAGGAGAAGTAACAACTGACACTGCAGAAATACAAAGCATCATGAGAGAATACTACAAGCAACTCTATGCCAATAAAATGGAAAACCTGGAAGAAATGGACAAATTCTTAAAAATGCACAACATGCCGAGACTGAATCAGGAAGAAATAGAAAATATGAACAGACCAATCACAAGCACTAAAATTGAAACTATGATTTAAAATCTTCCAACAAACAAAAGCCCAGGACCAGATGGCTTCACAGGTGATTTCTATCAAACATTTAGAAAAGAGCTAGCATCTATCCTTCTCAAAATCTTCCAAAATATAGCAGAGGGAGGAACACTCCCAAACTCATTCTACGAGGCCACCATCACCCTGACACCAAAACCAGACAAAGATGTCACAAAGAAAGAAAACTATAGGCCAATATTACTGAGGAACATAGATGCAAAAATCCTCAACAAAATACTAGCAAACAGAATCCAACAGCACATTAAAAGAATCATACACCATGATCAAGTGGGGTTTATTCCAGGAATGCAAGGATTCTTCAATATATGCAAATCAATCAACGTGATACACCATATTAACAAATTGACGGAGAAAAACCATATGATCATCTCAATGGATGCAGTGAAAGATTTTGACAAAATTCAACACCCAGTTATGATAAAAACCCTGCAGAAAGTAGGCATAGAGGGAACTTTCCTCAACATAATAAAAGCCATATATGAAAAACCCACAGCCGACATCATCCTCAATGGTGAAAAACTGAAACCATTTCCACTAAGATCAGGAACAAGACAAGGTTGCCCACTGTCACCACTGTTATTCAACAGTTTTGGAATTTTTAGCCACAGCAATCACAGAAGAAAAAGAAAATAAAGGAATCCAAATCAGAAAAGAAGTAAAGCTATCACTGTTTGCAAATGACATGAGTAAAGCTGTCACTGTTTGCAGATACATAGAGAATCCTAAAGGTGCTACCAGAAAACTACTAGAGCTAATTAATGAATTTGGTAAAGTAGCAGGATACAAAATTAATGCACAGGAATCTCTGGCATTCTTATACAGTAATGATGAAAAATCTGAAAGTGAAATTTAGAATACACTCCCATTTACCACTGCAACAAAAAGAATAAAATATCTAGGAAAAAACCTACCTATGGAGACAAAAGACCTGTATCAGAAGATTATAAGACACTGATGAAAGAAATGAAAGATGATACAAATAGATGGAGACATATACCATGTTCTTGGATTGGAAGAATCAACACTGTGATAATGACTCTACTACCCAAAGCAATCTACAGATTCAATGCAATTCCTATCAAACTACCACTGGCATTTTTCACAGAACTAGAACAAAAAATTTAACAATTTGTATGGAAACACAAAAGACCCCAATAGCCAAAGCAATCTTGAGAATGAAAAATTGAGCAGGAGGAATCAGGCTCCCTGACTTCAGACTATACTACAAAGCTACAGTAATGAAGACAGTATGGTACTGGCATAAAAACAGAAATAAAGATCAATGGAACAGGATAGAAAGCCCAGAGATAAACCCACGCACATATGGTCACATTATGTTTGATAAAGAAGACAAGAATATAAAATAAGAAAAGACAGACTCTTCAATAAGTGGTGCTGGGAAAACTGGACAGCTACATGTAAAAGAATGAAATTAGAACACTCCCTAACACCATGTACAAAAATAAACTCAAAATGGATTAAAGACCTAAATGGAAGGCCAGACACTATCAAACTCTTAGAGGAAAACTTAGGCAGAACACTCTATGACATAAATCACAGCAAGATTCTTTTTGACCCACCTCCTAGAGAAATGGAAATAAAAACAAAAATAAACAAATGGGACCTAATGAAACTTAAAAGCTTTTGCACAGGAAAGGAAACCATAAAGAAGACAAAAAGACAACCCTCAGAATTGGAGAATATATTTTCAAATGAAGCAACTGACAGGGGATTAATCTCCAAAATTTACAAGCAACTCATGCACCTCAATAACAAAGAAACAAACAACCCAATCCAAAAATGGGCAGAAGACCTAAATAGACATTTCTCCAAAGAAATATACAGATTGCCAACAAACACATGAAAGAATGCTTAATATCATTAATCATTAGAGAAATGCAAATCAAAACTACAGTGAGGGGCTTTCCTGGTGACACAGTGGTTGAGAATCTGCCTGCTAATGCAGGGGACACGGGTTCAAGCCCTGGTCTGGGAAGATCCCACATGCCGCAGAGCAACTGGTCCTGTGAGCCACAGCTGCTGAGTCTGCACGTCTGGAGCCTGTGTTCTTCCACAAGAGAGGCAGCGATAGCGATTGGCCCACGCAACGCGATGAAGAGTGCCCCCCGCTTGCCACAACTAGAGAAAGCCCTCGCACAGAATTGAAGACCCAACACAGCCAAAAATAAATAAATAAACAAATGTGGGGTTTAAAATAACAAAAAATACTACAGTGAGATATCATCTCACACTGGTCAGAATGGCCATCATCAAAAAATCTAGAAACAATAAATGCTGGAGAGGGTGTGTAGAAAAGTGAACACTCTTGCACTGCTGGTGGGAATGTAAATTGATACAGCCACTACGGTGAACAGTATGGAGGTTCCTTAAAAAACCACGAATAACACTATCATACGACCCAGAAATCCCACTACTGGGCATATACCCTGAGCAAACCATAATTCAAAAAGAGTCATGTACCACAATGTTCATTTGAGCTCTATTTACAATAGCCAGGAGATGGAAGCAACCTAAGTGTCCATCAACAGATGAATGGATAAAGAAGGTGTGGCACATATATACAATGGAATATTATTTAGCCATAAAAAGAAACGAAATTGAGTTATTTGTAGTGAGATGGATGGACCTAGAGTCTGTCATACAGAGTGAAGTAAGTCAGAAAGAGAAAAACAAATACCATATGCTAACACATATATATGGAATCTGAGAAAAAAAAAAAGGTCATGAAGAACCTAGGGGTAAGATGGGAATAAAGACACAGACCTACAAGAGGATGGACTTGAGGATATGAGGAGGGCGAAGCGTAAGCTGTGACAAAATGAGAGAGTGGCATGGACATATATACACTACCAAATGTAAGATAGATAGCTAGTGGGAAGCAGCCGCATAGCACAGGGAGATCAGCTCGGTGCTTTGTGACCACCTAGAGGAGTGGGATAGGGAGGATGGGAGGGAGACAGACGCAAGAGGAAGAGACATGGGAACATATGTATATGTATAACTGATTCAGTTTGGTATACAGCAGAAACTAACACACCATTGTAAAGCAATTATACTCTAAAAGATGTTAAATAAAGAAGATTGTTTTGGCTATTTGTGGTCTTTTGTGTTTCCATACAAATTGTGATAATTTTTTTTTAGTTCTGTGAAAAATTCCATTGGTAGTTTGATAGGGATTGCATTGAATCTGTAGATTGCTTTGGGTAGTATAGTCATTTTCAAAAAGTTGATTCTTCCAATACAGGAACATGGTATATCTTTCCATCTCTTTGTATCATCATAAATTTCTTTCATCAATGTCTTATAGTTTTCTGCCTAGAAGTCTTTTGTCTCTTTATGTAGGTTTATTCCTAGATATTTTTTCTTGCAGTGGTAAATGGGAGTGTTTCCTTAATTTCTCTTTTATATTTTTCAACATTAGTGTATAGGAATGCAAGAGATTTCTGTAATTAATTTTGTACCCGGCTACTTTACCAAGTTCGTTGATTAGCTCTAGTAGTTTTCTGGTAGCATCTTTAGGATTCTCTGTATATAGTATCATGTCATCTGTATACAGTGACAGTTTTACTTCTTCTTTTCCAAATTGGATTACTTTTATTTCTTTTCATTCTACGATTCATGTGGCTAAAACTTCCAAAACTATGTTGAATAATAGTGGTGAGAGTGGGCACCTTGTCTTTTTCCTGATCTTATTGGAAAAGGTTTCGATTTTCACTATTGAGAATTCTGTTAGCTGTGTGCTTGTCATATATGGCCTTTATTATGTTGAGATAAGTTCCCTCTACGCCTACCTTCTGAAGGGTTTTTATGATAAATGGGTGTTGAATATTCTCAAAAGCTTTTTCTGCATCTATTAAGATGATCATATGGATTTTATCCATCAGATTGTTAATATGTTGTATCACATTGATTGATTTGTGTATATTGAAGAATCCTTGCAATCCTGGGATAAACCCCACTTGATCATGGTGTATGATTCTTTTTCTTTCTTTCTTTTTTTTTATTCTTTTAATATGGTGTTGCATTCTGTTTGCTAGCATTTTGCTGAGGATTTTTGCATCTATATTCATCAGTAATATTGGCTTGTAGTTTTCTTTTTTTGTGACATCTTTGTCTGGTTTTGGTGTCAGGGTGATGGTGGCCTTGTAGAGTGAGTTTGAGAGTGTTCCTCCCTCTGCTATATTTTGGAAGAATTTGAGAAGGATAGATGTTAGCTCTTCTCTAAATGTTTAATAGAATTCGACTGTGAAGACATCTGGTCCTGGGCTTTTGTTTGTTGAAAGATTTTGAATCACAGTTTCAGTATTAGTGCTTGTGATTGGTCTGTTTATATTTTCTATTTCTTCATGGTTCAGTCTTGGAACGTTGTGCATTTCTAAGAATTTGTCCACTTCTTCCAGGTTGTCCATTTTATTCGCATAGAGTTGCTTGTAGTAATCTCTCATGATCCTTTGTATTTCTGCAGTGTCAGTTGCTACTTCTCCTTTTTCATTTCTAATTCTGTTGATTTGAGTCTTCTCCCTTTTTTTCTTGATGAGTCTGGCTAATGGTTTATCAATTTTTTTTTTATCTTCTCAAAGAACCAGCTTTTAGTTTCATTGATCTTTGCTATCATTTCCTTCATTGCTTTTTCATTTATTTCTGATCTGATTTTTATGATTTCTTTCCTTCTGCTAATTTTGGGTATTTCTTTTCTTCTTTCTCTAATTGCTTTAGGTTTAAGGTTAGTTGTTTAATTGAGATTTTTCTTGTTTCTTTAGGTAGGATTGTATTGCTATAAACTTCCCTCTTAGAACTACTTTTGCTGTATCCCATAGGTTTTCATTGTCATTTCTTTGTAGGTATTCTTTGATATCCTCTTTGATTCCTTTAGCTGTCTCTTGGTTATTTAGTAGTGTATTGTTTAGCTTCCATGTGTTTGTATTTTTTAGTTTTTTTTCCTGTAATTGATATCTAGTCTCATAGCATTGTGGTTGGAGAAGATACTTGATATGATTCCAATTTTCTTTAATTTAGCAAGGCTTGATTTGTGAACCAAGATATAATCTTTACTGGAGAATGTTCCATGAGCACTTGAGAAGAAAGTGTATTCTGTTGTTTTTGGATGGAATGTCCTATATATATCAGTTAAGTCCATCTTGTTTAACGTGTCATTTAACGTTTGTGTTTCCTTATTTATTTTCATTTTGGATGATCTCTCCATTGGTGAAAGTGGGGTATTCTAGTCCCCTACTATTAGTGTGTACTGTCAGTTTCCCCTTTTATGGCAGTTAGCATTTGCCTTATGTTTTGAGGTACTCCTATGTTGGGTGCATAAATATTTACAATTGTTATATCTTCTTCTTGGATTAATCCCTTGATCATTATGTAGTGACCTTCTTTGTCTCTTGTAGTAGTCTTTATTTTAAAGTCCATTTTGTCTGATATGAGAATTGCTACTTCAGCTTTCTTTTGATTTCTATTTGCATGGAATATCTGTTTTCTATCCCCTCACTTTCAGTCTGTATGTGTCCCTAGGTTTGAGGTGGGTCTCTTGTAGACAGCATATATATGGGTCTTGTTTTTGTATCCATTCAGCCAGTGTATATCTTTTGGTTGCAGCATTTAATCCATTTACATTTAAGGTAGTTATTGATATATATGTTCCTATTACCATTTTCTTAATTGTTTTTTGTTTGTTATTGTAGGTCTTTTCCTTCTCTTGTGTTTCCTGCCTAGAGAAGTTCCTTTAGTATTTGTTGTAAAGCTGGTTTGGTGATGATAAATTCTCTTAGCTTTTGCTTGTCTGTAAAGGTTTTAATTTCTCTGTCGAATCTGAATGAGATCCTTGCTGGGTAGAGTAATCTTGGTTGTAGGTTTTTCACTTTCATCACTTTAAATATGTTCTGCCACTACCTTCTCGCTTGCAGAGTTTCTGCTGAACTGTCAGCTGTTAACCTTATGAGGATTCACTTCTATATATTTGTTGCTTTTGCCTTGCTGCTTTTAATATTTTTTCTCTGTATTTTATTTTTGTTAGTTTGATTAATATGTGTCCTGGTGTGTTTCTCCTTGAATTTATCTTGTATGGGACTTTCTGCTCTTCCTGGACTTGACTGACTATTTCCCCTCCCATATTAGCGAAGTTTTCAAATATAGTCTCTTCAAATAGTTTCTCAGTCCCTTTCTTTTTCTCTTCTTCTTCTGGGACCCATATAATTTGAATGTTGGTGCATTTAATGTTGTCCCAGAGGTCTCTGAGACTGTCTTCAATTCTTTTTATTCTTTTTTCTTTATTCTGCTCTGCAGTAGTTATTTCCACTATTTTATCTTCCAGGTCACTTATCCATTCTTCTGCCTCAGTTATTCTGCTATTGATTCCTTCTACAGAATTTTTAATTTCTTTTATTATGTTGTTCATCATTTTTTGTTTGCTCTTTAGTTCTTCTAGGACCTTTTAAAATGTTTCTTGTATTTTCTCCATTCTATTTCCAAGATCTTGGATCATCTTTATTATTAATACTGTGAATTCTTTTTCGGGTAGACTGTCTTTTTACATTTTATTTGTTAGGTCTGGTGGGTTTTTACCTTGCTCCTTCATCTGCTGTGTATTTCTCTGTCTTCTCATTTTGCTTAATTTACTGTATTTGAGATCTCTTTTTCACAGGCTGCAGGTTCGTAGTTCCCACTGTTTTTGGTGTCTACCCCCAGTGAGTCAGTGGGTTGTGTATTCTTCCTGGTAGAGAGGACTGGTGCCTGTGTTCTGGTGAATGAGGCTAGATCTTGTCTTTCTTGTGGGTGGGACCGTGTCTGGTGGTGTGTTTTGGGGTGTCTGTGAACTCATTATGATTTTAGGCAGCCTCTCTGCTAATGGGTGGGGTTGTGTTCCTGTCTTGCTAGTTGTTTGGCATAGAGTGCCCAGCTCTATAGCTTGCTGGTCGTTGAGTGAAGCTGGGTCTTAGCATCGAGATTGAGGTCTCTGGGAGAGCTTTTGCTGTTTGATATTACATGGAGCTGGGAGGTCTCTGGTGGGCCAATGTCCTGAACCTGAGAGGCTCAGGCCTGACACCAGGCTGGAGCACAAAGACCATGTCAGCCCCACGGCCCAAAAGGAAAGGTAGAAAAGAAAAAAAAAAAGGAAGAAAGAAAAAGATAAAATAAAATAAAATAAAGTTATTAAAGTAAAAAATTATGAAAAATATAAAAATGAAAAAAAGAAAAGAGAGGAAGCAAACCAAAAAACCATTCCACCAATGATAACAAGCGCTAAAAACTGTACTTAAACAAACAAACAAACAACAAAAAAGGATAGACAGAACCCTAGGACAAATGGTAAATGGAAAGCTATACAGACAAAATCACACAAAGAAGCATGCACATACACAGTCACAAAAAGAGAAAAGGGGAAAAAAAAACCCCAAGTCTACAGTTGCTCCCAAAATCCACCACCTCAATTTTGGGATGATTCGCTGTCTGTTCAGGTATTTCACAGATGCAGGGTATACCAAGTTGATTGTGGAGAGTTAATCCACTCCTGAGGGTGCTGGGAGAAATTTCCCTGTCTCTTCTTTGTTCGCACAACTCCTGGGGTTCAGTTTTGGATTTGACCCCGCATCTGCGTGTAGGTCGCCTGAGGGCATCTGTTCCCCACCCAGACAGGAGGGAGTTAAAGGAGTGGCTCATTAGGGGGCTCTGTCTTACTCAGGCAGGTGGGAGGGATGGGTATGAATGCGGGGCAAGCCTGAAGTGGCAGAGGCTGGTGTGAAGTTGCAACAGCCTGAGGCAGGTTCTACGTTCTCCCAGGGAAGTTTTCCCTGGATCACGGGACCCTGGCAGTGGCGGGTTGCACAGGCTCCCAGGAGGGGAGGTGTTGATAGTGACCTGTGCTTGCACACAAGGTCCTTGGTTGCAACAGCAGCAGCCTTAGCATTTCATGCCCGTCTCTGGTGTCTGCAGTGGTAGCCACCTCTTGTGCCCCTCTCTGAAGCTCATTTAGGAGGTCCTCTGAATCCCCTCTCCTCATGCACCCCGAAACAATGGTCTCATGCCTCTTACGCAGTTCTAGAATTTCCCAGACTCCCTCCTGGCTAGCTGTGGCGTACTAGGCCCCTTCAGGCTGTGTTCACACAGCCAACCCCAGTCCTCTCCCTGGGGTCTGACCTCCGAAGCCCGAGCTTCAGCTCCCAGACTCCACCTGCCCCAGCAGGTGAGCAAACAAGCCTCTCAGGCTGTTGAGTGTCGGTCGGCACTGATCCTGTGTGGGAATCTCTCCACTTTGCCCTCTGCACCCCTGTTGCTGCGCTGTCCGAGGTGGCTCCGAAGTTTCACCCCCGCCCATCCCCATCTCTGCCAGTGAAAGGGCTTCCTACTGTGTGGAAACTTTTCTGCATTCACAGCTCCCTCCCAGAAGTGCAGTTCTGTCCCTATTCTTTTGTCTCTGTTTTTTCTTTTTTCTTTTGCCCTACCCAGGTATGTGGGGAGTTTGTTGACTTTTGGGAATTCTGAGGTCTTCTGCCAGCATTCAATATGTGTTCTGTAGGAATTGCTCCACATGTAGATGTATTTCTGATGTATTTGTCGGGAGGAAGGTGATCTCCATGTCTTACTCCTCCGCCATCTTGAAGGTCCCCCACATATACCTTTTTGAGTTAGTGTTTTTGTTTTCTATGTAAAAATATATAGGAGTAGAATTGCTGAATCATATGGTAGTTTTGTTTTAATTTTTTTTGATAAACCTCCATACTATTTTCCATAGCGGCTGCACCAATTTACATTTCCACCAACAGTGCACGAGGCTTTCCCTTTTTCCATATCTTTACCAACATTTGTTACATCTTGTATTTTGAATAACAGTTATTCCAACAGGAATGAGGTAATATCTAATTGTGGTTTTGATTTGCATTTCCTAATTGATTAGTGATGTTAAGAACCTTTTCATATACCTGTTGAGTATGTGCATGTATTTTCTGTAAAAATTGTCTGTTCAAGTTCTTTGCCCATTTTTAATCAAGATGGGTTTTTGTTGTTGTTTTGCTATTGAGTTGTATGAGCTTCTTATATTTTGGATATTAACCCCTTATCAGATGTATGGTTTACAAATATTTTCTCCCAATAAGTAGGTTGCCTTTTCATTTTGTTGGCGATTTTCCTTGCTCTGCAGAAGCTTCTTAGTTTGATGTAATTCCACTTGTTTATTTTTGTTTTTGTTGTCTTTGCTTTTGCCTTGGTGTCAAATCCAAAAAATTGCCAAGATCAATGGCAAGGAGGTTGTCACCTATATTTATTTCAAGAGTTTTATTGTTTCGGGTCTTATATTCAAATCTTTGATCATTTTTGAGTTGATTTTAGTGTATGGTGTAAGGTAACACTCCAGTTTCATTCTTTTGCATGTGGCTGTCTAGTTTTCTCAACACTTTTTATTGAAGAGATTGTCCTTTTACCATTGTATATTCTTGGCTCCTTTGTCATAAATTAATTGACCATATATGTGTGGGTTTACTTCTGAGCTCTCTATTCTGTCCCATAGATCTATGTGTCTGTTTTTATGCCAATACCATACTGCTTTGATTCCTAAAGATTTGTAGTATAGTTTGAAATCAGGGAGTGTGATACCTCCAGTTTTGTCCTTCTTTCTCAAGATTGCTTTGGCTATTTAGTTCTCTTATGGTACAAATTTTAGAATTGTTTCTTCTATTTCTGTGAAAAGTGCCATTGAAATTTTAATAGGAATTGCACTGAATCTGTAGATTGCTTTTGGGAGTATGGTCATTTCAACAATACTAATTCTTCCAATCCATGAGCACAAAATATTATCATTTCCTGTTATCAACTCACTAGCTGAATATTTCATAGTTGCCTGCCTATAGAAACTTTCACTGACCTCAGAGGGCAGCCAGCTGGCTGTACTTTTATTTTTTTCATTTTTAGGAAGCCACAGAGCCGTTATGACCCTTGTCTAGCACTTTGCTTAGTGATCCTATGTACTAAGAGTTTGATTGGCCTATCCTGGAGGATGTTCCAACTACGTAAAGCTAAAGACCACACAGATACACTGATACACACACACAAATCTGTCATAGATGTTTAGAGATTCTCCTGAAAGAGTTTCTATTTTGTGACTCACTTGGGAAATACGGAGCAAGCCTCTTTGTGATATGTTGTATCTGAAGCCAAAAAAAAAAACATGAAGGGAGTCTGGGATCCTATCCTTTGCCACCACAGTGGACTTGTGTTTCTGCAGCTGTGTGTTTGCTGGGGTGTTAGTGGTGGTTATGCAGAAGAGTGTGCTGTGCTCAAGGAAGTTTGTGAAAGTGTGTGTAATACTAAGTTAAACAGGTCTCTTCAGAGTCTTCATTTGACAATGTTAATGGTGAATTGCAATGAATTAAGGTAATATAAATGACTAGAATAATTTTTTTACCGAGAATCTTGTAGAACTACTTTCCTGTGGAGTGCGTTTTGAGAAACTCTGGTAAAAAATTGTTAAGCCTGTAGGCTCAGGGTTAAATCAAAGCTCCACCACCTAGATGCTGTGTGACTTAGGGAAAAATATTTAAACCCTCGGTGCCTTCTCTGTTTCTTCCTCAGTAAAATTAATATAATAACGACATCTATCTCATAAGGTTTTGTTAAGTGTGGTCTTGGTTAGCATTCAATAAATATAAACATTTTCTCTGTTAAAGGATGCTTCAGTTGCATATTTGGGTTAGTTTCCTCAGTTTCATGTAATTTAATTTTATTTAATCTTATTTCCTCTTAAATGGTCATCTGCTGACTTGCAAGGGACCCCCTTCCAAAAAACAAACAAACAAAAGCAAACCTTGAGCATTGCCTCATGGTAAGCTATGCCCAAGGCTGCTGTTGACTTAATCATGCAGTTGAAAAATAACACTGAGCAGCAAGAAGATCCTTTTATGGTGAGAGGGATCCACACAGCTCCTCTCCCAGCCCACAGGGAGCTCATATTATTAGTCTATAATTCTGAGTTCTCAGGACCAGAAAATTCTTCACCCAGGGCTCAGAGTTTGTTCACGAGAAGGCTGTCTAGCAGGGCTGCCTGTGTGTGTAAATGACTGAAGCCCTTGTTCTCAGTTGTTCCTTCCTCTGAGAGCTCTGCAAGCCAACATCCAGACACTTCAATTTTGAGACATCAACTTGGCATTTCGCCAGTTTTAGAGAAGAGAAGACAATAAAAAGATGTCAAATGGTTGGTAAAAATGTTAAAAATTGTGGCCCATGAGATGATGAGGTGGACATGGTAAATAGATAAAGACCACTTCTTTTTTTCACATTCCCCTGGCTACCATTACACATTGGTAGGGTGAGAACCTGCTGTTTTCTCTAAAGGAATGTTGGACTCTGGAAAGACAAAAGCATTCCCCTTCAAAATCATCTCTCTTCAAAATCATCTTCATAGCTTCAAACTCATCTTCCTTCCAAGATGGTCCAAGCAAATCCTTTGTGTTACAGCTAACTTAACAAGCAGCGGTAACAGTAACCATTGGGTGAGCCTAGGTGGTGGCACTTTTGTATAAGAGAGGGGATATATTGTTCAGGGAGGAGAGAGAGTGCCCAGCAAATCCTGCTTCCTCATCTGTGGAGGAAGGTGAAGGGGTGGGAAACCCCCAAACCCTCACCCTGGGAGATGTGGATTTAAATAGCATCTGTGGGATTTAAGCAGCATACACGATGTTAGCCTGCGATCATTCTGCACTGGTAAGTGGAATTATTACCTACAACACTCAGGATGGGCATGGAAAAAGAGTAGGAACACAACAGCAATAAAGGGGAAGGTTGAGAAATATTTATGGAACAAAATTATTAGGACTTTAAGATTGATTAGTTTTGGGGGGTGGATGGAATAGTCAAGGATAATTCTGTCTCTGGCTGACTATGCTGGGTGGATTCTAATGTCATCAAAGGAGAAAGAGCAATGTTGGGGAGGAAATAATGGGGTTGGATTCAAAAAATTGCACTTAGGTGTTGACAGTCAATTCCCAAAAAGTCTACCAGAAAAACCTGTTGATCAAGCAATGCTGTTTATTAGAACACTACCAGTTTTAATGATATCTCAAAATGCTAAATTAAGTTAGGGAAGCTATAGCATTTTAGGGCCTGGGCTGGGGGATTTTAAGGTCAATTATTCAAGGAGAAGGGTGGTAGGGGTCAGTGGGCACACTGAGGCACAGATCTTGAAGCAAGACTTGACTTGAGGAGAAGCTCCTAAATCTTGATAAATAAACTAATTGGCTTGCAGTCTTAACTTCCAGGAAAGAGTATTTCCTAGATCAAGAAGCTAACTTGTTTTGCTTGGTGCCAGCATCATTTAACATAAGGATACAGTCAGTAGGTATAGTTCTACTATTGTCTAGTTCAGGGAAAGGAAGTTCTTAAGATGTTCACTGGACATTCAATCAGTCCAACAGGCTGTCTAGAAACTGGTGATGGAAATGTCAATAATGGCTTCAAGTCATTTGAATAGAACATGCTTTCTGATAAAAAGCAGGAACTCAATGAAATATCAGACAAACCTCCTTTGAGGATGTCTTCTATCCAGGATCACTCAGGAAGCTAAAACTTATAAATGCTCCTGAAACATTAGTGACTTGACATCCAAATCCAAGAAGGAAGGAGAAAGTGATCATTTTATTCTTCTTCCTCTCTCTTTATTTTTTTTAGGATCTGTGAAGATAGGAAATTGCACTGCCCATTTCTTTTTTTTTTTGGCAGGGGGTGCTCCAGGAAAGGTTGGGGAAAAGAAAACTGTCTAAATAATCACTATACATACATATATATATATATATATATATATATATATATATATATATATATATATATATATGTTTGTTATAGGTTACCTTATATATCAGTTCCTACCCCTCAAGTTTCTATCCCTAAACTATAGCCATTGTTTTGTTATCAGGACAGTTAAATGTATAAAACGTGCCTTATAAATGGTCCTGTTCAGAAAATTACAGCTTTAAGGTCATTTCCAGAAAACAAGAAACAGATAAGCTTATATATTGTCCATGATCTGTAATTGTCTCCTGAGAGGAAGCCATTATCCACCCTTTGGAAGAGGGAGCAGAGGAAAAACGAGAGGGTAGAAAATAGACTTGACAGTGTCTTTCTCTGTCTGCCCAACGTTTTGACTTATTCTAAAGGATGGTCAAATATATTGGGTGCATTTAGTTAATTCACGCAACACATGTCTGTTAGGCACTTACTGTATGCCAGCCACTGTTATAGGTGCTGGGATACAACAATGGACAAATGGAAATCCCTGTTCTCATGGAGTTTACATTCTAGTCACGGACACAAGAAAATGGGAACAAATAAATATATTAGATAAATATATATGTCAGGGAGTTATCAGGGCTATGAAAAAAAATATGACAGATGAGTGGATAGAGATAAAGAGGGGAAGGGCATTTTAAATAAACCAGAGACATGATACAGTGTTAGGAATGAGGTTGCTGATTCTCAGTTTGGGATTTTTTTCCATTACAACATTTTGCCCTTCATGGTTTCCTGTTATTGCTTCATATTCCAGAAGCATCTTCCCTTTTCTCAAGCAGTAAATATAGAGGTAAAATACATGGCCAGAAAATCTGGAGTTCTAGGGGCAACAGGTAAGTGCTTATTAGACCTGTAGGTTGTACTTTAGCCCAAGGGTGAGGCTGGATGGAGGAGATTACAGTGGTGTTCCACTGTTTTATCATCAGATAGAATTGTAGCAGCTTTTCTAGCTTAAGAACAGCTTAACTGGAGCTCTCCAACAGTTGTTCCACAGTCCTCTGGAACTGTGGAATGATATCATTTGATATTTTAGGCACAATAACCAACTTCTTTCCTACCTGTCTCAGAGAACTATTTTAGGGAGAGTTCATTCTTCTCTTACGTGCCTTGGTTAATGAGATAACAAAGCTGCTATTCATGTCAGCCGATTGTTTATCTGAGACAAAAGGACACATCTTAGGTAAATAGAAACCTCTGCTCAAAAAACAAAGGAAAAATTTTTGACTCATCACTTTGAGTGGAGTCTTTAATATGGAGTGGATAACTTTAATATGTATGACTCAAAAAGAACAATCTCTATTTAAGAACAGGAGTGAAAAATCCCCCAGTCCTTTGGCGGGCCTTGGTCACAAATATATAGAAAGTAGATTCTTATTTTATATGCAAATTGTTCAATGAATGATTGGCTAAATCTACACCTCTCTTTCTCTTTCATGTTCTTTTAAAATAAAAAGAAGTTTTGTTAGCTTAAATGAAAAGAGACTTGTGGCAACTGGGGGAGGTTGGGCAGCGTGGCAGTAGTTACAGAATGAATAAAGCTTTGATTTCGTTTTTTTAAGTACAAGATGTCAACAGCTTTGCAAAGCAGACTTATACTCCACCCAAAATCCACCATGGAAAATAATGCCCCCTGAAATAAGAGTAAACAAAAATATTTGCATAATAGTCATACTAACCAAAATCGATAGACAACTCCATTGAACTCCGCCTGCCCATAATCTGCATAGATCTCATTCCACAGTACACTTCTCTCTTCTCTTCATTTCATGTTGTACATTGAATCTGGAAGAACTGTTCTGTTTCCTTTGAGGTTCCTATTCATCTGCTTTTTATTTCTCCTTACATTTTAGTCATCCTGATGGAAGACAAGGGAGAAAAAAATGGACAAAAATATCTCTGTACATTCTTTTAAAGAGCTTACTATATGTCAGACTATTCTAGTCCCCTCCAAATACCAGAACCCCCAAACTCCACTCAACTGGAGTTTACATGGGATTGAAAGGAGATGGAACAATAAACAGTAAATAAATGAACCCAAGAATTATTTCACATTGGGGGGTTAAATTATTTTGGATGTTCAGAAAAGGCCTTGGTTACATGGTAATGATATTTGAGCTATGAATTGAAGCTATGCACAGCTCTGAGAACAGAGATTTCCAGGCAGAGCACAAGACCCTAAGAACTGAACTTGCCATGTTTGAGGATCAGAAAAAAGCCAACTGAGTGCCACCTGAGATGCAGAGGTGGGCTAGAGTTTGAGAACCCTGAGGGGCTATCATAAGAAGCCATTTAAAAGAGTACTTTATTCTAGTTACAGTAAGAAGTCATGGAAAGTTTTTAAGCAGGGCAGTGATGTGATTTGATTTACCTTTTAAATGATCACCCCTGCTGTTATATCCAGAGAAGAGAAGATGATGTTTGGACTAATGTAGTAGTGGTGAAGATGGAGAAATGCAGACAGGTTTGAGAAGCATTTTGAATGCAAAAGTAAGAGGACTTACTGATGGATAAAATGGCAGTGTGGCAGGAAAGAGAGGAATTGAGGATAGGTTCTTGGTTTTTGACTTGAGCAACTAGGTGGATAATGGTACCATTTAACAAACTGAGGAAGCCTTGGAGATGAGCCAAAGAGGGAGTGGAGGGAGTATCAGGAACTCTGTTTTGGTCAGATGATGCTGGAGAAATCTCTAAGCCTTCCAAGTGAAGAATTACTGCTGACACCTTCCATTTACAGACTATAATATATACTTAAAATTTTTTTATGTGTATAACTAATGGGTAGATTGTATGGGCAGATGGGGAGAGCTGGACAAGAAGGAGACAAGAGTGAAGAGAGGAGGGGCACAGAAGCGTGGAGGAGATGGTGCTCACTCATGTGATTGCTGTTGTTGACTGCCATGCCAGGCAATCCAGCCTTGGCTTTGCCATGTGCCCCTGAGAAGAAATTTACTCCTTTTACTCTCCCATGCCTTCTTCAGACCATCTTGCTGGAGACTGAGATGACACATTTCTCAGAAGGAAAATAGCAATTGACTTAAATATTCTTTCTTTTACAATCTTCATTTGCCTTTGAAACTCTATCACACTTCTTGGTTTGTTATTCTAGTTGTCACATTGAGGCTTCATAATCTATGAACTCCTGGGCTCACTGCGTTGTAGGACCCAGGAAAAGAAAACACTTGCTCCTGTTGAACAATAGTTCAGCATGTACCTCTTTGATATTTATATGTCAGTAATTATAAGTAACTCAAATGATTCACTTAAAGAAATGTTTTCTAAACCATAAATTAACACTGAAGACACATCTTATCAATGATTTGTTTTCTTTCATACACTCAGTTGCCAACTGAATTTTCAGAGGAATGTTTTTTTTAATTAGCAGATAATATTTATGTCAATGACTATTATATTTAAAATTTTTATTTCAAAATAGATTAATAGGAAATTGCAAAGATAGTACAGAGAAGTCCACTGTACACTTCACCTGGTAGCAACTATTATTTTTTAAAAATCTTAATATATTTGCCTTTAATTAATTTGAAAGGGCAGAGATTCTCTCACAAGTAATTGGGTCTGTGGTGAAAATATGTATATATATATTTGCATTTCTGTTGTATATGTATTCAGAGTGAATTACTGGGTCAGAGAGTATGCATATGTTATTTATTTACTTTTTATTTATAAAAGTAATACATGTTCATTATATAACATTTTTTTTTTTTTTTTTTTTTTTTTTTTTTTTTTTGTGGTACGCGGGCCTCTCACTGTTGTGGCCTCTCCCGTTGCGGAGCACAGGCTCCGGATGCGCAGGCTCAGCAGCCATGGCTCACGGGCCCAGCCGCTCCGTGGCATATGGGATCCTCCCAGACCGGGGCACGAACCCGTATCCCCTGCATCGGCAGGCGGACTCTCAACCACTGCGCCACCAGGGAGGCCCTATATAACATTTTAATAATACAATAGCAAAAAAATTAAACTACCTATAATCCAAGAACTAAGATACAAGCAATGAAAACTTTGATGTATAAACGTTTCCTATGAGGGTGAGTGAAGAGTGTCCCAGGAAGTGGAACGAGCTTGTATAGAAGTCCAGTGCCACAAAGAATGTGTGACTTTTCATAATGGAAAGAAGTTCAATGTGACTGGATCTTAGAGTATAAGCAGGCTGTGTAGGAGAAGACCATGCGGAACTCTATAGGGGCTTGTTAATGGAGGGTCTTATACTCCCAAATTAGATTTAGTCTTTATTCTAAGAGCAACAGAAAAGCCATTGTAGAATTTTTTAAGGTGAGGAATAATATAATCGTTTTGTGATTTAGAAAGATCATTTCTAAAAAATAATCATTTCTGCCTGCAGTATAGAGAATGCAGTAGAGTGGAGCAAGATATGAAGCAAGAAACAAGACTTTCTAGTAATCTAGGTGAGGGATAATGGATATGTGGACTTGTGAAATGTCAGTGGAATAGAAGCTTTGGTTATTGATAGGATTTGGGGGGTTAAGAGAGAGGGACAAGTCAGGGAGAGATTCTAGTGTTCTTTCTTGGGCAACGCAGTAGCTGGTTGTTTCTTTCAGAAACAAGAGAAGAGGAGATCCAGTGTCAGGAGGGAGGTGATGCATTAGTTTGGGATTTACTTGGTTAGGGTGAACCATAAGCCATCCAAGTAGGTGTGTTCAAGAGACAATAGATGCATAGTTCTTCAATTTACGAGAGAGGTCTGGCTTCAAAATATAGGTTGGGAGTTATTACCAAATAGATGGTTACTTGGGTATGGGAAATTCTACTGAAAAGAAAGACTTGAGGGAGAAATAGCAATATTTTAAAACACGGAAGAGAAAGGGGACTCTGCAAAATAAACCGAGATAAAGTAAACAGTAGAACCAGAATTGTCTAACACTGGGGAAGCCAATGGAAGAGATTTTCAGTAACAGAGGAGTAGGCAGCAGGGTCAAGTGCTCTTGTGTGGGCACATGGAAAGAAAGAACTACTAGGTCTGTCTACACACCCACCCTACCTATTTTAATGTAAATATTCACAGATCTCTAGAAGTATAAGTTTCTCAAATGCTGAGAACAGTTTACTTACCATTATGTAGGTGGTGAGGATCTTGAATGACTTTTTATTAGAGAAAGAAGTCAACAGCATTTGGACACAGATTGTCTTCATGAGTGACTATTAGGATTGGAAGGGCCATGGGAAGGTGTCAGATGTGGGCTCGCTGGACCCAAAGCACTGCAGAGTAAGGGGCTAGAGAGGTGAGGGGTGTTTCTAACCTCTGATCTCTCCTTGAAACCAACTCAGAGAACCCCTAAGGGAGACAAGGATGGATAGACTTCCGAGCTCATCTCCTGGGAGTGATCATGGGCAGGAGGTGAATAGGAAAGCTGATGAATGAAGTTAAGGTGGTGGGAGGGTAACGTTCAGGAGGAGAAAACAGAAATAATTGCAAGATACATCCTGACATTTTAGACTGGTTTATTTGTGGGCTCTTATCATTATTAATCCTTGGGAAGAAAGGAAGAAAAGAAACACAATGCTAACCTAATTTTTTTTTTTCCAGTAGTAAGCAGTACGAAAGGGAGTCTAGAGTGATTTAGTGTATTACAGTTTTGTTTACATAATAATGTTTTGACTTGGTTCAAGTCAGAGTGTAAACAGCTTAAAGTTGGAACATTTCCCTGACTCTTTCGATGTCTTCCAGAGAAGGAGGTAGACTCATCCTCTATTCAGGATATTATTTTTAAAAATTATGAGAAACAGAAAACAACAAGAAAAGATCTAAGGATCTTAGAGACTAGGCTAGGCCTGCTGGATCTTGCTGTCAACAGCACATTTGTTATTTTCTTCTTAATTATACTTGTTATTATCTTTTGTTCAATTCTGTGAACACGTGTTGTGCAAAGCATCATATTAAGCCATCATATGGAGGAACAGAGATGAAAGACATGGTTTTCTCTTCTTCAGGAGAAGACAGTCCCATGAAAGCAGGTCAAAGCCTATCATTTTTATCTTCATAGCTTCAGCACCTCATACATAGAAGGTGCTCACAAATATTTGCTTAATAATCATATGAGTGCTGCAATGAGGCTAGGCATACAACCAAGTAACTTTAATACAAATTCTTGTTTCCAGCTCTTTCAAAGCTGATTGCAGTGTATTGTGCATGATGTAGGGCATCAACCAGTATGATTTTTACAAACAAAATACATTTTAGTCCACAATCTGGAGCTGAGTTTGCTACTTCCGTCTTGTGGACGCTGTCATATTTACATGTTAAATGTGAAAGCTGCTACTTTGCAGGTGTCTCCATACAATGTTTGATTTCATGTCTGAAGTACTGAGCTCTTCCATGGGAATTAAAGACATTCTCACAATATAAGCATTTTGTGTATATTTGATACTGAAATACAAGAGTGTCGGTGGGGAGACTTCACTGAACAATCAGTAGAAACCGAACACTTAAAACCAACAGCATGATATGACTGTGTGTGATGGCCTTTTGAAAGGTTATATTTATGAGCTGGTATACTTTATTTTTTTTATAAAAGGTCAAGTCTTTTAAATTATAGACTTCTGTAAAAAGATGGAGAATGAAGTGATTTCTGGCAATCCAATTAGGATTAAAATTTCATTGACATAACTTCACATAATCAAATTAGGAATAAAATTTCCCTGTAAAAGAAAAATTCTTAGGCAAGAAAGATAATTTAACAAACATTTCTATTAGTGATTTTAGAATTTGAATCACATTAAGGCAATCTGCTATAGAAAAAGAGTGAGTGACAATCATTCTGTACCTGTCCTGTGCCAGCCCTGTCTCTGTCCCCAAACCATGGTCTTTGGATGTCTCTGCTTCTATTTCCTCATCCATTAACTGAGGAAGTTATGTGAGAATGGTTGTCTACAACCACACAGATCCAAACTCCTCTTTATTATTAGATACTTTATACTACTCCCTGCTATTTAAAAATGAAATTTGGAAGCAATATAATCTCTTTGCAGTTATAATTCAGTGGAACTTGATATGGTATTCTCTCCATAATATAGGGCAGAAACAGAGGGAAAGCAATTTATAATTAAATAATATGTGTTTTACATAAATGTCCAGGTATAGATACACCAGAAGACATAATGGAGCAGACAGAACCTTGTACGTATTTATAAGGAGTAAATTTACATTTGAGAGAAGTAAGTAGTTTATAAGCCGCACCATACAAGAAGTGCACAGAAATGAAAGCCCAGGAGTCTGGGTGTGGACACTAGGATAAAAAACAATGTCAGGCCAGGCTGATTTATAGATGATAAAAGGAGAGAAATGGAGAACATAAGGAAGTATGACACTTCTCTGACAGCTTTATTGGCTGTTTCTTCATAAAAATGTTTATTTAATCCTGATGGTTTCACCGCTTAATTTGAAAAGAAAAAAAATTGTTGACAGAGTGAGCAAATTAGTAAATCAGGTACCACGGGTAGGTAAGAGGAATAGAGAGTGCTAGGGAATTGCTGTGTTTTATAGTGTAGTTAGAAGACTTCTCTGAAGTGGGACGTTTGCATGGAGAATAGAAGAAAACAAAAAAAAGATCATGCAAAGCAGAGGAAGAATCTGGGTGGGGCGCACTTAGAATGTACCAGCAGCTGCAGGGAGGCCAGGGAAAGAAGGCAGAACACACAGGACAAAGTTGAGAAATGGCAGAGGATGAAGTCAGAGAGTGGGAGGAGGAGATAACATGGGGACTTGAAAGCCACGGAGGGACTTCTGACTATCATCTTAGTGAGATGGGAAGCCACTGGAGATACTGAGCCCAGCAGTAACATGTTGAGGCTTGTACTTTAACAAAAGCCTTTTGTTTCTTTTATTCATTCAGAATGAACATTTTTCAACTGAAAATAGAGTGTAGGGGTAGAAGGGAAGAGATAAATAAGCCAACTAGACCAATAGGAGGATATAGCCATACTTCAGGTGAGAGATGATGGTGGTCTGGACTTCGGTGACAGCAGAAGAAGAATTAAGAAGTAGATGAATTTTAGATATATGTTAAATAGAAAGCAGAGAGGAGTTGTTGATGGTTTGAATGTAGGTGTAGGATAAGGGAAGCAGAGATGACTAAAATCAAGTTTTAGCTTGAGCAACTTGGAGAATGGACTAGCTGTTTACCGAAAGGGGAACACTTAAGGAGAATCAGGGCTTTGTGTAGGAGAGAGAATGGAAGTTTCATTTTGGATATGCCTTTTTGAGATGCTTTTTAGATATGCAAATGGTGATTGCAAAGAAGCAATTGGATAAATGTGTAGGGAATATAGAAAGAGGTCTGGCCTAGACATATAAATTTTCCACGTTGGTGGATGTGGTGGTGGTTTTTCTGGATTCAAAATTTGAAGTACCACTCCTGACAAATTTTGTCTAATGTTTAAAATACAAGAAAAAATGACAATTTTCCAGTTTCCACTAACTTTGTGGTACTTAAACATCTCATATAATGCTCTGTCTTTTGAAGGACATTTTTACACTCTCAGAATCCTACAGATCAAATATTATATTCACATATTACTAAGGCATATGCTCATCATTTGAAGATAAAATTTTGTTTAAATAAACATTATTTTACAT
Organism: Hyperoodon ampullatus; assembly: GCF_949752795.1. NCBI lineage: Eukaryota > Metazoa > Chordata > Mammalia > Artiodactyla > Ziphiidae > Hyperoodon > Hyperoodon ampullatus. The sequence continues at coordinate 50,955,145 of NC_136914.1, read as the reverse complement.
AAGCAAATCATTTGTTAAGGCTTTAAAATCTTTGGACTGTACAGAGCTCTCTCTGTTTTCACATATGTACCTGGAGTGCGACCACTTTCTGACACATTCTCATGCAGACAATTTTCTATATCTTGCAATTTTTGAGTTGTAAAAATATACCTAGAATAACAGGCGAAGCTTTATGAGGTAAGAAATGGTCATTAGATCAATTTTATGTCTACTGCATTTAAGATTAGGACCCATAGCAAAATTAGTAGCATAAGTTTAAATTCTGGGTTCCCAACCTGCCTGTAATAAGAGTCATCTCTTATCCACTATCACTAAAACACTTTTTTTATTTTCAAGCCTGTGTAAAGAATATGAATCTTACACTATAAACTAAGTATATGGGAAAATTCACATTCATTAAAAAATATATTAAATTTTTTTTTATTAGTTTCTGCTTTATAACAAAGTGAATCAATCATACATATACATCTGTTCCCACATCCCCTCCCTCATGCATCTCCCTCCCTCCCACCCTCCCCATCCCACCCCTCCAGGCGGTCACAAAGCACCGAGCTGATCTCCCTGTGCTCTGCGGCTGCTTCCCACTATCTATCTACCTTACATTTGGTAGTGTATATATGTCCATGCCTCTCTTTCCCTTTGTCACAGCTTACCCTTCCCCTTCCCCATATCCTCAAGTCCATTCTCAAGTAGGTCTGTGTCTTTATTCCCGTTTTACCCCTAGGTTCTTCATGACATTTTTTTTTTTTAATTCCATATATATGTGTTAGCATACGGTATTTGTCTTTCTCTTTCTGACTTACTTCACTCTGTATGACAGACTCTAGGTCTATCCACCTCATTACAAATAGCTCAGTTTCGTTCCTTTTTATGGCTGAGTAATATTCCATTGTATATATGTGCCACATCTTCTTTATCCATTCATCCGATGATGGACACTTAGGTTGTTTCCAGCTCCGGGCTATTGTGAATAGAGCTGCAATGAACATTTTGGTACATGTCTCTTTTTGAATTATGGTTTTCTCAGGGTATATGCCTAGTAGTGGGATTGCTGGGTCATATGGTAGTTCTATTTTTAGTTTTTTAAGGAACCTCCATACTGTTCTCCATAGTGGCTGTACCAATTCACATTCCCACCAGCAGTGCAAGAGTGTTCCCTTTTCTCCACACCCTCTCCAGCATTTATTGTTTCTAGATTTCTTGATGATGGCCATTCTGACTGGTGTGAGATGATATCTCATTGTAGTTTTGATTTGCATTTCTCTAATGATTAATGATGTTGAGCATTCTTTCATGTGTTTGTTGGCAGTCTGTATATCTTCTTTGGAGAAATGCCTATTTAAGTCTTCTGCCCATTTTTGGATTGGGTTGTTTGTTTTTTTGCTATTGAGCTGCATGAGCTGTTTATAAATTTTGGAGATTAATCCTTTGTCAGTTGCTTCATTTGCAAATATTTTCTCCCATTCTGAGGGTTGTCTTTTGGTCTTGTTTATGGTTTCCTTTGCTGTGCAAAAGCTTTGAAGTTTCATTAGGTCCCATTTGTTTATCTTTGTTTTTATTTCCATTTCTCTAGGAGGTGGGTCCAAAAGGATCTTGCTGTGATTTATGTCATAGAGTGTTCTACCTATGTTTTCCTCTAAGAGTTTGATAGTTTCTGGCCTTACATTTAGGTCTTTAATCCATTTTGAGCTTATTTTTGTGTATGGTGTTAGGGAATGATCGAATCTCATACTTTTACATGTCCCTGTCCAGTTTTCCCAGCACCACTTATTGAAGAGGCTGTCCTTTCTCCACTGTACATTCCTGCCTCCTTTATCAAAGATAAGTTGGCCATATGTGCATGGGTTTATCTCTGGGCTTTCTATCCTGATCCACTGATCTATCTTTCTGTTTTTATGCCAGTACCACACTGTCTTAATTACTGTAGCTTTGTAGTATAGTCTGAAGTCAGGCAGCCTGATTCCTCCAGCTCCATTTTTCGTTCTCAAGATTGCTTTGGCTATTCGGAATCTTTTGTTTTTCCAAACAAATTTTGAAATTTTTTGTTCTAGTTCTGTGAAAAATGCCAGTGGTAGTTTGATAGGGATTGCATTGAATCTGTAGATTGCTTTGGGTAGTAGAGTCATTTTCACAATATTGATTCTTCCAATCCAGGAGCATGGTATATCTCTCCATCTATTTATATCATCTTTAATTTCTTTCATCAGTGTCTTATAATTTTCTGCATACAGGTCTTTTGTCTCCTTAGGTAGGTTTATTCCTAGATATTTTATTCTTTTTGTTGCAATGGTAAATGGGAGTGTTTTCTTGATTTCATTTTCAGATTTTTCATCATTAGTGTACAGGAATGCCAGAGATTTCTGTGCATTAATTTTGTATCCTGCTACTTTACCAAATTCATTGATTAGCTCTAGTAGTTTTTCGGTAGCATCTTTAGGATTCTCTATGTATAGTATCATGTCATCTGCAAACAGTGACAGCTTTACTTCTTCTTTTGCAATTTGGATTCCTTTTATTTCCTTTTCTTCTCTGATTGCTGTGGCTAAAACTTCCAAAACTATGTTGAATAAGAGTGGTGAGAGTGGGCAGCCTTGTCTTGTTCCTGATCTTAGTGGAAATGGTTTCAGTTTTTCACCATTGAGGACAATGTTGGCTGTGGGTTTGTCATATATGGCCTTTATTATGTTGAGGAAAGTTCCCTCTATGCCTACTTTCTGCAGGGTTTTTATCATAAATGGGTGTTGAATTTTGTCGAAAGCTTTCTCTGCATCTATTGAGATGATCATATGGTTTTTCTCCTTCAACTTGTTAATATGGTGTATCACATTGATTGCTTTGCGTATATTGAAGAATCCTTGCATTCCTGGAATAAACCCCACTTGATCATGGTGTATGATCCTTTTAATGTGCTGTTGGATTCTGTTTGCTAGTATTTTGTTGAGGATTTTTGCATCTATGTTCATCAGTGATATTGGCCTGTAGTTTTCTTTCTTTGTGACATCCTTGCCTGGTTTTGGTATCAAGGTGATGGTGGCCTCGTAGAATGAGTTTGGGAGTGTTCCTTCCTCTGATATTGTTTGGAAGAGTTTGAGAAGGATGGGTGTTAGCTCTTCTCTAAATGTTTGATAGAATTCGCCTGTGAAGCCATCTGGTCCTGGGCTTTTGTTTGATGGAAGATTTTTAATCACAGTTTCAATTTCAGTGCTTGTGATTGGTCTATTCATATTTTCTATTTCTTCCTGAGTCAGTCTTGGTAGGTTGTGCATTTCTAAGAATTTGTCCATTTCTTCCAGGTTGTCCATTTTATTGGCATAGAGTTGCTTATAGTAATCTCTCATGATCTTTTGTATTTCTGCAGTGTCAGTTGTTACTTCTCCTTTTTCATTTCTAATTCTACTGATTTGAGTCTTCTCCCTTCTTTTCTTGATGAGTCTGGCTAATGGTTTGTCAATTTTGTTTATCTTCTCAAAGAACCAGCTTTTAGTTTGGTTGATCTTTGCTATCGTTTCCTTCATTTCTTTTTCATTTATTTCTGATCTGATCTTTATGATTTCTTTCCTTCTGCTAACTTTGGGGGTTTTTTGTTCTTCTTTCTCTAATTGCTTTAGGTGCAGGGTCAGGTTGTTTACTCGAAATGTTTCCTGTTTCTTAAGGTGGGATTGTATTGCTATAAACTTCCCCCTTAGAACTGCTTTTGCTGCGTCCCATAGGTTTTGGGTCGTCGTGTCTCCATTGTCATTTGTTTCTAAGTATTTCTTAATTTCCTCTTTGATTTCTTCAGTGATCACTTCATTATTGAGTAGTGTATTGTTTAGCCTCCATGTGTTTGTATTTTTTACAGATCTTTTCCTGTAATTGATGTCTAGTCTCATAGCATTGTGGTCGGAAAAGATACTTGATACAATTTCAATTTTCTTAAATTTACCAAGGCTTGATTTGTGACCCAAGATATGATCTATCCTGGAGAATGTTCCATGAGCACTTGAGAAAAATGTGTATTCTGTTGTTTTTGGGTGGAATGTCCTATAAATATCAATTAAGTCCATCTTGTTTAATGTATCATTTAAAGCTTGTGTTTCCTTATTTATTTTCATTTTGGATGATCTGTCCATTGGTGAAAGTGGGGTGTTAAAGTCCCCTACTATGATTGTGTTACTGTCGATTTCCCCTTTTATGGCTGTTAGTATTTGCCTTATGTATTGAGGTGCTCCTATGTTGGGTGCATAAATATTTATAATTGTTATATCTTCTTCTTGGATCGATCCCTTTATCGTTATGTAGTGTCCTTCTTTGTCTCTTCTAATAGTCTTTATTTTAAAGTCTATTTTGTCTGATATAAGAATTGCTACTCCAGCTTTCTTTTGATTTCCATTTGCATGGAATATCTTTTTCCATCCCCTTACTTTCAATCTGTATGTGTCTCTAGGTCTGAAGTGGGTCTCTTGTAGACAGCATATATATGGGTCTTGTTTTTGTATCCATTCAGCCACTCTGTGTCTTTTGGTGGGAGCATTTAGTCCATTTACATTTAAGGTAATTATTGATATGTATGTTCCTATTCCCATTTCCTTAATGGCTTTGGGTTCGTTATTGTAGGTATAGTCCTTCTGTTGTGTTTCTTGCCTAGAGAAGTTCCTTTAGCATTTGTTGTAAAGCTGGTTTGGTGGTGCTGAACTCTCTCAGCTTTTGCTTGTGTGTAAAGGTTTTAATTTCTCCATCAAATCTGAATGAGATCCTTGCTGGGTAGAGTAATCTTGGTTGCAGGTTTCTCTCCTTCATCACTTTAATTATGTCCTGCCACTCCCTTCTGGCTTGTAGAGTTTCTGCTGAGAGATCAGCTGTTAACCTGATGGGGATTCCCTTGTGTGTTATTTGTTGTTTTTCCCTTGCTGCTTTTAATATGATTTCTTTGTGTTTAATTTTTGACAGTTTGATTAATATGTGTCTTGGCGTATTTCTTCTTGGATTTATTCTGTATGGGACTCTCTGTGCCTCCTGGACTTGATTAACTATTTCCTTTCCCATATTAGGGAAGTTTTCAACTATAATCTCTTCAAATATTTTCTCAGTCCCTTTCTTTTTCTCTTCTTCTTCTGGAACCCCTATAATTCGAATGTTGGTGCGTTTAATGTTGTCCCAGAGGTCTCTGAGACTGTCCTCTGTTCTTTTCATTCTTTTTTCTTTATTTTTCTCTGCATCAGTTATTTCCACTATTTTATCTTCCACCTCACTTATCCGTTCTTCTGCCTCAGTTATTCTGCTATTGATCCCATCTAGAGTATTTTTCATTTCATTTATTGTGTTTTTAATCGATGCTTGATTCATCTTTAGTTCTTCTAGGTCCTTGTTAACTGTTTCTTGCATATTGTCTATTCTATTTCCAAGATTTTGGATCTGGGAAATAGAATCTTGGATCAGCTTTACTATCATTATTCTGAATTCTTTTTCAGGTAGACTGCCTATTACCTCTTCATTTGTTAGGTCTGGTAGGTTTTTATCTTGCTCCTTCACCTGCTGTGTGTTTTTCTGCTTTCTCATTTTGCTTATGTTACTGTGTTTGGGGTCTCCTTTTTGCAGGCTGCAGATTCATAGTTCCCGTTGTTTTTGGTGTCTGTCCCCCGTGGCTAAGGTTGTTTCAGTAGGTTGTGTAGGCTTCCTGGTGGGGGGGACTAATGCCTGTGTTCTGGTGGTTGAAGCTCGATCTTGTCTTTCTGGTGGACAGGTCCACGTCTGGTGGTGTGTTTTGGGGTGCCTGTGGCCTTATTATGTTTTTAGGTATCCTCTCTGCTAATGGGTGGGGTTGTGTTCCTGCCTTGCTAGTTGCTTGGCATAGGGTGACCAGCACTGTAGCTTGCTGGTCGTTGACTGAAGCTGGGTGCTGGTGTTGAGATGGAGATCCCTGGGAGATTTTCGCTGCTTGATATTATGTGGAGCTGGGAGGTCTCTTGTGGACCCGTGTCCTGAAGTTGGCTCTCCCACTTCAGAGGCACAGCACTATCTCCTGGCTGCAGCACCAAGAGCCTTTCATCCACCCGGCTCAGAATAACAGTGAGAAAAAGTAGAAAGAAATAATTAGTAGAAGAAAGAAAGAGAGATTGAAAGAAAGGAAGAAGGGAAGTAAGGAAGGAAGGAAGGAAGAAAGAAAGAAAGGAGGGAGGGAGGAAGGATGGAAAGAAAGGAAAGAAAGGAGGGAGGGAGGGAGGAATGAAAGCAAAAGGAAGAGTGAATGGAAGAAGAGAGGGAGGGAGGGAGGAAGGAAAGAAAGAAAGAAAGACAGGAGGGAGGGAGGGAGGGAGGAAGGAAAGAAAAAGAAAGTGGAAAGAAGAAGGGTGGGAGGGAGGGAGGGATGGAGGAAAGAAAAAGAAAGAAGGAAAGGAGGAGCGGAGGGAGGGAGGGAGGAAGGGAAGGGAGGAAAAAAAAGAAAGAGCAGGTAAAGTAAAATAGAATAAAGTATGAAATATAGTAGCGTTATTAAGATTAAAAAGTAATTATTGAAAAAAAACACGGACCGAAAGAACCCTGGGACATATGGTGGAAGCAAAGCTATACAGAGAGAATCTTACACAGAAGATTACACATACACATTCACAAAAAGAGAGCAGGGGGAAAAATCAAAAATCTTGCTCTCCAAGTCCACCTCCTCGATTTGGGATAATTCGTTGTAAAAAGAGGAAGAGGGCGAAAAGTCTGAAATCTTGCTAAGTCCACCTCCTTAATTTGAGATAATTCGTTGTAAAAAGAGGGAAAAAAAGGGGGGGGAAGTCTTAAATCTTGTCCTCAAGGTCCACTTCCTCAATTTGGGATGATTCGCTGTCCATTCATGCACTCCACAGACGCAGGGCACATCAAATGGACCGTGGAGCTTTAATCCGCTGCCTCGGAGGCTGCTCAGAGAGATTTCCCTGTCTCTGCTCTCACAGCTCCCGGGTCTCAGCCTTGGACCTGGCCCCGCCTCTGCGCGTAGGTCGCCGGAGGGCGTCCGTTCTTCGCTCAGACAGGACGGGTTTAAAGGAGCCGCTGATTCGGGGGCTCTGGCTCACTCAGGCAGAGGGGAGGGAGGGGAATGCCCTCTCCTCGCGCACCAGGCAACAAAAGGGAAAAAAGTCTCTTGCCTCTCCGGTAGCTCCAGACCCTTTCCCCGGACTCCCTCCGGGCTAGCACTAACCCCTTCAGGCTCTCTTCCTGCAGCCAGCCCCAGTCCTCTCCCTGCGCTCCGACTGAAAGCCGATACCCGAGCCTCAGCTCCCAGCCCCGCCCGCCCTGGCGGCCGAGCAGACAAGCCTCTCGGGCTGGTGTGTGCCTGAGGGCACCGATCCTCTGTGCCAAAATCTCTCTGCTTTGCCCTCCACACCCCTGTTGCTGTGCTCTCCTCCGCTACTCGGAAGCTTTCCCCCTCCGCCACCTGCAGTCTCCGCCCGCGAAGGGGCTTGTAGTGTGTAGAAACCTTCCCTCCTTCACGGCTCCCTCCCACTGGTGCAGGTCCCGTCCATATCCTATTGTCTCTGTTTATTCTTTTTTTTCTTTTGACCTACCCAGGTATGTGGGGAGTTTCTTGCCTTTTGGGGGGTCTGAGGTCTTCTGTCAGCGTTCAGTAGGTGTTCTGTTGGAGTTGTTCCACGTGTAGATGAATTTCTGATGTATCTGTGGGGAGGAAGGTGATCTCCGCGTCTTACTCTTCCGCCATCTTCCTCCGGCTCCTCCAAAAAATATATTAAATTTGAGCTTACTTCATATTCCTCCAGAGTCATGAGAGATTTAATTTCACTAAATCATTAATGGGATTCCTTGGTTTCTACCACCCCACCTCCCAGATACTTCTAAGGTCCCAGGAGACATATGAAAAAGAAAACATTTGGAGAATGTTCCTCTGGTCTTGAAATCCATGAGAGACCAATTTTACAAGCCCACATGGTTTGTTGAAACACAGAGGGGCATGCTCAGAGCACAGAAGTCTTTGCCAAGTTGGAAACTCCAGATCCCAGGTCTAACTTTCCTAGGTATAAAATCAACCATTTCCCCAGAGTCCTGTCACCTCTCTGGGGATCTGAGAGAAGTTCAGTGTTCTCCTTCTGATGGAAACTCAAATCTTACTGTCTTTTCCAGTCTAGGATAATATACCTTCTCTCCCCTTCTCAGGTCTCTTTCTCCTCAAAGACACTCTCCTCTTTCTCATCCCCAGCAGGATTGCTGGAATAACCTTCTTAATTAGGCTTCTTTAGGCTTTTCCAAAAGAAGAAAATGTTAGTTTTTAGACATCTTCTGCTTTAAAACAAATAAAGTTGGAGCTTCCCTGAGCCAAGAGAGTACAAAAAGCACAGGGAGCATAAAATATAGACTAATAATCCCATAAAGTATCCCACCACACTTGGAAAGACCATCACCATGCTGATATGAACCTTGGCCCTGACTATCTACTATTCAGTTAGTTGTGTGCTGAGGGAGAGTAATAAATAGAGCACACTTTGAAATCCTCAGGTATTTTTAGCCTTATCAGTTACTCACTTCATCAGTACAATTCCTTATCTAATTAGAGCTTTGCCATTAAAACTCACTGTGGCATCCAGTTGCACATGGCAGGGCTAACAATGCACTCTCTCACTTGTGCCTGGAAGAAAACAACAGCAAACTCCCCAGGCCTGTTCTTGCATGACTGCAGCCAGTATAGCTTACTTTCATAATACCCTACTGACCTACTAACATTCCTGAGGTTCTGAGCCCTGTCATAAGATCACCTAAATAACAGCTCCACAGGAGGTTAAGCCCCAAAGGAGGAGATGCATTTCTGCTTCACTGAGTTGTGCCGTGATCTCCATGTAATGGTACTCTGAATGAAGACAAAGGTAGTTCTGGGAAAGGAAAACCTCCTAATTCATGGGGCTCACAACATAAGCCTTATAACAAAGGGAACAATTCTTTTTGACTTTGTGAATAGACCCAAACAACTCCTTGGCTCTTGAGTTTCTTGGACTCTACGCATTTTTGAGCCCCATGACCTGCCTTGAGGACAGCCCTGTCAGCTCACCCTTTGTGTCCTCTTTCCATAGCCTTGGCAAGGAACAAGGTTATAAATCCAAATTTATTGACTTAATTTCACATCTATCACATCTACTTTCCCAAAGAAATTTCTGGAAATAAGAAGGAAATTTGTTGGTTCCATTTTTACACTAGTAAATTTGATTTCTATTGAGCCCATTCTTATTGTCCTTTGACATGATAACATCATAATAAATGATACAAGCAACTTCTTCATTAAGAATATGACAGAGTAGAAGAGAGAAAATGATGCGTGACACTCCAAGAATCCAACCTTAACAAGGGAGATGCACAGCAGGTGAGGGTCCTATTTCTTAACAAGGTCTTTTATTGAGTTAAATCTGAAATAACCCTGCTATTTGGTGTCATTTGGTGGTTAAATGACTAGAGTCATTCACCAAACATTTACTCTGACCTGTGACAGACCAGTATAGTTTACACATATCCATTATTGAAACAGTCCAATTTTTTTTTTTTTTTTTTTTTTTTTGCGATACACGGGCCTCTCACTGTTGTGGCCTCTCCCGTTGCAGAGCACAGGCTCCAGACGCACAGGCTCAGCAGCCATGGCTCATGGGCCCAGCCGCTCCGCGGCATGTGGGATCTTCCCTGACCGCGGCACGAACCCATGTCCCCTGCATCAGCAGGCGGACTCTCAACCACTACGCCACCAGTGAATCCCCAGTCCAATTTTTGAGCTTCCTGTTTATTAAAACAAAAATTCAAAAGCAAAACGAATCCAGACCTGTTTTAAAAAAATGAACTTCAATGTTTCTGAATGTACAATACCTGAAAACAGGGATCAGGTAGCTATTTTTAAAATGTCAAAAATTTATTTCCTGAACTTCCAGGGTAAAAGCAGAATGTTTGCCTTTGGCATACTCATTCACTGTCCTAAGTGGTATACCGTTTAGATAGTTAACCTCGCTCTGGGAATTGTTTATTCTTTCTCCTTGTGGTTGCTCAGCTACTTAGAAAATAGTCCAAAGGACTATCAGACTGGAATATTAATTGATATCCTACTTAGCATTTTTAAAAGTTGTTTTATGGGTAAGAGTATATAAACATATTTTACATTTTCTTTTCTTCTTATTTCTCCTCTTGTTGTTCTTTCCTCCTTCTGTTCCCCCTTCTCGCCCCCCACCCCTGCTCCTCTCTGTCCTCCTTTTCCTCTTCCTCCTCCTTCTTCTTCTCCTTCTTCTTTCTCTTTCTCCTTCTTCTTCTCCTTCTCCTTCTTGTTCTTCTTGTTCTTGTTCTTCTTTTTCTTCTTCTTCTACTTCTTCTAATACTACTTCTCCTTCTTCTCCTTCTTCTTCTCCTTCTTGTTCTTCTTGTTCTTGTTCTTCTTGTTCTTGTTCTTGTTCTTCTTCTTCTTGTTCTTCTTCTTCTTCTTCTTCTTTCTTCTTCTTCTTCTTCCTCCCTCCTTCCTTTCCCTTCTTTTTTTCTTCCTCTTCCTTTTACCCCTTTTCTTCTCCTTCCTTCTCCTCCTTCTCATTCTCCTTCTTCTTATTCTTGAGTTTATCAATTTGCCTTAGTCTGCAGGGCAATCTGGGATTCTGTGTAAGGCAGTGATGATGGTGAGAGGGGTGTCCTTCACTTGGGGAAAAGAGTAGGTGGGATATGGGGCTTTGAATTAAGGAAAGAATTGCTAGTTTTATGGTTTTAGACTAAATTCTTCAGTGTTGGGGCTGTATTGCCAGAAGAAAGGGACTTATGTATGAATGTCTTTGATCATTCTTTCTGGTGAGCCAATGTACTACTTGGATTCTAGATCATGAACCGTACTGTCTTGAATTTCTGTTGTTTCCATATGGTGAAACTAGGTGCTAGGAGATGCGGGTACAAAGATGAATGGTCCATGATCCCAGCACTGAAGAACCTCATCATCTAGAATGGAAACTAAGAACAACTCAAGCTCTATTATAAAAGCTAAATAGTGATATAATAAATACTTTAATTGAATGCTCACAGAAAATTTTGAGGAAAGGCCATATGGAGATTAAATAGCTAGTCTAAGATCACACAGCACTACGGCTTGAGTCAGTACTTGAACCTACACAGCTTATGAGACAACTCTTGAGACAATGAAGAGTCACAGTGAAAGAAGGACCTGAGGCTAATGAAAACTTCTGAGGAGAACTTATGTTTCAGTTTAGCCTTGAAAGATGAATGGTAAACTAGGCATCCCAGGTGAACAAGACAGGTGAGGATATTTCATGTTCTCAAATATGCATATTTGAGAGATAGTCAAAGGGCCAAGAATAGCATAGAAACTTGATATCTAATAGAGCAAATCTTCTCTTGTTTCTCTTCCGTTGGTCAATTATCCATACATATGTTGATATTGATCTGTCACAATTAGATAATTGACCAAGGGGACAGAATTGAAGAAAAAAAAAAAAAGAACCTCAGAAATAGACTTCTGCATGAACACTTAATATGAAAGAGGTAGTATTGCATATCAGTGGAGAAAACTGTTGGGACAATTGAGTATCTGTATGGGTAAAAATTAAATTGGACCCTATATTGGATGCTGTAATGCCTGCTCAGATCTCCCCTTCAGGATGGTAGCACTAATTCCCCAGCTTCCAGGAGTATTGTTAGCTCACAGCTCAGAGCAAATCCCACCTCAGGAATTTCCTTTGGCCTAAAGAAGATATCGTGTTCAAAGCTGTGCCCTCTCCCTAAGGGTAGTCAAGCTCCAAAGACTGGTTGATGTGGCGGTAAAGATCTATCAATATGAGGCATCCTAGAAGGGTTATACCAGTTCCACAACTCCACATGGAATCTGCTGAGGCCTCTGCTGCATCTGTTCTACCATCGAGTTCAAGTTCAAGTTTTCCTTGTCCAACCCCACTTTCCTCACTCTCTGCTGGGTATTTTTCCTAAGAGCATTATCCAATAAACCACAAGTGTGTAAATTAGCATCTCAGAAGCTATTTCCTAGGGAGATCCACCTATGACAGACCCCTAACCCACACCATACTCCTAAATCAACTCTAGGTAAACTAAAATAAAGGTACAGAGAGATGAAGAAATTTGCACAAGTTCACATATCTGAAAGTGATAGAGCTGGGATTTGAACCTGGGCAATCTGGCTCTAGACTCTCTGCTCTTAACCACTAATGGCAAAGAAAATAAACCAACTGGAACTGCATGGATTATCACAAATGAATCACACAAACATATTGTGGAGCAAAAAATATCAAGGCACAAAAATGCAAAGAGTATGATTCTATTTATATGAAGTACAAAACCAGGCAAAAGGAGCTGTATTGTTTAGGAATGCATGCATAATGAAAGGCAAGGCAAAGATTACTGAAAAGAACCAGGAAGTGGTTACCTGAGAGGAAGAGGAAAAGGTTGGAATTGGGAAGGATGTTCTAGGGGTGCTGGGAATGTATTATTTCCTGATCTGGGTGGTGGTTACTCATGTGCTCACTTTATAATAATGTTTTAAACTATAGCTTTGTATTCTTATCCACTTAATCTCATGTTTTTAAAAAATAGAGGGGGACTTACCTGGTGGTCCAGTGGGTAACACTCCACACTCCCAATGCAGGGGACCAGGGTTTAATCCCTAGTCAGGGAACTAGATCCCGCATGCATGCTGCAACTAAGGATCCCACATGTCACAATGCAAAGATCCCACGTGCCACAACTAAGGCCCAGTGCAGCCTAAATAAATAAATAAGTGTGATGCATATATTATCTCTTAAAAAAAATAGAGGGAATAAAGAAAACCATATTGAAACAGAGGAGGTGACTGCAGGGGAGTACCCTTGAAGGGTCAGCCAAGGGTCAGGGTCACAGAATTCTGTGTGTGTTAATGTGCTTTTCAGCCACTAACCACGAAATTTTGCAAAAGCCTCCCCAAATTGTCTGGTTTTGAACAAGGAGCTCTGGAATCCTGGTGGTCCAGACTCTGTGTTGGTGTTGATTCTGATCTCTCTATAAAGCCATGGACAGCTGAACTATCCACCTCCTTCTGAGCTTTGAGGTCTGTGGGGTTTTTTTTGTTTTTTTTTTTGTTTTTTTTTTTTTAAGATGATGTTGGGGGTAGGAGTTTAGTAATTTATTTATTTTTGCTGTGTTGGGTCTTCGTTTCTGTGCGAGGGCTTTCTCTCTAGTTGTGGCAAGCGGGGGCCACTCTTCATCGCGGTGCGCGGGCCTCTCACTATCGCGGCCTCTCCTGTTGCGGAGCACAGGCTCCAGACGCGCAGGCTCAGTAGCTGTGGCTCACGGGCCTAGTTGCTCCGTGGCATGTGGGATCTTCCCAGACCAGGGCTCGAACCCGTGTCCCCTGCATTAGCAGGCAGATTCTCAACCACTGCGCCACCAGGGAAGCCCCGAGGTCTGTGTTTTAATCTGCCTGGACAGCTTTCTCTCCTGCATGCCTTTAGGTGCCTCAGAATCAACGCATTTGAAACGAAACTCATCAGTAGCAGAATGAGCCTTTAAAATTCTTTTTCCTCTTGGGATTAAGTTCATACAGGCTAGATGACAAAGGGACACAGCCTAGAAGATTGTTAATCTGAGTGGTGTAAAAGATTGGATTATCCTTCTTGTCGCATAGCTTTCGGTCTTCCTTCCCTCCTCTGATTCATCTGGGAAACAGCTGGAGAGGAAGGGCTGATAATGAGCTCAGCAGGGAGGGAACAACTAGAAGTCCCGAGAAAGGGGTGTAAAAGGACAAAGGGCCTTTGGGATAGGAGGAAGGGGTATGAGGTTCCTCAACCGACTTTAACTAGGTTCATCAGTTCAACTAGGTGAACTGAAGGTCAACAATTGTGACGTTGCTACAGTAAGAGAAATGTGTTACCTAGGCAGTGGAATGGGGCCCAGAAGCCACTTTGGACTCCCACCTATTCCCATCTTATATTTTCTTTGTAATTTTTTCAGCTATTTGTCAGATTAACGTTTAGGCCATGTGGGACAAGGACAGTGCTGTTCCCGCTTGTCTCAATAGAAACACAGTTCTGTAGGCTTCACATGTATTCAGTTTAGCAACTCTACAAGCATAAGTTAGACATCAAGTTTCTGAGCAGGGCTCTGAGAGCCACTGATAAGACAGTCCCTTCTGTCATGGAGCTCATGCTATAGCTGAGGAGACAGGTCAAGGGCGAGCACGGCACCAGACCTCAGGCTCTGGGTCAGACCCTAGGGATGATAGAAAGGAGTGCACATGACCCCTGTCTTTAAGGAGTATACCTAGAAAGTAAAATGACTGATCAAGACAGAGCGAGGGTGTTGCATATTATGTGTAGCTCTCCAAGGGGAGTGCTGGACTTGGGGGAAGAGTTGTGGAAGGGAATTCTGAAAGAAATAGTTGAAGACCTGAGTTTTGAAAATAAAGTTATTATGATTATTTTATATTTTATGTGTTTGAAAAAAGTTTTTTCTATTTATACTTTTTCTTCTCATAGCTTTCATAGTACAGTGCTTTGAACCCAGTATTGGAGAACATTTTGGGAAGGGACTGGGGTACAGTTTCAATGGTTAAGGCTTCCAGACGAGACATCTACATCCAGGGTGTAAACATACATTTCTTTCAAGTATAATTTCTTGGAAAATTAATGGAATTACATTTTAATTAAAGTCTTTTTAATATAGAACAATGGGGCATGATTAGAAAAATGGCGAATTATGGTCCTGTCTTTCTTGAAACCTCAATGGATCTTTGGAAAAACTACAGTATAAAGTAGACCCATCTAGGAAGCTAACCCATCACACTGACATTTGTTAAGACACTTAATTTGTTTGGTTTTAAGAAAATCTTTTTTTCATTGTTAACACAAAGAGAAAATTTATATTTGTTCATTGAAGAGTTTCTAAAGCGTTGGAATCACAACAGTAAGAATTCATTTCTCAACTTTCATTTGTCATTTAAAGAGACATCAAATTGCTCATGAATTAATAAGCTGACAGATATTGTCATTTCCTGGTGGGAGACTTTCACAGTTTTAGGACAGGAGGAGATTGCATACAAGGTACTGTTTATCATGTGTCTTGGGGTGTTTCCAAATGTCTGAAGTTTACATTAAATTTATAGGAACAAATGTAATTGAATTAAAAGAGAGAAATCTACATCTTAGAATAAGGCTGTGGAGCCAGATGGTGGTCCTAAGAGTGCCTGCTATGCTTAACCTTTAGCTATAACTTCTTTCTCACATGCACTGACTCAGTATATGCTGCTTCATGTTCTGTAGCTACTTGTCAGGCTTATGAATCAAGACACTGAAATATTAGCCAAAAGAAATGTTGCACAATTCAGCCTGTTCACTCATAGCACATATAATTTTGATTATAAACATCTGTAGCCTCAGATCTGGCAGGCTTGAGTCCACTAAGGGAAGCAGAAATGAAGCAAGAGGTGACAGAATCTGACCTTGACTGCAAAGGGCAACAAGATGCCAGCAGACTCAAGGTCTTGCTCTTTTCGCTCTTTTATTGAAATAGCAGGTCTGTAACAAATTTATGCAAATACTACATGGAAAAAAATTTCTCGAAGGCAATTTCTTCATGCCAAACATTTTCTGGTTTTCTTTGCACTAGACTATGGATGATATTAGCTTACTTTAGAGTCTAGTTCTTCCAATTTTCCTCCAAGCTAGGGCCAAGGAGTGTTTATGTCACAAAAAGGCCAAGGCCCTACATGTAGGGCTGGGAGTGAGAGAGGCTCTGCTGCAGGATAAGAATACCAGGAGGTTTCACTGATGTTCTTTTCTTTCTCAACCATCTCTTCCCATCTCACGAGTGACTAGGGTTCAGTAAAAGGATAGTAATTATCATCTAAACCTGGGAACAGAGGTGCCTGGCACTTGAGGATGAAACCACATCACTTTATTCAAGATCCAACTCAAGAAAACTCTCTCCTCATGACTAATAGAAGCTGATAATTGACTCCTTAAAGTGAAAATGCAGGGGCATTAATATATCAAAAGAAAGTTACATTAAAATAAAACAAATATCTACAAAAAGTAAGTATTCTACAACAGGAGAATTCTAGTCCGTGGGTCCTATCGGAGCCCATTGTTAGTCAGCATGTTTCCAAGTGTCACTTATTTCCACCTGTCATACTGTATGAACATCCTGCCCCTTGGAAACTCTAGCCTCCACCTGCACTCTTCTCTACTGGGTGGTTCCATTTTTTCCCTTAGCTTTCAATTTTCTAGTTTTACCCATCCAGGCATCTCTTGTGGCAGAGGATGCTTGTCCCAGGAGTTTGTCTTCATGGATTAATGGGCGAAGGTGGTTCTTTTGACAACAACCAAGGGTCTAGAAATGAAGTGTTAAAAGATCAAGAATTCATTGTTCATGGACATCCCTTCCCAAATGTCCTGGACTGGTGAAGCACTCTGTGTGCCCAGATTATTGTGTGTAGATTCCAGGTAGGTATTCTCAGTGACCAGCTCTGGGTTCACTTCTATTTTCTCCACCCCATTTCTACTGAAAATACTGTTTCATGCAATGACCAAAAAAATTCGTCATGCCCTGGGGTAAGGTGTGTTAAATTATCCTAAGTGAAGGTGGAAAGAGATAGCATTTACAAGTGGAAGGGATCTAAAAAATAATCTACCCCAACTCTCTCAATTTTCTGATGAGCAAAGAGAGGTTTGAAGAGGTTACTCATTCAAAGTTACTTGGTGGTAGTCAAGTCCCTGATTTCCCCTTCTGGGCACTGTTACTTGTACCATGATGTCTACTATGTTCATTATTACAAGGGCCACAGCAAAGTGCATTCAATCCAACCAATGGTTATTGACTCCCCACCACGTACAGCTACAGCTCACTATATGTTAGTCACAGACCTAGGAGCTGGATGTACCCACAAAGACCCTGCTCTACTGGAGCTCACAATTAACTGGAGAATAGATTGCAAGAAAAACACTATTTGTGTTATGATTATGATCTTTAGTTGTTACACTGCACAATGAGGTAATTTTAACTGGATGGCTGGCCTTAAAGTTGCTCTACAAAGGTTTGAACATGTTTGTCTTCCATGACATTTCCATGTTATAACATTCCAGCTGTCTGAATGTTTGCCTAGCATTGGCTATCCTGTTCTCTGGTTCTGAGGTTGTAGTCACAACAATTGTAGCAAGAGGTGGGTGGGCTACTTAGAAGGCATGCTAGAAAGGCAGTCATTGGAGGAACGGCTACAAAAAGCCAAAGCGGAAGTTTACCCAAACAAATTGGGAAAAATTTTTTTACATTAATTACTATTTTTTTCCTTGCTGAGGAGTTATATTAACTCAGAGTTTCCTCTGAATATTTCTGTAAAAAATTCCTCTTTGATGAAATGAATTACCTCATGAAATCTAGATAAAGAAGGAGTTGGGAGAGCAGGAAAGAGGCTCCAGCAATGTGGCCACTGGGAAGTGGGCTTTCTGTGGAGAAGCCTCTCCCTGACCTACCTGAAAAAGCCCTCAAATCCTCCACTTCCTTTGCTTTTGATTCCAATCTTTTTATTCTTTTCTTTTTTTTTTAACCAAAGTCCTGCTGACTGGATTGCAGATTAGGACAATGACATTCTAAATTTTTAAAGGAAATGTTACCTATGTCCCTTTGTATAGACCAAATTGTTTGAATTCTCCTATTGTGTCTGTAAAAGCAACTTGGTAATTTAGACAAAAGTAATTTCTCAAAGTGAGGTTATACATATATTCAGTATATGTCATGCTAGGTATTGTTTCCTCAAGAGGCAAGACCCAGTCCTTGCCCTAGAATAGTTTACAGTCCAGATGGGGAGACACCATGAGATGGGCAACTTCTGGTCAACTATTCTAAATTTAGCAGTAGTTTAGACTCAACACCAGATCCTGGCTATCTGGGATTTCATGTGAAGTCATAATCAGAATCCCATTCATGTGAAATAGAATTCCCTCATTAAAACAACGTATATTGAGCGCTACTATGTTTCAGCTACTAATATTGACAATTACAACTCCCCTGTAAACAAAACAGACCTAATTCCTCACTCTCGTGAGAATTTATATTTTAGCTGAAGCTTGGTTAGTTACTTTGATAGACCCCACGACAGCTCATTTCCCATGATGCTCCACAGCACTCAGACAGGCCACGTGTCTGCAGCAAAAGGGGTGAGTCACCAGAACTGTGAGGAAAACCCAGTCTGAGGAAGTAAGGACTGTGGTAGGAGAGCACGTATGACTTCCTCCTGCAATTTAAAACTCTTGTCTTAAGAGTTTCTATTGAAATTTTCTAAGCAAGGTAACAATCCACAGACTATGACACTTTCCCTTTATGAAAATTGCTAGGTAAAGAATGGATCACCCTGGTATTGGCTATGTGATAGGCCCTGAGGGAGGGAATGGAAAGCAGGCAGTCTGCTGAAACTGGGCCTGGAGCACTGGGCCCACCTCTTCAGCTGTGCCTTAGTAGCTTTGCAAAAGGCAATCAAGAGCTCAGAGCCTCAGTTTCCAATGATCTAAATGCAAACAATTTGCGAACTATAAATTGTTATACTCCTACGAGTGATTATAAATATGCATACCGATGTCTACATTATTGAACTTTGAGACTATAATAGAGCAAATGTTACAAAGAGGGTGAAAATTCAAATACACATTGAGAATCTGCATTGGGCTAGGTAATGTGCTGGGTTTTTTTAATGTGGTTCTAGTTACTTACCTTTCATACCACTCTTGTAAGGAGAGATTATTAGTTTATTTTATACCTAAAATAACTAGGATTCAGAGAGTTACCTAGAGTCCCACAGAAAATGAGCAGAGGGTTGGGATTCTAATTCTGAACAATTGAACTTTATACTTGTGTTTTAACTAGGCTAAGTGGCTGCTCATACACAATAAATAATTCTATCATGGAATCTCCTAGATAAGTGTTTCACTAAAATGCAATTTTCCTGAATGGAAAAATGATAGAACTTTTTGGTCAAAGGAGTCTTTTGAAACTACAAAAATATACAAGGGTCACATCTTTTTTTTTTTAAACATTCTTCTGATGTGACATTTACCATCATCCTTTCTGAAAGTGGGAAACTACAGTAGAAAATTCCAGTGCAGGATTAAGGGGTTAATTCAAAATACTACCTTTATTTAGATTATAGTTTAGCAAAAATTCACACTGTTACTCACTTAAGAAGATTAATTGGATCTCTGACAACTTTCATAATAATAACTACCACATAATGGTATCTGTTGTATGTTCTGATGTTAGCATAAGGCTTTACATTGATCTTAATTTTCCCAGCTCCCCTCTGAGTCTGAAGTGCCACTATTTCTCCATTTTATAGATAAGAAAAAGGAGACAGAGAAACACAGAGCTGGGTTTCCAGCCCAGGGAAGGCTACCTCAACTTCTGGGTTGATAGCAGACAGCAAAAGAGGGGAAACAAAAAATAGAAAGATTAGGCAAGATTTCTAGGGATTAGGTCCACTCTGACGAAGGTCTGGTCTTTCTGATTTATACCATTTCTTAAGTTAGTCCAAAATGTGCATCCTCATGTTTAGGCAAATAACATGACACCACTAACAAATATAAGAACATTCTGTTTTCTTGCCAGGATGCTGAACGGGGTTTGCGTAATTATGAAAAGGGAAATGAATTTTGACTAGGTTTGAGGAACAAGGTTGCCCAAGCTATCAACAACTCTTGAATTCCAGCTGTGATCAGTGTCTTGACAAGTATCCTTTGCTTAGACTCGGATGACAGAGCAGAGTTGTAAAAAATTGAAAGTTTAAAGTTTTTTAGTAAAAGAACCTTTTTTTTCTTTCTTTTTCTTTCTTGCATTTTCTTTCTTTCTTTCCTTCTGAAGGGAAATAATATGTAAGGCTACATATACCAGATTATTCTTTGGATTAAATTTTAAAATTTCCGTCTGGTAATTTAGTTTCATTTATTTGTAGTAAGAATGAGTGCTTCTAATGATTTAGCACTAATTGTGCACTAAATTCTATTTGAGGACTTTACTTAGCTCCTTACTAACTTAATTCTTTACCATATTTTGAAGTAGGGAATACTGGCATCACATTTTAGACTGCATAAGATGTGGAAAGGATGAGGTGTGTTCCAAGTCCACACTGATGATCGTCTTTGGAAATGTGTCTTTAACCGAGTGTTATCTGACTTCAGACCTGTGTTTCTAAGCACTGTCTCTGAGTTTTAAGCAGCTCTTCCATTACTTCATGGAGACAGGTTTCCAGTCACACTGTTACATGTGGAGATCAAGACCCGTAGTAATAATAATGACAACACTTTTGTAGCACCTGTGTTAACACACCAAATTCTCACCACACTGTCAGGTAAGTACTCTTTTACCTCAACTTTATGGATTAGCAACTAAAACAGAGAGGTTAAGTAACTTGCCCAAGATCACCTATAGTAGTTAGTAGAACTGGGGTTCACATCTCAGGCATTCTGCCTCCTAAGCCATATGTTCTTATCCATAATTCTATTCTGTCTCTCCGAGTTGTTAATTTAATTAGTGTGAACTAAATATGTGTGCAGCTCTTAAAAAATATTCTGCATAATTAAAAAATTGATACACATATGCAGCTGTTGGTCTGCCAAGAAAATGACCATTTTTTTTATTTTGGACAAGTTATGTCTGAGATTCCTGTTGGCTCCCAAGTGAGATGTCAGGTGAACAATTGGATATTATTCAAATATGGAGTTACTTGGCACCAAGAAGAGTGAATGAATGAATGAATGAATATCAAAGGCTGATAGTTCATAGTTGGGGAGCAATAAGAGACAGACAGAACTTGGTTTTTAATTCCAGCTCTGTCATTCACACAGTGTGATCTAGGTCAAGGCTTTTAATCTCTTTGAGCCACAGTTTCTTTGGTTGTGAAATGGGGATTTATTCAACAAATATATATTGAATGCCCACAATGTGTCAGGTACTATTATAGGTGCTGGACACAGCTGTGAACAACACTTAAAAAAATCCTCACCCATGTTTGTATTCTGTTGTGTGTGTAGGAGGAGGGGACATTGTGTAGAGTCAAGTAATAAAGCAATGAAAAAGTGTAATACATACTGTGTCAAATGCTTATAAGTGAAATGCTATCTCTTCTGACCCAAGTTCTTCATTTCTTAGTTGGAGATAAGCAAGGCCAAATGATTTTCTTCTAATCATATAACCAGATGACAGGAAAGGATTCGGGAGACATAGTCAAGCATACCAGCTCTCTGCTCTTGTCTTGTGATGCCCATACACAACACCTCTGAGCAGGTGAGCCTAGACTACTAAGGAATGCTCTCACCTGTGTCATCTGCAGATTTTCTGTAGACTAGACTGTTCGTCAGAAATGGCCATAAGGCTTTGCCTTGGAGGTGAATACAAAGATTGAACACAGATATTTTGAGTATTCTTGTGACTCATGGATTCAGTTTGCACAGGACACTGGGTTCTTCACGGTCTCAATCACTAAATAGGGTTCCACAAGCACATGTAAGATCTATGTGGGAGTGGGGGAGAGAGTGTACCCTATTCATGGGATCTGTGCTGTAGCACATGATAATTTAACAACCGTTGTGAAACATCCATCCTCTCAGAATGTAAAATTCTCTGAGAGCTGAGACTATGTTTATTGCTGCCAAAAAATATGAACCCTATCTAGTGTATACTTCGTATTCAATAAACATTTGCTCTATGAATGAATTCTGTTTCATTCTACCTGCATGACAAATCTCAATCCCATTGTTAGCTGAAGAGATGCCCATATAGACTATTTTTAACATCACCACTTTAGACCAAGGGATAGAGGAATGTGAATAATTCCTCTGGAAACTGTACAGCTGCATACTTTGAAATTCAGAATCTTCAACTAGGGGGACTGTTCAGTCTGCTGGACTGTATACTCTATGAGAGCAGGAACCATATTTATCTCACTCACCATTTTTTCCCAGAGGCTTCACAGTCCCTAGTGTATATTAATTGTTAATAATCAGTTTTTAAACAGTTAATTTATCAAAAAAGATATTTGATGAATAGCAGTGATAAAAATGGACAGGATCAGCATTAAGTGCTAGAAGTAAAGACAGTTATGAAAGTCCTGTGGTGAGCTCCACTGGGTGAATTTCTCTTCATCACCTTTTTTTTTTTGGTGTAATAAATAACTTCCTGGGACTGAGCACACAGCAGACACCAAAGAAATATTACTTTAAGGTAGATTTTGTTCAAAGAAAACTAGAGATGTCAGAAAATGGTCAATTAATAGAAAATGGTCTGATAGGACAGTTAATATGTTAACTGGTGTTCAGAATCTGATTATCTAAAAAAATTTTATTTAGTGCTATCCTGAATCTCTGTGCCAAATGTATTAAAAATGATTTTGTGAAACTTCAGCCATTTCAGCAATATCTTAAAATTCAAATACCAAATCTTTGTTGAATTAAATAACAATGCTCCACATAGTGGTTAGGTAAAGGCCAAGAACTGTTTAGGTCTTAATTCTCATTGTAGCAAGTAAGTAGTCTTATAATATATTTATAAATTTTTTTCTTTTTTTTTTTTTTGCAGTATGCGGGCCCCTCACTACTGTGGCCTCTCCCGTTGCGGAGCACAGGCTCCAGACATGCAGGCCCAGCGGCAACAGCTCACTGGCCCAGCCACTCCACGGCATGTGGGATCCTCCCGGACCGGGGCACAAACCCACGTTCCCTGCATAGGCAGGCGGACTCTCAACCACTGTGCCACCAGGGAAGCCCATAAAAATATTTTAATCTTCAATTATATCTGTATAGATATAAACAAAATTAGAACTGACAGTGGCCTCAACTGAGATATAACAAGGTCCCTCAAAGCTGAAGAAGCCCTGGCATCAGTAATGATTTTCATTCATCCCCAGAAACTATGTATGGTTACATTTTGTTATGCCAATGGTTTCATTAGAGCTGTGATGCCAGTTATGGGTAATTACCCAACAGAAACAGAAACAAATAATGCGTTTTCATCATTCCTTCATCATCCATAAATAAGGCTGTATCTGCTATTCAACTGCATAAAGATAAAACATATTATTATGATTTTTTAATCTGGTAAGGGCAGTGATTCTTAATCATTATCTGGAATGAAAAAAGGTCAGTGAAGACCTGCTTGGTCCATAATGCAAGCTGAGCTACACTTCAGTTTGGATGCATGCAGCTAAAGGAAACATGTTTTATTCTGAATGATTTTACTTTTAGAAACTTACCACCCACTTGCAATATGTAGAGGATTAAATGGAGATAAAAATAATTCAAAATATTTGGCACTGTGCCTAGTTCAAATAGGCACTTGGAAATGTTATTTCCTGCCACTCATCTCCCTCCTGCTTCACTTCTTGAGAGCTCTTAATCATGACTGTTCAGCTACATTATGTCTGAGCACCACGACTGTTAAGCTCCCTGAAAGAATGCCTTTTGATTTTGACTCTAAGTATCTCCTTACTCTTTCTTCCCCTATCTCCTCTTCTTCTTTCTTTACTACTTCAAATTAGGACATTCATTCAGGTAGTTGAAAGTAGATTAGTTACAATGTAATAAAACTTAGGCCACTAGACAGATGAGAGATGCTAAGTAACATTTAAGAAGAAAGAAAGAAAAAGAAAGAAAGAAAGAAAGAAAAAAGAAAGAAAGGGAGGGAGGAAGGAAGGAAAGAAGGAAGGAAAGGGAGAGAAAGAAAAGAAAGAAAAAAGCCCTAAGATGTTAAAGGCCCTTGCTAACCTGTGTTATTAGACCTAAGATATGCAAGGAGGATGACCCTTTCCTTTTGACCTTCCCAGAACTAGTCCTGAGCTAAGTGGATCTATGCTTCTCTTAGGAATGCAGCAAGGAAGATCTTTTGTTCCTCCAAAGTGGTTCTTGGGCAATATGTCTTCATGAACTGTAACCCACAAAAGTAAGTTGTGGTGATCGGGTTGTGATTTGAAGCTTCAGGGTTACCTTGACCAGACAAGGCAAAAGCTACCTAATGACCCACTTCTACCTCCTGTATAGCCTTGCCTAAGTCTTTGGGCAGCTCGCTTTTGAATAAGAGACTCTGTCAAACTTCCCATAGTATCTTTAGTTTCATCTTTCTGGGCTTGATATATGTCTGTCTTTACTTGTGACTCCAGGTTTTGGTTTGGGGTTTAGATTTGTTTATCCTTTGGGTGCTAAATCTGACCCTCAACTCATTTTGCTCCTAAACTTAGTGTTGTTAGGTCTTGGTTTCAGGTATTTATCTAATTGCTTTATTTCCTGATTAGAGTTCTGACCTTTGCTTTTGGGGGATAATGTTTGACCTTCAAATTGTGTCCCTTAATCTGCTTCCTTATTCATGTCTTCTTTCAAATGATCCTACTTGTTGAAATTTTCCTCAATTTTCAAAATCTAGTTTAATTACATTCTCTTCCAAGAAGCCTTTCCCAATCCTCTCAGTTAGAATAAACTTTTCTTCTCTTGGTTTCTGTGTTTTCTGTATCTCAACATTTCTCCAAGTTTGCCTTAAATGTGAAACTATCTTACAGCAAGGATCTTCTTCCAAGCCTATGCCTGTGAAATGCCCTGGACAAAGTAGTATCCTCAATTTACTGAATTGAAGTGCTGACCATTCCACCAGTGTGATGCTTTGTAGTGGTCAAAGTTTAAGGGCTGACCGTAGATGTCAGCCAGACTAGAGCTACAGGACATGTGGCATACAGGAACAGATCTGTTTAATATCAGGTTTTTTTGTGGTCAAGTCCCAAACTTGACCATTATTCCAAGGGGATAAAAGGGAAAAAAATGCTCTATGGGGTCAGATGCAAAGGATAGGACTCGAGTTTGGAGTGAATTTCTGAGAAGACTTGAAATCGAGTTGCATGCATTTGTGGATTTCATGGATAGAAAGACCATGGATTTGTTCTCCAGTTCCTATAAAATAAAGGTGAAGGGGGCATCAGCTAATATTAACAAGGGCTAAATGTCAAGAAACTTAAGGGAATTATGACTTTTTATAGTGAGTAATATACTTAATGAAGTCATTCTTCCAACCTGCTACTTTATAAGATGTTTCTATAAATTCAAAACTGCCCTTCTAGTATCCTTCAGCTGTGGTATGATAAAAAGAGAACAGGAATTAGGCAGTCTGATTTAGGAACTGGCTTTTCACTACCAGAAAAAGGAGCATGGTAAAGTCACTTAAACGCTCTGAATCTCATTTCCCCACTACCTCCTGCAAAAGGAAGATATAGTAGATCCTGCTGGTGCCCATCCATATCCTCTTTCTCCTGGGCTAGTGAATCTATCCTCGAGCTGCTAGAAATGCTGGCTAAAAAGGACTTATAGCTGCCCCCTTGCCAAGAGAAATGCCCTTGTATGGAGTGGTTATATACCCACATTCTTCCTCTGATAGCTCACAGCCAACGAGAAGCTGACATCAGTGATGGGGAGTAATAATGCCTATCTCACAGAGTAGTTAGGATGAAATAAGGTAGCATACATAAAAATGCCTAGGATGCTAAAGTAAATGTTAAAATAAAAAAAAAGAAAGAAAAGAAAAAGGGAAAATGGGGAACTAAGAAAATTGTAGTCATGTATTGCTAATGTATAAGGTTAGATTCATGATGTCAAAGAGTAGAGTCATGACCTTCTATACTTTCCAGGTCAGAATCCTGGGTAGAATGGTTGGCACATCTAAATGACATTTATGTTCTCGTATGAGGAACAAGCTTTCTAAATCATCATAAGAAATGCTGTCTCATGGCAGTGTCAATAACATGTGAGGTAAGAGGATGTTTTCCTCCATGTTAGACTGTCTTCCTTAACAACTTCCAGGAAAGTTACAAATATTCATACTTTCAAGTAAGTAGAATTTTTGACATGGCTACTCTTGACTCACTGGAAGCTGATTTAAGATCTCCTTTGATTTAGGTCTTCAAAGTGAGCAACTATAAGCAACTATATCTCAACAAATGACAGTCATAATAATTGAGCTATATATTGGGTGCCAATTGTGTGTTGATTATTCTACATACATACATCATATTGGGTAATCCTTCAAGGTACTTATAATTATCCCAAATTTGCACACTGGAACCAGAGACTCTGTCATTTAATGACTTGCTGAAGGTCATACCACTGGCAAGTGTGTCAGACTCAGGGTTGGAAACCAGGATTGTCTGATCATACATTCTGTGCTATGTAGAGATAAATTAGGGCTACGTGAAGATAAATTCATGTCTATAATTTTATTTTATAAGTTAGACCCAAGCCTAAACACCAGAACACAGAAGAGGGGTAAATATAATGGTATGAACTAATTTTAGCTCAGATATTTACCAAAAAACAGCAAAGAGATAACTGAGAACCATAAAAGGAGGGTCCTTGTCTACTGATGAATAGTAACTGAGGAACTGAGTGGTATAATTATTTCATAAAACATGAGAATGAGGACTAAGGTGAGGGGTTATTCTTTATTTTTTTAACATCTTTATTGGAGTATAAATGCTTTTCAATAGTGTGTTACTTTCTGATTTATAACAAAGTGAATAAGCTATACATGTACATATGTCCCCATATGTCCTCCCTCTTGCATCTCCCTCTAACCCTCCCTATCCCACTCCTCTAGGTGGTCACAAAGCACTGAGCTGACCTCCCTGTGCTATGCAACTGCTTCCCACTAGCCATCTATTTTACATTTGGTACTGTATGCATGTCCATGCCACTTCGTCCCATCTTACCCTTCCCCCTCCCCATGTCCTCAAGCCCATTCTCTATGTCTGCATTTTTATTCCTGTCCTGCCCATAGGTTCTTCAGAACCATTTTTTTCTTTTTTATTCCATATATATGCATTAGCATACAATATTTGTTTTTCTATTTCTGACTTACTTCACGCTGTATGACAGACTCTAGGTGCATCCATCTCACAGCAAATAACTCAATTTAATTTCTTTTTATGGCTGAGTAATATTCCATTTTATATATGTGCCCCATCTTCTTTATCCATTCATCTGTTGATGGACACTCAGGTTGCTTCCTTGTGCTGGCTATAGTAAATAGAGCTGCAATGAACATCATGGTACATGACTCTTTTTGAATTATAGTTTTCTCAGGGTATATGCCCAGTAGTGGGATTTCTGGGTCATATGGTATTCTATTTTTAGTTTTTTAAGGAAGCTCCATACTGTTCTCCATAGTGGCTGTATCAATTTACATTCCCACCAATGGTGCAAGAGGGTTGCATTTTCTCTACACCCTCTCCACCATTTGTCCTTTGGAGATTTTTTGATGATGGCCATTCTGACTGGTGTGAGGTGTTACCTCATTGTAGTTTTGATCTGCATTTCTCTGATGATTAGTGATGTTGAACATACTTTCATATGTTTGTTGCCAAACTGTATATCTTCTTTGGAGAAATGTCTGTTTAGGTCTTCTGTCAATTTTTGGATTGGGTTGTTTGTTTTTTTGATATTGAGCTACATGAGATGCTTGCATGTTTTGGAGATTAATCCTTTCTCAGTTGCTTCCTTTGCAAATATTTTCTTTCATTCTGAGGTTTGTCTTTTTGTCTTGTTTATGGTTTCCTTTGCTGTGCAAAAGCTTTTACGTTTCATTAGGTCCCATTTGTTTACTTTTATTTTTCTTTCTATTTCTCTAGGAGGTGGGTCAAAAAGGATCTCGCTGTGATTTATGTCATAGAGTGTTCTGCCTATGTTTTCCTCTAAGAGTTTGATAGTGTCTGGCCTTCCATTACGTCTTTAATCCATTCTGAGTTTATTTTTGTGTATGGTGTTAGGGAGTGTTCTAATTTCATTCTTTTACATGTAGCTATCCGGTTTTCGCAGCACCACTTAACTGAAGAGGCTGTCTTTTCTCATTGTATATTCTTGCCTCCTTTGTCAAAGATAAGGTGACCATATGTGCGTGGGTTTATCTGTGGGCTTTCTATCCTATTCTATTGATCTATATTTCTGTTTTTGTGACATTACCATACTGTCTTGATTACTGTAGCTTTGTAGTATAGTCTGAAGTCAGGGAGCCTGATTCTTCCAGCTCCGATTTTCTTTCTCAAGATTGCTTTAGCTATTTGGGGGTCTTTTGTGTTTCCATACAAATTGTGAAAATTTTTGTTCTAGTTCTGTGAAAAATGCCATTGGTAGTTTAATAGGGATTTCATTGAATCTGTAGATTGCTTTAGGTAGTAGAGTCATTTTCACAATGTTGATTCTTCCAATCCAGGAACATGGTATATCTCTCCATCTCTTTGTATCATCTTAAATTTCTTTCATGAGTGTCTTATAGTCTTCTGCATACAGGTCTTTTGTCTCCTTAGGTAGGTTTTTTCCTAGGTATTTTATTCTTTTTGTTGCAATGGTAAATGGGAGTGTTTCCTTCATTTCTTTTTCAGATTTTTCATCATTAGTGTATAGGAATGCAAGAGATTTCTGTGCATTAACTTTGCATCCTGCTCTTTTACCAGATTCATTGATTAGCTCCGGTAGTTTTCTGGTAGCATCTTTAGTATTCTCTATGTATAGTATCATGTCATCTGCAAACAGTGACAGTTTTACATCTTCTTTTCTGATTTGGATTCCTTTTATTTCCTTTTCTTCTCTGATTGCTCTGGCTAAAACTTCCAAAACTGTGTTGAATAATAGTGGTGAGAGTGGACATCCTTGTCTTGTTCCTGATCTTAGTGGAAATGGTTTCAGTTTTTCACCATTGAGAATGATGTTGGCTGTGGGTTTGCCATATATGGCCTTTATTATGTTGAGGTAAGTTCCCTCTATGCCTACTTTCTGGAGGGGTTTTATCATAAATGGGTGTTGAATTTTATTGAAAGCATTTTCTGCATCTATTGAGATGATCATATGGTTTTTCTCCTTCAATTTGTTAATATGGTGTATCACATTGACCGATTTGTGTATATTGAAGAATCTTTGCATTCCTGGGATAAACCTTACTTGATCATGGTGTATAATTCTTTTAATGTTCTGTTGGATTCTGTTTGCTAGTATTTTGTTGAGGATTTTTGCATCTAAGTTCATCAGTGATATTGGCCTGTAGTTTTCTTGCTTTGTGACATCTTTGTCTGGTTTTGGTATCAGGGTGATGGTGGCCTCATAGAATGAGTTTGGGAGTGTTCCTCCCTCTGCTACATTTTGGAAGAGTTTGGGAAAAATAGGTGTTAGCTCTTCTCTAAATATTTGATAGAATTTGCCTGTGAAGCCATCTGGTCCAGGGGTTTATTTGTTGGAAGATTTTGAATCTCAGTCTCAATTTCAGTGCTTGTGATTGGTCTGTTCATATTTTCTATTTCTTCCTAGTTCAGTCTCGACAGGTTGTGCATTTCTAAGAATTTGTCCATTTCTTCCAGATTGTCCATTTTATTGGCATAGGGTTGCTTGTAGTAATCTCTCATGATCCTTTGTATTTCTGCAGTGTCAGTTGTTACTTCTCCTTTTTCATTTCTAATTCTATTGATTTGAGTTTTCTCCCTTTTTTTCTTGATGAGTCTAGCTAATGGTTTATGAAAAATTTGTTTATCTTTTCAAAGGACCAGCTTTTAGTTTTATTGATCTTTGCTATTATTTCCTTCATTTCTTTTTCATTTATTTCTGATCTGATCTTTATGATTTCTTTCCTTCTGGTAACTTTGGGGGTTTTTTGTTGTTGTTGTTGTTCTTTTTCTAATTGATTTAGTTGTAAGGTTAGGTTGTTTATTTGAGATGTTTCTTGTTTCTTGACATAGGATTGTGTTGCTATAAACTTCCCTCTTAGAACTGCTTTTGCTGCATCTGATAAGTTTTGGCTTGTCGTGTTTTCATTGTCATTTGTTTCTAGGTATTTTTTGATTTCCTCTTTGATTTCTTCAGTGATCTCTTGGTTATTTAATAGTGTATTGTTTAGCCTCCATGTGTTTGTATTTTTTAGTTTTTTTTTTTTTACTGGAATTGATATCTAATCTCATAGCGTTGTTGCTGGAAAAGATACTTGATACAATTTCAATTTTCTGAAATTTACCAAGGCTTGATTTGTGACCCAAGATATGATCTATCCTGGAGAATCTTCCATGAGCACTCAAAAAGAAAGTGTATTCTGTTGTTTATGTGTGGAATATCCTATAAATATCAATTAAGTCCACCTGTTTAATGTATCATTGGAAGCTTGTGTTTCCTTATTTATTTTCATTTGGGATGATCTGTCCATTGGTGATATTGGGGTGTTAAAGTCCCCTAATATTATTGTGTTACTGTCAATTTCCCCTTCTATGGCTGTTAGCATTTGCCTTATGTATTGAGGTGCTCCTATGTTGTGTGCATAAATATTCACTGTTGCTATATCTTCTTCTTGGATTGATCCCTTGATCATTATGTAGTGTCCTTCTTTGGGTCTTGTAATAGTCTTTGTTTTAAAGTCTATTTTGTCTGATATGAAAATTGCTACTCCAGCTTTCTTCTGATTCCCATTTGCATGGAATATCTTTACCTATCCCTACACTTTCAGTCTACATGTGTCCCTAAGTCTGAAGTGGGTCTCTTTTAGACAGCATCTATACGGGTCTTGCTTTTGTATCTATTCAGCCAGTCTATGTCCTTTTGTTGGAGCATTTAATCCAGTTATATTTAAGGTAATTATTGATATGTATACTCCTATTACCATTTTCTTAATTTTTTTTTTTTTGTTATTGTAGGTCTTTTCCTTCTCTTGTGTTTCCTGCCTAGAGAAGTTTCTTTAGCATTTATTGTAAAGGTGGTTTGGTGGTGATGAATTCTCTTAGCTTTTGCTTGTTTGTGAAGTTTTTAGTTTCTCTTTTGAATCTGAATGAGTTCCTTGCTGGGTAGAGTAATCTTGGTTGTAGGTTTTTCCCTTTCATCACTTTAAATATGTCCTGCCACTCCCTTCTGTCCTGCCGAATTTCTGCTGAGAAATCAGCTGTGTGGGTTCATAAGGTGAGGGATTATGCTTAATATTCACATATTTCACAGCTTGGGAAAGAAAATCATCCCAACCTAGGGTGCATTGTTGCTCAATTTTTTAATGTCATTGTGAGTACATGATTCAACGTTTGAAGGAAGATGTGGGTAGCGAGAAGTTTGCAGACTCAGTCACTGCAAAAGATAAACACAAGCTACCAATAGTGGGATCGAGTTAACCTGAGTTCAGGAAGCTAGGTAAAAATGTTATTGCTAAACAGAAATGTTTCAAGTCTCCCATGAAATATTTTTGGCATGACCTCCTTTTTCAATAAATGCTCTCCAGAATTGGTTACTGTTTGAGAAATGTTGATCATTTTCTCCTTCAATGATGGCAGTCAAACAGTATGGTGCATACTAATGTGACTCTATTCTGAAAACATTTCAGAAGCATCAGTGTATGATGTATGAAAATTCTCTCCAGGTTCATTAATTGTATTCTTAACAATTGCTCAAAATTCAAGGTGCTAATGATGATTGCTTATTAAAATATATCTAATCTGGAAATTAATCCAGGTAATATTTACTAGATAGATTCTAATCTTTCTTTTTTACACTTCCTTTGAAATAATTTATTTATTTCCCTAAAGATGCTCAAATTATCCCAAGCCAAGAGACGAGATGTCAAAATAACACACCAGTAAACTAAAGACTAGCTGACCTACTAGGGTAGTTCAAATAATTAACAATTTAGACTAGACATAGGTACAGATTACTGTAAACTTTCCTTGTAATGCTTGGTTATCCTTTAGAATAGCATATTCAAGCTTGGTTATATAAGAGCTCATATATGTTAAAGATACTATGATTTAAAATGAGCACACACATCAGATATGTGAATTCTTTTCTGAAATATACAAAATGTTGCAGTTTTTTAAAGGAGAAAGATGACAAAAGCAAACTATATCATGGTGCGGTTATAGCTATACTTCGGGAAACTTCAACTTTTTGTGACTGATTGGATTTAGTAACTTAAAATATATGATATTTACTTCTCCTGACAGCTCCATCAAATGATAGCAACCCTGTTGAGGTTCCATGTTGAAACTCATCACAAGGACAACTGCAGAAAGGAATGATGAAGATGAGGCTAACCTCTTAGTTTAGTAGATGAAGTATCATGGCCAAAAGAGATGGAGTGGCTTTCCCAGGGTCACAGAGCAGACAAGCAGCTGAGCAAGAGCTCATAAACAAACCTCCTGATATCCTAGCCAGTGTAAACTGCCTGGAAAGTGCAGAGAAGGAGAAATTGTGTAAAAGCATTTAATGTGCTTAATTATCAGCCTTTGATATGTCAGGATAGACTTCATTATCTGAAGTTCGTCTGGTCTGGTGAGCATGCAACAGGATTTTAATAGCTGAGTCCTATAAATGTATTATTGTGAAAAAATCACCCAAATCTCTGAGTGAAAGGGAAATGATTTGTTTAGGTCAGTCCATTAGATGAAACCCCAAATACAAGTCAGAAGTCGTGACATATAGATTAGTTCTGGTGCCATAAATAATGTAGTCCCTTCTAATGTTTAGAGGTTTTGTCCCACTTTGTAGGTAGAAATCCCTTGCCCGTGAAAAAACATGGCCAAATATTTCTGACTCCCTGAATTGTAGCTGCATTTTAGGCTCTGGATGCACAATAAATGAAAAATAGAAAATATTATCTGCAATGTAGAATTTGGACTAGATGAACACTTATAGCTCTCAAATCCTAGGTTTGACTCTGGCCCATTGCTATCTCTTGTGTACAATGGGATTACATGAGATAAGTTTATCCATTCTGCTAAGATCAGCAAATGGGAGAAAAATCATTCCACATTAATGATTATTTATTAGTATTCTCAGTATTCCAGAATCCAAATACCATAGAACTTTAAAATAGCCTGAAAACAGAGAGGTTTAGATAAGCCTTTCTCAAATAATTATTGTAATAGTGAGAAACTTGGACACACAAGGCACACATCATCACCTTCATGATTTCTTCATTATGCAGGTGTTGTAGATTGTGCAGTTTCTTTATTATGATGCTTCACTGTTCTGTCAGATGTGCATCAGGGGTGAATGCAAGAGACTTGTAGATTCTTAGTGTTGGAAGAGCATTGTAGCTCATGGTATGGGGTTAAGAAGGCAGGCTCTGGAATTTGATATCAGTTTGACTCTTACTCTGCTACTTAGTCCCTGTGGGACCTTGGAGAAACTGCATATCCTCTTCTGCCTCAGAGACCCCATCCGCAAATTGAGAACAGTAGTAGTACTGACCTCTTAGGGGTGTTGTAAGATTAAAGGACTTACTGCTTGGAAAGCCCAGAAGAAAGCTCCTGTCACATAGAAAATGCACAGTTCAGTAATCTTTGCTCTAACTGCCTAAGATTTTCATTTAGTAGATGAGGAAAGTGAAATCTATCAGGATCAAGTGATTTTCTTTATATTTCAGAGAATAGAGCTTTACCTGCTATAGATTTAAATCCATGCAGTTAATCCCAATGGTTTCTACCCTGTGTAATGTCATCTGGTAATGACTGCTCATTTTGGACTTTGAAAATCACTTTTTTTAGAAAAAAAGTGAGTTCAATCTGATGCATGTGATCCATCATATGATTACTTCAAGTCTGGCCTTATAAGTCATTGGAATTTGTAATTGTCTGTGTGTTAGGAGAAATAGGAATGTCCTATGACAAAAATAATTTCCCTTCACCCACTGACTGATGCTTGCAATTCTCTTTGGTTTAAGGATCTGTTCTTTGTTCAAACACACATTTTTCTAATATAGAGAACACTTCAAGTTTTATTAATCACTTTTGTTATACTGTAAAAAGCAAATTAAAAGGGAGGTTTTGAAAAGGGGGAAAGAAGATGAAACAAAGATCCTGGGCCTTTGAAGTAGAGCATAGTATTGGGGTGGCTTGGGAACTTTGAGAGCAGACTTCTCCAGAATTTTACTTATAATCAACTCTCCACTTGAATATTCCTGAAATAACATTTGTCCTGGAATTAATGAGTCTTACTCTGTTTGCAGTGCACTAAGCCACATGCTGGGCACAGTGGAAGAGGTAGACACAGTCTCTGTTCTCACAGAGTCCCAATCTAATAGGAGACAGAAAACAAACACACGTAAGTAACTACAACAATTGTTAAGCACAGTAGAACATAAAGGTGTGAGTAGGAGTCAGAGGGAAACTGCAGTACACCAGCACTTCTCACTCCCATGAACAGAGTAGCTCTAATGACACAGGAGAGCACAGAGGGAGCCTAGGGATTGGGGTCCAGATGTGGGAGCCTGATCACCCATACGAG
This sequence comes from Hyperoodon ampullatus, assembly GCF_949752795.1. Lineage (NCBI taxonomy): Eukaryota > Metazoa > Chordata > Mammalia > Artiodactyla > Ziphiidae > Hyperoodon > Hyperoodon ampullatus. Next base: position 50,920,919 of record NC_136914.1, on the reverse strand, counting down.
TGAGAAATTCCTTTGAAAGCATTTGTTTTAACTTAAAGATGCAAGCAAAATTTCCTACTTAGCAATTTTCCCCTTGATTATTTTAATACATTATAAAAGTAATATTTTAATTTACACCCATTGAAATTGATGCTCCAGGGAGATGCCCACTTTGATCTGTGGCTTCTTGTACAATCTTGTACAATGCTGTGTAACTTTGAGGACCAGGATGCTCCAATCTGGTGCTTGGTGGTATGAAAGCATGAGGCCTAACACTGACAACATTTCCTGTGTTCCTGTCACCATTTGTCTTCTCCAGTTTCCTGTATAGTCCATCAAAAACTCTTGAGTCATGGCCAGGAGGGAAGCAAGTGTTAGAATGGCCTATGCTTTCTCTTCCACACACTAATTACAACCTGCTGGACATCCTAACACCATTTGGATCAATAACTAGCAGAGGGAGGGGAGGATCAGGGAAAAATTAAATTCGTGAAGCAGATTCATGGTGGTCATAACCCTTCAGAGTTCTTAGCACTGTCAAGTGTGCCTATTGTGTGTCTAGCTCTCCTATTTGTAACCCAATATTTATAGGTTTGTTTTTTTTCTGTGCTAAGCAGCATAAAAAAGAAGATGCTAGTATATGGTCATTTGGGAAATAAATAAAGCTAAATTGAAGCATAGTATGAGCATAATCTACTCCCCCCACTCCCCTCCTGCCTTTGGACATTAGTCAGAGTTTTTTATAATGATGATACTACATTTTCTTCTGTTTATACAGTAAGGGAAATATATTATAATCTGTTATAATTTTCAGGCTGAACTAATATTGTGTAGTACAAAATATTTAGTTTTGAGGTTGAATTTTCTGAATGTAACTTTTGTGTTTAAAATAATATTGATACCACTAATTTTTAGATTCAGTGTTTAGACTTTTTTATTAAAAATGTAGGGGAAAGCATTAATAAATTTTAATAAAAATTCATTTGTACCTAACACCATGCTTAGCATTTAAGGGTTTTCAATAAATATTAATCCAATGGATGAATGAAAGAAACACATTAATGAACAAAACTAATCACAGAATCCCTTTTAAGAACATAGTGAAAGATGGAGGAAAGCACTGCCATAATTATATGCTAGATAAATTCTCGACATTTTCTGTTACTTGTGTATTTTGTCAAATTAATATATAAGGTTGAATCATCAAAATCTTCAATTAAGTTGCTTTGTCAGTTTATATTGAAAATCATTTTTAAATTTTAAATGTCAAAAGAATCATTCTATCATTCTGTAATTTTTGTTAACTGTCATTACAAACATTTTATGTATGTGTGTGTCTCCATGTATAGCTTTTAGAGTCTCTGAATTCCAGCTCAGGGTTGAATAATGTTGGTAATAGTTTTTCTTTGGGCTGAGACCTAGGACTGTCCACTTTCTGCTGGAGTGAGAGACTAGAACTCCTGAGTTTTTATTTACTGGTTATTGAATTACTATATATGCCTAGTAAGAGGATAGAACTCAAGAAAGAGCCACCTGAATTGTTCAAAGCAAATCTTGTTTTCCTATTTTAGGAGGGAGGGGAAAAGGTCCTTTCATGCCCATCCTTTATATTGTTTATAGGTAGAAATTAGTTGAAATATGTCTGCATTGTTGGCTACCTTTATTTTTGTTGTTGATTAAGTATCATCTATAAGTCATCTAGTTAATTGTTGATCATCCATGAATTATGTAACTGAATTGTCATTTTCCAGTTCAGCTTCCTATATGTGTTCACATACTAAGTAATTTGTGCCCTGCTTAGTATGGTGTTAATGAAGAAAGAAAGAAAAAAAAAACAAAACAGAATTGGGTGGCCCGATAAAGACTGAACAATAATTGCAAAAAAATTTGCGGAAAATAGGCACCCAAAATAGGGAGCTGGATACTCCTAGTGCCTTGCTTCCTCTTTTCAGTACTGGGAAAGAAAGCTAGCTTCTAAGCCTGTCTAAAGCAAGCTTGCCTAAAGAAATTGAAATTTCTTTCAGAGGGTCGTCAAAAAGATGGAGCCAGCATGAATCATTTTATCTGTTGCTACTATAGAAACTATTTGCACTGTTTTATAGAAATTACTAATATACAAATTATTAGCTCATTTTAAAAGACTGTCTTAACACCTACAAGTTTAACATGTAAAATTTAGGGAAGCAGCACTTTGGTTCCTAGCTTTATGTGTTTATGAGACGTTGAATGAAGAGTTGTTTACCTGAATTTGGTAAATTTAGATTTATATTTGACAAGTCATCTGTTTGGTTAGTAGGGGAATGGATAGAACAGAATCTTTCCCAGGAAAGCTTTATTAAGTCACATCCAAAGGGAATTTACTTTCCATGACATTATATTTTCCTTGACATCGAGTTTTGCCTTTCTTGCTCCCTACCCTCTACCAGAAATACAAATAACCTGCAAATGGAAAAGATTTTTACGAAAAATTTAAGATAAACTTCATGTAGCTTCCTCTATATCTTTTTGTGACTCTTAACAGCAAAGTTAGAGACATTTACACAACTGATGATCTATCCACAGGAAAACAATGCCTTATTCTTACTTTTGAGGCATCTTGTGAGAGAAAATTCATTGAGGAAAGGGGATTTAAAGGGAGATTTCCAAAATCCTCAGGAAGTTCCACACGTGGTCAAAGGGCTCATACTCATGACTCCTGCAGCATGTCTGCAAAAGGCATTGCACAGGAATTTCTTCTGAGTCATGCCTCAGGAATTTATCACAGTGGCCTCTGCTGAGGAAATGTGGATGGTCACGGTTACAGCTCTGCTGCTGAGTCAGGACTCCTGGAAGGGTTCCTCTATTCAGGAGATGTTTTTAATGTGTTCAACATAGGCTAGGATCTTGGGGTTCATTTCAGACTCTTTTACACAGAAGTCACTGATCAGAAGGGAGAAACAAAAGAAATCACTTACGATACGGTATATGAGGCTATAGCTGTGGGGATTAGAGTCTGTTCTCTGGATAGGCAACATGTGGGAACTTGTAGAAATGCGAAATCTCGGGCCCCACAGACCTTCTGAGACAGAAACTCTAGGAGTAGAGTTACAAGATTTGTGTTTTACTGAGACTTCCAGGTGATTCTGCTGTTCCCACTAGGCTAGAGGTAGGCTCACATAATCAAGGGAGAGCAAATCAGGAGGCCCAAACCCAGAGGGGGCAGGTTGCGGGCAAGTTGGAGAGGATCTTTGTAAAGGATCAGTATGTTTGCTGAGACTTTGCCTAGATCTTGTAAAGGATCAGTGGGTTTGCTGAGGAAAAGGGTGGGCGGAGGGAGTGGAGAAATATGTTCCAGACAACATGCACTGGGCTCCAAGAGCCAAGAATGGAAGGACCGAAGCCAGAGGAGAGGAGACAGACAGATCCAGAAGCATTCAGTGGAGAAGGACTTTTCTCAAGCTGAGGGTGTGGATTTTATCTTGAAGATCATTGAAGATTAAAACCAGGAAAGACTTGGTTAGATTTGCATTTTAGAAAGTTCACTTGGCAGGAATGAATGGATGGTGAAGGGATGAAGATTGAGGTTAGACCAGTGAGGAGATTTCTGTGCTGATCCAGACCAAAGACAGGAGGGCTTGGCCCAGTGCAGTGGGTGGAGCTGGGGAGGGGGAGAAACCCCAAATAGAAGAGATGTTTGAAAAAGTGATTTGGAAAAACCACATGTTATAATAGATTATAAGTGCTAAAAAGCATGAGGTGTACTGACTAATAGTGAATGCCAACAAGAGAGTGGAAGGTGAGATAAATGGGACGGACAATTGTCTGTACAGTACAATACAAATTTTGAAATATATGCTCATAAAAACAGGCAATATTGGAATGTATATATAAAAGTCTTTATCTCTGGGTGGTGAGATTGCAGATAATTTTGGGTCTCTTCTTTATATTTTCTTTATTTCCCAAATTTTCTAATACTGACTGTGAATCATATTTATAATCAGGAATTATAGATGTTGAGGAGGAAGGAAGGAAAGAAGGAAGGAAGGGAGGGAGAGAGGAAGGGAGGAAGGGTCATATTTGAGGAATGAATGGGATAATGTATGGGAAGTCAGAATGGTTCCATAAACAGAGATAAATTATAATTCCTACAAGAGTCTTTTAAATTTAATATGTGATAAAATTGCCTATAAAGCAGCCCTGACAGGCTATGGCACTGAACTCAGATATTCTATGGGGCACTGGGGGTTAGGAGGGACAAGGGCAAGACTGGACACGAGGTAGGCACCAAGCTAGGGCAGTAAGTAGGTTGTGCCCTCCCTGACTGTCCACTGGGTTAGCCAGAGCTACAAAGTCACAAGAAGGGGATATGGGCCCAGAGAAGTCATTGTCTTTGAGTCTGACTTCTTGGATGGAGGCTGCCCTACCAAAGCTGTGCCGAGGACTGGCTGCCCAGACCCTACCCAAGCCCTCCCCCAACCCAGGCCCTGCCTCACAGATTCGGAGCATTTGCTGCTCTAGTTGTTGATATAAGTAGATAATTTGAACGTGTTGGAACAGAGTTATCCAAAAGGCTATTTTTGATTTCCTTGGCAGGTACTCTTCCCGCCACCGCCCCCCGCCCCCCGCCCAGCCAATTTCCCTGCTGTGGGAAATGATACACAGCTCTAAACATCATCATCATAACAAAAATTCTACATCGCAACAAAGTGTGTTTGCCAGGGATCTAGCAACACGAGATGATGGTAGAAAGTTTTCACGCCATTCATGGAGAAGTAACAAGTGGCTAGGATTCCAGGAGATCATACTAGCAGTAATGGATCATTTATCACTCTGCTAAGCACTTTACAAGCATTATTATTTAAGCCTCACAACAGCCCTATGAGTTTGCTTTGAAGAAAAAAAAATGTATAGGTGAGATAAACTGAGGCCTCAGGCATATGATTCTAGTAAATATCAGAACCTCAGTTTGAACTAAGATAATTTTTATTCAGAAGTCAGTACTAAGAGTTCAGAAGATGGACGGTGTTGATGGCTGCACAACAATGAGAATGTACTTACTATCACTGAACTGTGCACTTACTTAACCGTGGTTAGGATGGTAAATTTTACGTTATGCCTATTTTACCACAATTTTTTGAAAAAGGCGGTACTACTGTACACTGCATTAGTACATATCCCAGAGCTGTTTTGATGTGACCATTTTAATATTCTTTGAAGTTAAGGTAATGTGTGCTTTTTGGAGAGAAAAACTGAGGTGTCCTAAAACCTTTGCTCATCTTCTTCTTATTCATCCTTTCCTCTCTCTCCTCCTTTCATCCCTCCCCACCCTGAACAAACAGACAGACAGATGGACTGTCCCCTTTCCGCAGCACACATGCACACAATCCACAGCCACAAACTCTCTGCCCAGCCACTGTTGCTGAGGCTACATGTTAATTCTCAAGGTGATTCCAAACTGAGACAATTCGGAGCAAATTCACTTGACCCAACACTGTAAATGGAAGAATAAGCAACTGGGAAGCCAAATTTCCCAGAGGTTTTGGAAATTCTGATGAAGATGAAACTAAGAGGAGGTACACATAGCAAATGACAAGCTCAGGTTTTTAAATGCAACAGCAAACACACATACACACACACAGGAAATGAACAAGTGAACTGGCACAGTTCCAGAAAATGAGAAAAGCCAAGGAAAAGAGGATGACATGCTTGCCTAAAATGCTGGCTGCATTTCCTGAAACTCTCCGAGCCCCACCTTTTGGCAATTCTTTTGTAGACAAGAGGATGGGGCTGCTGCTTTCTGACCACAAGGTGGGGCTTGTATTGGGACAGACTGAACAGCTCTAGGATTCTTTGTGTTTGCCTTTTCCATCTACAAACCTTTCTACAGTGCCATCTAGATATGATTAAGGGCAACCAGTAGTACCTTACTACACACTAACTGACCAGGCTGCAGGATTCTGAAAGCACCCAGGGTGAAATTTATGCGCAGCTCAAGACCTGCATCAGGAACACTTATTTAACACAGGAAAGATAAAATACCTTATTTTTTCAGAATCCTTTTTCCTCAACATGGTATATTTGTGAAGGTAGGTAATGCTTTGCTGTTCTGTAGGGTTCTTTCATGAATCCCCTGAAAGATCAAGGTGAACCTGAGCCACTCCCTCTTTTTCTCTCTTTTTTTAGAATATGAATATACTGAAGAAGAGAAGGGGAGGAGAAGAAAGAAGAGGAAGAAGAAAAAGGAAAAGGCATATCAAAACGGGATTAAAAGACTTTTAAAAATAAACCAACAGTTTATATTTAATAAATTATACTCTTAAGATTGCACAAATATATTGCAATAGTCATGTTACTAAAAATATAAGCATTTCATAGTTCATTCAGGCTCTGTGTCCAGGATGGGATAAACAGTTCAAAGCTGAACACTAAATATCTAATGTTTTCAATCCTGCCAATATATCTCTGTGACTGATGGTGTGACCTTATTCAGTGATAACATTAAATACCAGCTTTAAGAGTTTTTGTGAATGCAAGACTCTGGACAAATATACTTCCATCCCTCATCCACACCCTGTTGATAAACTCTATTTATAAACCACAGATGTTATTGAATAGATTTATGGATGTGGTAGTGATGGGGCACTTTTCAGTCTTCTAAGCAGCTTCAGACCTATCAGTAGTTTTTCCTGATGTTCTTATAACCCTTACTTTCTAGGCTTAAAAAGGTCTTTTGCATGATGGTTTTCAGAACTTAGGCCATCAAGATATAAACTCTGTAGGCTGCTGGATCCACACCCAGCCTGGCCTTCTTTCTGTAGAGGGGAAAGGGCCCAGGCTTTGGGGTCACAGAGACTGGGGTTCAGATATGAATTCAGATTTGAGCCCAGCTGCTTGTTTGCTGTGTGTACACAATTTTTACTCTCTTAGACTCAGTTTTCTCACTTGTCAAATGAAAATAGCACCAAAAACATAAATTTGTGGTAAGAATTAAATACATTAACTTATAAAAAGAACTTAATATACTCAAAGCTAAATACAGATTCAATTCAGTCCCTATCAAAATTCCAATGGCAGTTTTTACAGAAATGGGAACAAATTGTAAAATTCATATAGCACTGCAAAAGACCCTGAATAGGCAAAGCAATCTTGAAAACAAAGAATTGAGTTGGAGATACCACAATTTCTGATTTCAAATTATATTACAAAGCCTTAGTAATCAAAACAATATGGTACTGGCATAAAAATAGACACAGAGATCAATGGAACAGAATAGAGAGCCCAGAAATAAACCCAAGTATATACAGTCACCTAATTTTCAACAAAGGCACCAAGAACACACAATGGGGAAATAATTGTCTTTTCAGGTAATGGTATAAGGAAAACTGGATATCCACATGTAAAAGAACGAAACTGGATCCTTATCTTACACCATACACAAAAATCAATTCAAAATGAATTAAAGACACAAATGTAGTACCTAAAACCATAAAACTTCTAGAAGAAAGCATAGGAAAAATAATCCAGGACATTGTCCGTGGCAATGATTTTTTGGATATGACACCAAAAGTGCAGACAACAAAAGGGAAAATAAACAAGTGAGACTATATCAAATTAAATTGCCATTGCACAGCAAAGGAAACCATCAACAAACTGAAAAGTCAACCCAGAGTTTGGGAGAAAATATTTTCAAACCATATAAGTGATAAGGGGCTAATATCCAAAATATAAAAACTCATACAACTCAATAGCAAAACAACAGCAACAAAATCCAAAAACCCAACTTGATTTAAAAAAATGGGCAAAGGACTTGAATAGACATTTTTTCCAAAGAAGACATACAAGTGGCCAACAGATATATAAAAAGGTGCTCAACATCACTGATCATCTGGGAAAGGCAAACCACAATGAAACACCACCTACACCTGTTAGTACGGCTATTACAAAAAAAAAAAAAAAAAAGAAAGAAAAGAAAAGAAAAAACATAAAAGATAATAAGTGTTGGCCAGGATGTGGAGAAAGGGGAACTCTTGTACACTGCTGGTAAGAATATAAATTGGTGTAGCCACTATGGAAAATAGTATGGAAGTTGCTTGTAAAACTAAAAATAGAATTACCATATGGTCCAAGAATCCTACTCCTGGACATATACCCTAAGAACTTGAAATCAGTACCTAGAAGAGATATCTGCACTCCATGTTCACTGTAGCATTATTCACAACAACCAAAATGTGGAAACGATCCAAGCATTCAATGGATGAGTGGATCAAATCAATACATTGTACACCTTAAACTTATACAATGTTATATATCAATTATATCTCAATAAAGCTGGAAGAAAAAAAAGAAATTTCCATATATATATATATATATATATACATATATATATATATACACACATATAATTCAGACATAGGAAAGGAGATCTTGCCATTTGCAACAACATGGATGGATGTGGAGGACATTATGCTAAGTGAAATAAGTCAGACACAGAAAGAAAAAAAAAACAAAAAAAAAAACCCAACCTGCATAATCTCATTTATGTGTGGAATCAAAAAAGTTAAATACACAGAAGCAGAGAATAGAACAGTAGTTACCAGGGTTGGGAGGGTGGGGGAAATGGGGAGATGTTGGTTAAAGGGTACAAAGTTGCAGTTTTGTAGTATGGATGAGTCTAGAGATCTAATGTACAGCATGGTGACTATAGTTCATAACACTGTATGGAATACTGGAAATTTGCTGAGTAGATTTCAAGTGTTCTCATCACAAAAAAAAAATGGTAGGCAATGATATATTAATTAGCTTGACTTAGTAATCACTTTACTATGTGTGTGTATATCAAATCATCATGCTGTACACTTTAAACATATATAATTTTTATTTTTTAAAAAAGAACCTAGTACAGTGACTGGAACACAATAAATTTTAAACTATCCCTCACTTCCACCTCCTTCCTGCCTCAGTCTTCTTTGCACTACCAGCTATAGCCACCACTTCATGCAGCTATGGTTGTAATTAAGGAGCTCTACTCAGGATGCAGTTGGAAGACTCCTATTAAGCAAGAATTGCACCATACCTAAATAATTTGGCAACAGTAGTTCAAATGCTGCCTCAAGTGTCTAAGCTTGTGGAGACTCCATCCTTCCAACAGCTTATATTTGAAATCTTCATCATCAACGACTTTTCTTTTTCTCACCTCTCATACCCAATCTCTCAGGATTTTGTGTTGACTTTAAAATACCCAGGATCTGACCACTAGTTAGTTACCACCTCTGCTATTACCACTCTGGCCTGGTATAAACAATTATCATTGTGGCTTTCCACAGTAACCTCTAACTGGTCATCTTTGCCTTCCCTACAAACTCTTCCCCCGCAATGCCCACACCCTGCCCCACCTCCACCCAGCAGCTAGAGAGTCAGATCATGTCACTGATTTACTGCAGACACTCCAATGGATCTCCATGCAGGATAAAAGCTGAAATCCTTATAATGACCTACAAAGCCCACCTGATATAGCCCCTTACTCTTTGTCCTCCTTTCCTGTTCATTGTTTCCTTTCCCTGCACCAGCCACGCTGGCCTCCTTACTATTCCTCAAGTATACAACCAAGCTCCCAACTCAAACTGTTACCTCCAGCTGGCCCTTTGCCTGGAATAGTCTCCCACATAGCCATTTAGCCAGTTCCTATATCTTTCACTTCTTAGTTCAAACTCAACCTCTCAGGGAGGCTTCCCTGGACTCCCCAGTGCTGTAATCTGCTCATCGCCTCACCCACCTGACAGCCTGATCACCCTGCCCTACTCTTTTCCTCATAACATTTATACAACTCAAACCCAGGGTAGCCATTTCTATTCACGTTATCCACTAACATTTCCCCAGCAACTAGAAAAGTGTTTGAAATATAGAAGGTACTCTGTAAATATTTGTTAAATGGATGAATAATGGGAAAATGAATTCTCTTTTCATATATTTTCAAGTAATAGCCATTAAATTGGATGTTTTTGCTTTCCAACAAATCAGATGGGCTTTAGTTCTTTCAAAAAAAGTTTCCAACTCCAACCGCATCACTTGTTTCACAGTAAAGGGTCAGCAGCTGCAAATGATCTAAGAGTCATGAAGAAACCAAGTAAGAGGAAATGGTGTCAGGAGAGAGGGGAGCACAGGAAGCACTTCCTCTCATTCTTGGAAGGTGGGGGGAATAGGAGTCGGATGGTAAACACACCATCCCTGTGACCTCCAATTCTAGACTCTTTCTTCATTAAACCCATTAAAATTAAGGCTCTTCTCCTCTCAGTTGATGAGAACCATGCAAGTGACACTTTTCAGTTAACTACATTTAAGGGCAAGTGCACATTCTCTTGAAGTTTTGCGAAGTCTCAGGTTTGGCACAAGTGGTCGAGTTTCCCAGGGACAGTTCTCCACCTATTACACATAACACTGTGCTTCTTAGAATAAAGCATCAGACAGTAGGGACCGTATAGGCAAATTCCCTGATTTTACAGAGGAAAGCCCAAGGCTTTAACAGGAGGAGGAACTAGTTCTTCTATTGGTTTATGGTGTCCCCCCTCCCTCACTGAATCAAATTCCTCTTCTCCAGCCTTCTAAAGCCTCTCAGGCAGGAGAGGGTGTGGGAAAGAAGGGAAATGTGCTCAAAACCAAGTCTGTGAGACTCACAGACACAGGAGAGAAACTTCCTTGAGGTGGCACAGAATCTCTGGAGTTCTTGTTTAGGTTCAAATCCTAATTCTCTCTCCTACTTGCTGGCTGACCATCTGCAGATTGCTTAATCTCTTTGAGTCTGTTTCCTCATTTGTTAAATGGGAATAAATAATACAAAAATATAGGGTCGGGCTTTCCTGATGGCTCACTGGTTGAGAGTCCGCGTGCCGATGCAGGGGACACGGGTTCGTGCCCCGGTCTGGTAAGATCCCACATGCCGCAGAGCGGCTGGGCCCGTGAGCCATGGCCGCTGAGCCTGCACGTCCGGAGCCTGTGCTCCACAACGGGAGAGGCCACAACAGTGAGAGACCCGCGTACCGTAAAAATAAAATAAAATAAAATAAAAAAATATAAGGTCATTGTGACTATTACAAAAAATAAAACATACGATGTACTAAGTTATAAGGTCCTGTTAGTACAATTATTCTTGAGGGAGGTATCTCTGCACCCATTGCTAATGCCTAAGTAAGTCAAGCTCAGAAAAGAAATGTGCCATTTTAATTCTCCCCATTAACCTTGGCTCTCCAATACCTGCTTCATTTTTTTTTGGGTCTCTTTAGTGTGTGTTTTCAAGGTCCTGCTTTTCTGGCTGGGTGTGTTGTTTTTTTATCTATTTCTACTTTCTGCTGCCCATTTTGCTTTTATCTCCAACTTTGTAGAGCATGATGCCAGTGGTGTTTTCCAGATTCACCCCCACCCCCACAGTTGGGGAAAGGGAAGTACATGAAAAGTTCATCCAACAGGTCTGGAGTGGACAGCTTTTCCTTTGTTTAAAACTCCACTAGATTCTGTGGGTGGTGGTTTCCTCCTTCCTGGTTTAGGGATCATGAAGAAGGATTTAATTTTGATGAGTAACAATGATATAGTCAAGAAAAAGCACACCCTAGATGTGGTAAATACTAAATTATGTTAGATGAGAAGATAAACTGCCTTGAGGCAAAAGCATCTCAAATCTGGAAATCAGATAATACAGAGCACCAGATTAAGGAGAGGTGGATAAAGAAGTTTTATATCCTTATTTTGCATAAATTTGGGGAATTCTGAGAGACTGGCTCACATCTCTAAACCCATACACAAGCTGAATTATTTTCTGATTTTGTTTTCTTTTTATGTGAAAACATCACATAGATTTTTCTTGAATTATATATCTATTTGGCGAGCTGAAGGGAATTATGAAAGGAATAAACTTTCACCCTCTATCTTAGTCGCCTTATGCCACTGGCACTGCCTTTTAGCAGACTAGCTAAGGAGATTGTATCAGTTGAAAGCAGTACTCACTTTTCATGTTTTTGGATGGATTTGGGCTTTCCTCTTGCGGGCAACAAGAAAACTAAAGGTCATTCATATCTTGAACTCATTGAATATGAAGATTCTCTTCCACCTTCTCACTCTTGTCCTTATCCATCTCCACCTTCTCTTTTGAGAACGTCAAGAATGTTTTCCTGAAGCCACTGTCCTGGACGTATGCAGGGACCACAAGCAGCAGGCAGAAAATATCATTTCTCTTTCAGTTGACTTAAAGACAGTAAACTCAGAACGCACTCATTATTCTCAAGCGTTCCACTTCCAATATACCCTTTATTGATTTTACTCCTTAAGAGTTTTTAACAGAGGTCAGTGAATTTCTGAAACTCGATGCACAACTTTGTACATTTAGGCTTAGGTGGATTTAGGGGTAAGGAGAGGGCATGGAACTTTCATTATATTTTCAAAGGATTAAGTGGTTAAAATAAAAAAGGTTAAGAACCACTGCGGGTTATTAGGGACTGATTATGTGGTCGGAACAATGCACAGGAAAAGTTGGTCACTTTCTCCATTGGATGGCAATAACTGTTGTATGTATGATTAAAGAAAAGTTAGTCTTATTTTTATTCACAAGGGAAGTGAATCTGTTTAGTCTTAGCACGTTTAAGGTTAATTAGACTAAATCTGTGGTTCACCATTCAAGTTCACTCACTGGCCTATGGAAAGACTGTCTGTGTGGTCTTCTGGACTCTCCGTGGTCTGTGAAACACAGCTGATGGGAAGAAGGAGGCAGCAGAGGCCTCCTCCATCAGTGGATGCTAGTCACCGATAGTCCCCACACACTGCTCTCCACCCCTCTCCCTGCCTGCTATGTTGTACCTCTTACCCCAGCCCGGGAGCAGCTTAGAAGCCTGCTTGGTTTGGTTTATTCACCAAATGAGGAAATTGCTGCCTGGCTGAACTGGTTAATATTTTATCTATCCATCACTAAATGAGAGCATGAACTAAAACTGTAGTTTCCATACTGGATCCTTCTGGGTTCATGAAAATAAAACAATGGTCCCTGAGGGAGAACAAAAATAGACAAAGGTAAACATTTTTACTTCCTTTTGTTGATATTGCTCTTGGTGGGAAAACTTCTGAGAACTGGGGAAGTTTTACTTTCATTTGAGAAATGTTTATTGAGCACCTGTTTGTTGCAGACGCTGGGCTAGAAGCTGGCACACGGTGTAAAGAAGGCAGATATGGTCTCTGACCTTGAGGAATTTCCAGTCAGGTAAGACTTATATCAACAACTGCACAGATGGGCTGAGCTTGTTTTAACAGAATCTGACATGGACTTTTTTTTTTTTATTGGAGTATAATTCCTTTACAATGGTGTGTTAGTTTCTGCTGTATAAAAAAGTTAATCAGCTATATGTATACATATATCCCCATATCCCCTCCCTCTTGCATCTCCCTCCCTCCCACCCTCCCTATCCCACCCCTCTAGGTGGTCACAAAGCACTGAGCTGATCTCCCTGTGCTATGCAGCTGCTTCCCACTAGCTATCTATTTTACCTCTGGTAGTGTATATATGTCCATGCCACTCTCTCACTTCGTACCAGCTTACATTATCCCCTCCCCGTGTCCTCAAGTCCATTCTCTACATCTGTGTCTTTATTCCTGTCCTGCCCCTAGGTTCTTCAGAACCACTTTTTTTTTTTTAGGTTCCATATATATGCATTAGTGTACAGTATTTGTTTTTCTCTTTCTGACTTACTTCACTCTGTAGGACAGACTCTACATCCATCCACCTCATTACAAATAACTCAATTTTGTTTCCTTTTATGGCTGAGTAATATTCCATTGTATATATGTGCCACATCTTCTTTATCCATTCATCTGTCGATGGACACTTAGGTTGCTTCCATGTCCTGGCTATTGTAAATAGAGCTGCAATGAACATTGTGGTACATGACTCTTTTTGAATTATGGTTTTCTCAGGGTATAAGCCCAGTAGTGGGATTGCTGGGTCATATGGTAATTCTATTTTTAGTTTTTTAAGGAAGCTCCATACTGTTCTCCATAGTGGCTGTATCAATTTACATTCCCACCAACAGTGCAAGAGGGTTCCCTTTTCTCCACACCCTCTCCAGCATTTGTTCTTTGTAGATTTTTTGATGATGGCCATTCTGACTGGTGTGAGGTGATACCTCACTGTAGTTTTGATTTGCATTTCTCTAATGATTAGTGATATTGAGAATCATTTCATGTGTTTGTTGGCCATCTGTATATCTTCTTTGGAGAAATGTCTATTTAGGTCTTCTGCCCATTTTTGGACTGGGTTTTTTGGTTTTTTCATATTGAGGTACATGAGCTGCTTGTATATTTTGGAGATTAATCCATGGTCAGTTGTTTCATTTGCAAATATTTTCTCCCATTCTGAGTGTTGTCTTTGTCTTGTTTATGGTTTCCTTTGCTGTGCAGAAGCATTTAAGTTTCATTAGGTCCCATTTGTTTATTTTTGTTTTTATTTCCATTTCTCTAGGAGGTGGGTCAGAAAGGATCTTGCTGTGATTTACTGACATGGACTTTGGATTCCAGTCAGATTGTGTCTCAAATACTTCAACAATCCCTAAGGCCAAACTGGGGAAAAGAACTAGTTAAGGTGAAGCTCACATTTTGAAATAAAAACTTCAAAACAATCAAAGTCTTATGAAAGGAGAATGGTGAAACTACAACATAAGATCTATTTTTCCACTTTAGCTACTTTCTTCAAATTGCTAAGAGTTTCATCTCAACTCAGCTTTTAAAAATATCACTTGTCTATAAGAACAAAAGATCAAAGTAATAAACTTTTAAGAAAAGAGGAAGAATAACCTTATAAAATTGTACAACCTTGAATCAGCATTTTTAAAACCTTTTTTTTTACCTCCTGTCCCTTGACTCAACTGCTTGTGTGGGTCTTGGTTACCTCAAGACATAATTAAATGCACACATAAGTCCAGTCATTTCTAATACAGCAACTTCTCTTTTTGCCATGTGATGTCATTTCCTATGGTCTTTACTTCACATGAAAGAAATCCTAGTGGCAAATAACATATAATTGTTATTTTGAAGATATATATTTTATTATAAACACTGGAGTAAACAATCTCTAAAACTTTTTTCCAAAAATATAACAAAGAAATGACTACAAGTAAACAGTTACACTTAATGTTTTTTTTTTTTTCATATTGAAGACAGGCTGATCTTAGATCTCCCAAGTCCATAATAAATGTCTGTTTCCACAACCAGCCTCTTCCACCAATCCCATCCTTTAAACTCCATCTCAAAATCTTCATTGATTTGGGAGATAGAATTGGAAACAATACTCAATCCCCTGTGTATATCAACAGTGTTTTTTTTTAACACATAAACATGAATTAAATTTTTAGGCATAAAAAGAAAGCTCTATAATTAGAAGAAAAAAAACAGCTTTAAGAGATCTGTTGTGTCAATACATATTTACTTTTTGATTGGTAAATTAATATATATATATATATATATATATATATATATATATATATATATATATATATATAGTTCTCCCACTCCAGGCAAGGTGAAGTGTAATTTAAGTGACAGACTAGAGGGAAAAAAATGAAATTTATTGAGTACTTCGTATCAAGAGTACCAGGCACCACTCTTGACATTTTCCATGTATTTCTTCACTTAACTCTCACTGTGATCCTGTGGAATCAGAGTTATCCTCATTTTACAGATGAGGAAACTGAGACAATGAGGTTAAAATAACTTCCCATGGTTGTTTGGTTAATAAGTGGTGGAGGGGTAGGTTTGAAGGCAGGTTGACCTAGTCCAACAGCCATGCATACCCTTAAATTTAAGTTACTCTGACTTGACATTGCTCAAAACCAAATCATTTCGCTGTTTCTGTTCTCTAACTTGTCAAGACTTTGAAAAATGTCTTTTCTTTAAAATGTAGGACACTTTTAGCAGTATGGACCAAATTTTCTTAGTATATTTATGAATCGTTAACTGGAGACATTTGAATTTGGAGATGGAACTGAAATGTTCTGTAGCCCTGGAGGAGATTAAGTTATCATATAAACAAAGTACAGATAAATGTTTTTTATCTGTAAAAGGCAAGAACGTGTTTTAAATCTTTCAACTAACTCTTAGTTTTATTGACTAAAATTTCAGGGGGTAGGTATTTTATGTTTATGATCTTAGTATTAACAATATTGTAGGTCAAATTCAGTGATATGTGTTTAGCATTTGTCTATGGTTCTCTTAACCTCAAGGATTGTTGAGCTGAGACTAATTTCCTCAAAAGGAGAAAAAATTTCAGGTGCAAGTTGAGATTTTGCTACTGGTTTTGGGAAAGGTGGCTCAAATTTTAGCAGCAGCAGATGCAATGTCAGCATAGAATTGACTTGCTCTAGGTCTCTTGGTTAATCAGCAGTGGAAAGATTCAAACACAAGTTCATCTCACTTCAAAGTCCATGTTTTTCCCACCACATTCTGCTTTATTATGTGAATACAACTTTGTTTACATTTACAAAAAATTCCTAATTCTACAATACCTATTTGAAGTGGGAGTGGGGTAGAGAGGTGGGGATGGGACATAAATTGTTTAACGCACTAAAAAGACATTCAGTTTTCTTGTGAGGAGTTTCATGGAAGAAGAAGAGTTACTTGGCAAGGTGGAAAAAGTAAATGCCTGTCTTTGTTTTGGCTCTTTCCTCAGCTCTTCCCTTTCTTGGATGATGGACTTGGTCCCATGGCTATGGTGAAGATCTCTGGATGCTCTTTGTTAAGTGCTGGTTGGAACTTAAATAAACAGATTACTGGCCAATAGTCCCATTCATTCCTACAGGGTGACAAAATATCACTTGTATTTATGTGCATCTTTGCTCTTCATTTAAACTTTTCACTCCAATCTGCTCTATTTTGAAGCAGCATTTCCTCAAACAGGCTAATTAGCCTTTTGTTTGTTTTTTACTTAACCCAATTTAACCCTTTTACTTACTATGCAATGACTCATAGGGTTACCTTTACAGAAGTGGGACAAGCCCAGAATTACTGCCCCCTCTAGTCACTTCGTCTTTGTCCAACCTTACCTCTGATGAAGAGAATCTAAGGACAAAATGCATCAAGGTTACACTGGGAGAGATCAACAACATTTGCAAAGATGTCCTTTTGCTTTATAAATGAATGCTCCATTCCAAAAAAATTGTGAGCATCTAGGTTAAATGGAACTCATTAGCTTAACCTCTAAGGATGATGTCAGGATGCAGAGAAGAGGAAGGGAAGAGATAAGGAGATGGGATAGACAGGGAAAAGAGGTGCTTAGGTAAGTTGCAAAATTACTAAGGCAACCCTGAGGAAAAAGTAGAGGAATGTTTGCAGTTCCTCAGAACTCTGAGTGTCTTAGTGGTACCACTAGTATAATTGGGTCCTAATGATGATGCCTTGAACCAGTCACCTCAGGGTCTTTCCATACGAGAATATGTCTTTGCTGAACAAACCAGCATTACTAAAGCAAAGAGACTGATAATTTTCTTAAAGATTCAGGTCTTGCTTACATATCTGGTCCCTACTTTTCTCTCCTCACTCCATGCATATTTTCCATACAATGCTCAACAATTTCAGGAACACAGTTGGGCCATATTCTCTTATGTCTTACCACATTGTACTTGCTTTCCCCCACACTAGCAAAGCAGGAGCCCCTTCTCCCCTCTCCACTGGTCTTAGTCCTACTCATGACCAAGACTAAGGCACTACATCACAGTCTTAAACTTGTTTCTTCAGACAACCCCATTCATCAAAACTGCATCAGAGGTCCCATTTGTTTGCTCCCTAAACTTCCTATAATTATACGTATTATAATACTCATCCACTGTATTGTACTTGCTTGTGTAACTAATTGTCCATATTCTACATTAGACTGGAAACTCCTCGAAGTCACAGACTATATATGATTTACAGAGTATTCACATGTCCTACTACAAGACCTGGCATTAGCAGATAATCAACATATATTAAATAAATAAGTGAACAATCAAGTTCCTAAAATAGATTTTAAAAGAGTAAGAACTGCATTGTACATAATAAACATTTCTTTGTTACAGAAGTTGATGTAAGGTTCTATTTTTTTCTTTTACTATTGTAAGCTCCCTTCCTTAGTGTTCCCTTTCCAAGGAAGTCCAGACTCATCTCTGAGGACCCACGAGGTACAGAGAAAGAAACTTCATTGAGTCATACAAAGGTGGTTTTTTGTTCCAGTGCCCTGAAGAAAAGTCTTTTCATCTCCCCTTTGTAAATGTGCTTTTAGACCAGGACTAAAACTCTCAGCTCCACCACTACTTAGATATATGAACTTGGAGACATTATTGAGTTTCCTCATCTGTAAAATGAGGACATTATTACTTATCCCATTGTTGTGAGGATTAAAAAACACACACACAGTCCCTGATATCAAGTAAATTGAAGTTATATTTAAGAAGTTAGTTGGGGTCACTATACAAATCTTTCAGCAAAGGAAGTTCTCTCCCCAAACCACAAGTGTTCACATTCTGAAACATCATTACTCTTGGCCTAATTTTCAATAATGTTTTTGTCAAAAATTTAATTTAAATCCTATATCAGTATTTAAACTAGGTGCTTCCTCAAGCATTCTAGAATTCCATAGATTTTAAGACTCTGTACTCCAGATTTTCTATCAGAAATCATAACGAACCTTAATGCAATCAGATTTTGATCTGGAGCTTTAAATTCTAGCAAATCATAATTTACACTGATGTTTCTATTTTATTATATTATTGCATTACATGCTGAAATCTGGCTCAACTTCGTATTTCAGAAACCAATCTTTTATCAAGAATCTTCTAAGGCAAACGAGATTTTTAAGAAATAATTTTTGGTGGAATATCTTTGCAGTTTGGAAGTCAACCATCCGACAAAAATGAGAAATAAAAGCAATGGCTCTTGGGGTAGATGGAAATTCAACCAGCTTAAAAGTTAAGCCAGGACGTTTACATATATGAACTTTATGAGACAGGTGGATGTTATTAAAACCATTTTGTAGATAATGAAACTGGAAATCAGAAAGCTTAAAAGCCACACAAAAATTAGTGGCTGAACAAGGGTTTAAACCCAGATGCTCTTTCCACTAAGTATATACTGCTTACTTTTCCATTACACACCACCTCATCCCACCCCAACCAACTAAGCCCAGGGAACCACATCCTGGAACATAAACAATTCTTCCTTTTACCACTTGAGTGTCTTTGAACAGCATCCCTATCTAGAACATGCTGTTTCCCTTCACCCTCCTTTATTAGAGTCCTCTGTACTTCAATACCCTGCTCAAAATGCTTATGGAAGATTCTGCCCTTGTGCCCTTGTTGGAATAAATATCTTGGTACCACTTGTCTGTTCTGTAACATAGCCTGGTCCTTATATTGATTTCTTCTTCTGACAGACCAAACTCTTTAAAAACAAGTACTTAGTCTTATCCATCTATAGATTCCCACATTACTCAGAAGTTACTTGATAATATTTATGACACTGAACTGAAAGCTATCCCCTTTCACTCTGTCAGGCATGCATTAGAAAACCAAATCTTTTGAAAAGTTGTAACATGCTCCCTGAAAGCCATAATCGTTCCTGGAAACTTTCCAAAGTGCTTAGAAATGGACTTCTTGTAAATTATGTCCCCAGTAAAAGTGGTTGGCTAGATTATCTTCTCTATCATTACAGCATATATAATTTACCTAAAAAATGACTGTGTCATAAAAGAACAATAACAAAGGACCTTACTCTGACTACTGCAAGATAGGACTATGATAAAGTTATTTATAAATAAAAAGAACTACCACTGACAATAATGTATCAAACTGAGAAGTTTGAATATTTAAAAAAATATTTAAAAACATTTTAAAAGAAACATGTTTTCAAAAAAATCAATAAAATTATTTGAAAGATCAAATAAAACTTCAATCACGCTGAAAACTTAATAAGAAACAAATCACTAGGGGAGTCAGATGACTCAGGTCTGCTCTCAAAGGGAGGGCCGATGGTTGCATATTGTGGAATTTCCTCTGACATGATGCAAGCATGAGGGTGCACTTGTTCCTTACTCTTACTATAATATAAAAAGCCACGGGAGCTCCCCATTTTACACAGGTCCTCTGGGACAGCAGAGCTCACAACCGTCTAGGACAAGAGCCAGGAAGAAACCAGAAAGACAGCACCTTGTGTAAGGATGACTTCCAAGCTGGCTATTGCTCTCTTGGCAGCCTTCCTGCTTTCTGCAGCTCTGTGTAAAGGTAAGCACATCCTTCTGATCTACAGAAGTTTGCTGTGTCTAAATGTGATCCTCAGATAGAAAGATTATCCTTAATGCCTCGATAACAGACATCCTTTTATTCAGCAAGAGAAAGCCATCTTTGCAGTCATTTAATGTTAAATTGAAGTCTTTAATTTTTTAGGTTGTATAAATATAATATTTAGAAAATTGTAAAGTTTGATTTATATAGAGTTCTATTCCTATCATTCATACTCTGTAGTATACATATATTTAACATAAATCTGTAATTTAGAGTATGTTTTATTGGAGGTCACATTTACCCATTTTATCTTTTAATACTGAGTAAAAACTCAGGTAATTTTACTCCATGTACTATTTAATTGACAAGCTTCAAACAACCATCAATTTCTCTTTGGCTTAAAGACAGATTATAAACCTTATTGGGATCCTTCTTATGAAATAAATACAGCTTAGAATGTTTATGGTATATATAAACATTTTATATGGTATATATATGAGTGTATATATATATATATATATATATATATATATATATATATATATATACTCTTAAACATCAAAGATTTTGCTAAAATATAGGACAATCTCTGTGCAACTTGCATATATTTCTATTAATTCTTCCGAAGGCAATTTTCCTATTGGTGGATCTTGCCTACCATGAATATAACATTGTGGTATCACAGAAGATTATGCAGTGTCGAGTAGGAGAAAAAGTACCATGAGGATGTCAACATTGCCCAAAGACAACTCCAAGTGTTTATGTCATTCAATGTTGTCAGGAACGACTGTTTTTAAAACAAAGAGAAAAACTGAGGTCAGGGGCTAGGAGAATATCCAGCCATCAATTTCAGGAATAAGTTTGCTAAAGATGTGTTGTTTCCCAAACACACAGTCACCAAATGATCACACTGGAATTAGCAAGGGTGAAGCTAGCTGAGCTATGCTTGTTAATAAAATCAATTCTTAATTACTTTTTCTTTCACAGCTGCCGTTCTGTCAAGAATGAGTTCAGAACTTCGATGCCAATGCATAAATACACACTCCACACCTTTCCACCCCAAATTTATCAAAGAATTGCGAGTGATTGAGAGTGGACCACACTGTGAAAATTCAGAAATCATGTAAGTAATTTCAAAAGTGATTAGATATTTTACTTTAGTAAACCTAGAATTGAGGAAGGTGGAAGAATCCAGCAAAGTTCTAGGTACTAGGAATACATAGTAAGCAAAACAGAAAGGGAAAATTCTTTGTCTCCATGGCATTTAAATATTGTACACTCCATGACTTATAGCTAAAAATTAGTTTGGACTTAGATTTTATGCCTGTACTTAAGGAACCATGATTTGAATGCCAAAGGGATGTTGGAAACCCATTAAATACTGATTTTAATCATATCTCTCTTATTTCAGTGTTAAACTTGTCAATGGAAGAGAGGTCTGTTTAAACCCCAAGGAGAAGTGGGTGCAGAAGGTTGTGCAGATATTTTTGAAGAGGTAAGTTGTCTTTTTTTTTTAAATTTAGATTCTTCATTTATCCTGTGATGTACAGTTCAGAAGTCAACCTATAAATTTCCTGCTGCTGTTGAAAATTTTCTTTTAAGTATCTGCCTCTTTGATTTAAAAAAATAGCAGCAATAGTGAGTTTGTTGTACTCATGACTGAGAGATCATATATCTCAGTTTGTCCAGGGAAGTGCGGGTATATGCCTGTGTCCTGTGTCATTAGTATGACTCTCTCTCAATCTCAGAAGTGTTCTGGTTTACATAACTTATCTGATCTCTCTATTTATAGCTGAAAGTATAGAGTATTTCTAACACATAAATATCTAAGACTCTCATAATTTCTATATTAAATATATTTTCAAGAACCATACATTCCTCCTTATTTAGAACATTGTTAATTTTTAAACTTTTTATTTAATTTTATTTCTTTTCAGAGCTGAGAAGAAAGATCCATGAAAACAACAACAACCAAAAATCCATTTGTCCTTGGCTTCCAAGAATTCCTCAGTAAAGATACCAATGAAACTTCAAACAAATCTACTTCAATGCCTCATGTACTGTGTAGGTCTGGTGTAGGGTTGCCAGCTAAAATACAGGATGCCCAGTTATATTTGAATATTAAGCAAAACAATGAATATTTTTTCAATGTCCCATGTACATTGTTCCATGTAGGACACACTTATATTTTAGAAATTATTCATTGTGTACGGTAAATTCAAATTTAGCTGGAAATCCTGTTTGTCATTTTTGTTTTTTGTTAAATCTTGCAACCCTAGTCTGCTGGCCAGGATTCACGAGTCCTTGTTCAACTGAGCCTCAGTTCTTCTTCACTCCCAAACTGGAGAAAAACATCTCAGCCACTAACCTACCTCACAGAGCTGTGAGGGCATGTGGAAACACTTTAACTTTTATTCAGTCATGTAAATTATTTTGAAGTGTAACTTATTCACCTATTTATTATTTATATATTTATTTAAGCCTCAAATATAGTAATGTTTGTGCATGAATTTGGAGAAATAGGAAAGAAGCATTGTTGATCAGTATAATGATGGTAGTGAATTTATATTTATTTATACTTTATACTAAGTGATGTATTACAGAGCTACTTTGATCAAGGTTGTTATATTATGATCACAGTTGCCAGATTTAGCGAATTAATAGAAAATAAACAAAAAACACATCCAGTTGATTTTTCTTTCAGATAAACAATAAATAATTTTTTAGTATAAGTACATCATTATTTATCTGAAATTTTAATTGTGTTGGCAATCCTACTTTTAATATGCCTGGTCTGGTCTTGTCACTGCAAGCCTTATTATGCAGTGTTGTGTTAAATCACCTGAATCCTGAGTTATGACTATCTTTCTCAAAACAGCAAAAATTCACCAGGGAATATGAATAAAGTAATTTCTTGTTATTTCTTATTTATTTATTCTGAACAATTAGATTCTCATAATTTTATTTAAATTATTGTGTATTTTAACATCAACTTTATTTTTTACTTTAAGATGCTTTTATGTGTTCCCAAAGAGACTCTTTCTACTGTTTTTGATAGTATGAAAATATGAATGTAACTATAAGACATTTAAAATAAAATTAATTGTCAAAATCATCAGGGGTTTGTCTGTTTTTCTTTGGTAGTTTTAAGATTTATTGTATTATTCATTTATATTTAAAAATCATACTTTGATTTAGAAAACATAAGTGCTTTCCCTTAGTATTTTATATATCATGTGGAAAATTACCAACCTTTATTTGTAGAAAAACGTAACTCCTTTCCAGAGATGGATTACAATCAGTAGTCTCTTCCATAGAATGATGGAAATATTCTCAACTCCCTACTGTATACCATTTTGCTAATAAGGGTGACTTCAGATTTTCAACAGATAGCCTAGGTGTCTGTACAGCTTAACACAGCTGGGCACTCAGTGAAAGCGGGAAGAGGGTACACATTATAAGGCACTTCTCAGCTAATTGAGGAAAACTGAACATCTGAGGCAAATAAATTTGAAATATGATTAAAGACAGAGCATATTTGAAAACAAATCAAACAAAACTCTTAAAAGTAAAAACACAGTCTAACAAAAAACTCAGTGGCTGGGTTTTCTAACAGATTTGACACAGCTGAAAAGAAAACTGGAAATTAGAAAATAAACCCAAAGAACTTTATCTGAAATTTAAATCAGAGAGATAAAGAGTCAGTAAATTGGAAAGAAAAATAGAAAGAAAGACATAGAGGAAATAGTCAACATTTGAAGGCAATGGCTGAAGACTTCCCAGAAATAATAAAAAATAACAACCCACTGTTTTAAGAAATCCAATTTACCAATTCTTAACTTTACATTTCTAGTCAAAAAACAAGGATCTTAGAACTCTGATTGACATTTATCCACCTCCCAACTCATTTACTATTGCTGTTGGATATTTTAAGTCCATTTTTTTTTTTTTAAAGCTCCACAATTTGGGGTGAGGAAGAGAGTGTGCTCTTATTTTCTCATTTGTTCATTCACATTGCAATCTACTTTTCCTATGCCATTTATCTCCTTACAATTGCTCTGGGTACCTGCAACTGCCGTTTTCTCTCTGAGTCAACTTTATCAGTGGTGTAGAGCAAAGCCTGTTCTCTTCTACTTCCCAGTGCATGTTAACACAAAGGTGTGCAGCATAATAGAATTAATAAAAGTTTTGAGAGTTATGCACAAACAGGACCCTGAAAATTCAACTCCTGTAGTTTCTGTTCCTAGAAACATTGCTTCCCTCTAGAGTTAATTTCTCCCTACTTATAGATCTTCTCTGGTCCCACTGTGGGACCTCTTCTTCCTCAGAGTTCTGCTTAAATTTCATTTCCATATTCTCTTCTTCAAATTCAGGTTCTCTTGTCCTACCCACTTTTGTAATCTTTTTGTGGATCTCATACACAGTGAATAAAGAAGATAACAAGCAAACAATTTTTAAAAAATGATGATGGGAGAGATACAGGGCTCTTCAGAAGCAGATAGCAAGGAGTTATGTAACCTAGGTAGCTTAGGCTTCCCTGAGAAAATATAAACTAGAGTCTGAAGGATGAGTACAAGTTAGCCACACAAAGGGAAGAAGGACGTGTGGGGAAGAGTGATCTAGAAGGCAAGGGAGAAGTAATTTGTGTGATTTGAGAAGTGAAAGAATACCAGAGTGACAGGAGTTTGGCTTGAAACAGAACAAGTACTAACAGATAAAGCCATGCTAAATGGACTGTGGAAAGCTCTAAAGGGCTTAGATTTGGAATTGAAAAGTTCTACTGGATTCCGATTACCTTCATTTTAAATGGTGAGCATTATAAGCTATTCTTCTTCCTGGGTTCCCTTCCAAAAAGAAATGGGAAGCCATACAAAGCAACCCAAAAGTCTGATCTTGGGGTTTTTTTAATGTCATTTTGGGGTTGAATCATCAGAAAACCCCCAACTTTAACAAAACCTCTTAATGTGTTAAGTACACATCCTTAATATGACCAATGTCCAACCCTGAAGGCAAAGTAAAGACATCTGCACCAATTTGGTGAATCTTAATGATACTTTAAAAAATCTACCTCTTAACTCCATTTTTATCACTTTTAAAATATGCCAAATGCTTTTCCTCACTCTCATCTATATTAGCACTATCTATAAGACAACAAAGCATTCCACTGAAAAGACAATTAAGTGGATCAAATTGAAGATTAGGCATCATGTAAACAAGCCAAAAAGAAAAAATGAAAAAGAGTAAAAGAGAGACGATGTGAGAACAAGAGTGTGAGAGAAGGAAAAGTCAG
Organism: Hyperoodon ampullatus; assembly: GCF_949752795.1. NCBI lineage: Eukaryota > Metazoa > Chordata > Mammalia > Artiodactyla > Ziphiidae > Hyperoodon > Hyperoodon ampullatus. Next base: position 50,895,395 of record NC_136914.1, on the reverse strand, counting down.
TAAATTTGTGGAATTGACAATTTTGTTTTATTTTGCTTCAATGATATTAGTAAAATATGTATATAGACACAAGTTTTATTTGTATAGACACAAAATTGAGCATGCAGTTTATTACCCTATACATTTAATCCATTTGTGTGGATTACAAAATACAAATCAAATTTTTCCAAGTAGAATCATGAATATAAATATAGAGATACACACAATAAAAAAGTATGGAGAGATAATAAAATGTTCACCTTAAAATTGAATTAAGTATAAAATACTATAACACATACATTGTACATACAACATACAAATCAAGTAATTTTCATAATTGCCCTTTTTTTGCTAGATAAGCATCAGAAAATAGATTCATAGCTTGAAGTTACCTAAGCAAAATCTTTTATTCTCAAGATTTTACTAAATAAGTATCAATAGATAATTATTTTTGCTGTAATAGATCTATTTTGCCATTTTCTTCTTCAGAAGAAAAACTATTTTGATTTTTGCTTGTGGTAGTAATATAGCTAAAAAAAATTACTTAAGATTGTATTAACCCTGCAATAACAAAAGAAAGTTTAGATAATGATTTCTCCATTACCCACTTAAAAAGATGGTCAGACAACAATTGCCTCAAGTTTGGTAACCATCTGTTGAGTTTGCAAGGATCACAGACAGCAAATAGGGAATTTTTCCATGTGACAGAGTAAATAGCAGGCTTATTACTTCCCACAAGATTTACAGATGGGACAATCAGAAATTCTCCAAAAGATTACTTAAGGGTCAAAGAGCCTAACGCTTAATGAGTAGAGAAAGAGGGCTTTCTATGCTCTTTGCATTCCCATGGATAAAAATCAATTTGGATAAATATCATTGTTACAAGACTTTTAAACATTATTTGGTTAAATGATAGATGGACTTAAAATCATATCATGCTGAAAAATTAAGATGGGGAAACATTCATAGATATTTCCACTCAAAGTTTCCTTCAGACTTTATCTAGAGGAATATTCTAATAGCTTTGTAAAAGATCATGGTGCTGGGGCTGAAGATAAGCTTTTAATGTATCTAGCGATTCTATTTCATAGGGCATGGTTTAGCTCATGTTTTAATCATGTTTTGTTGTGATTGTTTCCACTCTCTGCATCCTAAATTAATCTTCTGCCATTCTTCCCATGCTTTTCAAAATGCCTTCGCATTTATATTTTCAGTGTTCCTCTGAATAAACAGTTTATGGGAAAGCATTCTAAATGTAGATACCTCTGCCTAGATTTACTTCTTTATGCTTCCACAGGTATTCACCATGACCCTTTACAGGAAGCCCACGTAGAGACATGTTTTATTAAAGTGACTTGTTTCTTCTCAGGTCTCAGAGGTCTCCTCAGGTCTAAGAGGTCTCTTATAAACTTATAAGTCAAAGTTTATAAGAGCAAAAACCTCAGACAGTTTTCCAAATAGAGAGTCTTGTATTTTCTTCTGCCTAAAGTAAGTTGATTGGCTAAAAGCTATAAAAGAGAGGATGCTCCCCTAGGTAGGCTAACAGAATTATTAGAGAGGACAGTTCTACTTCTTCTGAATTTTCTGGGAAACCTTGTTATTTGCAGCATGTGCATGAGACTTGTATCTCTATGACCTTATGTTGGCATGTCCACCCTAGTTAAACCAGGTCTGCACTGTTTCCCTCATGATTTCTTTCTCTCCCTCTTTTGACACAATTTGCTCACCTGGATGTTGGCTCAGGATCATGGCTGTGTAATAACTTTTAAATACTTGGATATCAGAGAGCAGAGGAGGACAAGAACAATGAAAGCAATCACAAATAGCAAATATTGTTAAAAGTTTAATAAAAAAATAGTATGTCGGGCTTCCCTGGTGGCGCAGTGGTTGAGAGTCCGCCTGCCAATGCAGGCATGTAAATGTTAAGGTTCCAAATAATGATATTGTATCTATCATCTGGAAACATGCATTTCAGTAAAGTTTCTGTAGATGAAAATTTAATAAGTAGTCAATCTAAGAAAGAAATGGAAAATTTTATTCAAGCCAACCTGAGGATTTTCATCCAGGAGACAGTCTTTCAGAAAACTCTGAGGACTGTTCTGAAGAGATAACAGGGTTGGCCGGTATGTATTGATTTTGATGAAGGTATACGTGCAATCAAGCACACAACTTGGTAGAAGGTTACTGCTGTTTTAATGCTGTTTGTGAGGAACAGATATCTTAGTTAATGGTTTTAGTGTTTTTCTAAGTATGGGAAGATGCAAGAAATTGGTTTCATAAAATTTTCTCCTGAAAATATCTAACTATTTCAGGGCCAGTTCTGCCAGTTTTCCTAGAACACAAAGTGCCTCATACTGATCTTCACCATGAATCCCTTTCAGGGTTACTGTAGGCCATCAACCGCAGTGGCTAGTGACTTGATTCTTGTAGAACTTGATGGTGGGCACCATTCTTTATTTTACAATCCCCTCCCTTTTGATCTTAATTTCAACCAAAATTTGGGAGGCATTTTGTGACCAATTTTGTCCCATGGTGCTAGGAATGCTCATTCCCGGGTCGGGCGAGGATTTCATTGATAGGCCACTCAACGTGTTATTACTGGATGAAGACTTTTTAACCATAACCAAAAGCCTCTGGACTGCCTGTCTTACCAGTCTGCTGTGGTCCAGGAAATGGTTCCCTCTTGTTTCTTCTTCCCATATCTAGAGTTTCACTATTACAATCATTGATGTTTTAGGATATATATTTGATCAATCATTTCAAGTCACCTAATCATCATTAATTTTATCTGAGGCTTAGTCACACATTTGGTAATGCAAGAAACAATAATCTTAAAAAACAGGCATGATACTAATAATGTAGCTAGTAACATTAATAAGGTCATAAGTAAGTATTTAAGCTAAGAACTTCCATTATGTGTGATCCAGTATCTCCCCAGGTCATCTGACCAGCTTGTTCACCAATCATTATCTTTAAAGGAAATGATAAATTGACTGTTCACCAAAGTTCACCAAAGATATCTGCATATAAAGGGCAAGTGGTGGGTCACTGTGACCCCTGGCAGTATTGAGAAAGAAATGTTATCTTCTAAGGAGTTACACAGCTGGCACCAGAAGAAGAAAAATTGATCTTTATGACTGAGCAGGTGTTTCTGCCATTGGGGAGGTCTTCTTAATGCACAATGCAGATACACAAAGCACACTAGAGGAGAGGGAGGAGGGGGAAATGGGCAGAGAAAAAGTTTATGTTAAGTTTTTCTTGTCTTGCCTTAAAATATGAATTTTATTTCAGCAGTTCAGAACATTAATGAGAATGGCACTATCATAGGAATTTGGCAGTGAAGGGGGAAAAGGATTGGCCAGTGGGGCTTTAGTATATATATCATTTTTTACATTAAAAAAGACCTGAAGTAAATATAATAAAATGTTAATACTGCTTAATTTCAGAAGTGGATAAATAGGTAATTGTTATATGTATATATATTTTACTTTCATGCTTAAAAGGTTTTATAATTGAATGTGAAAAGGCTGAATCCTTGTGGAATTTTTTTTCTTAATAGGGAAAAATAAGGGAATTTAAACATTTCCTTCATCAAAAATCCCTTTGAGCTTTTATTTGCCAGACTTCCTTCTTCCTTGTTATGAGGTTTAGTAACCTCAAACTATATTTACTTCTGTGGTTTCACTCTGAAAAAGGTTTGGCTCATTTAGAAAAAGTCTTCTGTGAACCTAGATTCTAAGCTAGAGGTTCTCAGGGGAAATTATTTTCTATGGCAGAGCTAAAGAGAAAAGCCAAAACATTTTGATGTTGACACAACTTCTGGTGAAATGCCATAAAGGTCACCAAGTCTGTGATCCTTCATGGGATCCACAATGTGGGCCTAGAAACTAGCCCTGCCCCAACCATCACTTGGAGTAGAATGGAAACATTCTGAGAACATGCATAATGCTCTCCTGGGATTCATTCTTCTTTAATACACTGCTTTTACTTGTTTCCAAATTTTTCAAAATTGTTTTCAAACTTTTACTTTGAGTGGCTATCTCACTGTTTACGTGACAAAGGAGGTCAGCCAGCTGAGATTGCTGATGGTACAGTGCATGCTAGCTTATTTTTTTCAGCTTATGTGATAAAGTTATATTTTATAAAATGGGTATTTTCTTAAAGGTATCAGGGTGTCAAAGTGTGCACTTTGAGGTGGGAAACAAAGCCTTTTTCTCCATCTATGAAATCCTATATTCCATACAATGTCTCATGACTTTAATGAGATTGAATAAAGCTCATCTGTACTTATCATGAGAGTTTTATTAAACAAACATAAGAAGTCTGATTTTACAGATATAAAAAATGACATCTAATCTGTATTATTTGAAGTACTTGTAATCCAAAGAAAACCTTCTTGAAAAGTATTTTTCAGCTTGATGTATTTTTGCATAAAGTCTCTAGAAATTGGATGTAGTTGATTTTGTTAACTACTATAGTAAATCATTGAAAAATAAAAGATTAGAAATAGAGCAGTGCTTGACAATTTGTTTTAAATCACTAGAGAAACATTAAAAGCATACTACTTTTGCTTTTTGGATATACTTAATTTTAAGTAACACATTTTGAGCCAAAACAAATAAAACTTTTGCTTCTGAATAGTATTTTAAGTTTAAGGGGGAAAAAGTCATAAATGATGACATGTTTTCATTTTTCTATGTTTTATATTTATAAAAGTTTATTTTAATAATGATACACAGTCAAGAAGTACTTTAGAAAAATTAGTCTTTCTTTTCTTTTTTTTGCTTCCTGACTGTATATCATGTCATTTCTTTAAAACATGACAAGTTTAAGAACCCTTAAAAATTATTTTATTCAGATTATGGTTTTCAGAAGAGAGGGCTCTGTATTAGTCATCTTTGAAATTTTCATAGCATTTGTTAAGCTTCCCTTGTTGAAATGAAAATTTCAGACAGGCTTGATATCATCTGGGCCTCAGAAACAGCAAATGATGAAGCAAAGTGGTGGAAATTGCCCCACAGTTTATGGATGACTGAATGAATGAATCAACTAAGGATACTGCAGCACTCCCTGCAAGAGTCTGTCTGTAAATCTGCTGAAATTCCAATCAGAGCAACAGATGGTCTGAACAATATTCATGGCTCCAAAAGGGTGTTGGCTTCTTCCCCATACTTAAGACCTGTAAATTTGAGGTGAAGATGACACAATTTCCCATTTGGGACAAATCCTAGGAGTTGCCATACTGATGTTCCATTTGAATAAGGATATGAAAAAGCAGAAAATCCAGATTATCTTACACACTGTAAAAAGCATCCTTTTAAACTATAGTTTTTGATGAGTTTTAACAAAGATATCGACCTATCTAGCCACTAATGATCTTGAGCACCTTTTCACGTGCTTATTGGCCAATTACATACTTTCTTCTACGAAGTACATGTTCAAAAATTGCCCCTATTTTTACTAAATAGTTTACTAAATGGTTTGTCTTATTATTGAGCTGTATTAGTTGTTATATATTTCAATTATAAATCTTATCAGATACATGCATCACAAATGTTTTTTTCCCTTTTTGTGACTTGACTTTTCATTTTCTTAGAAGTGTTTGAAAAGCAGATTCAAATTTTGATGGGGTCAAATTGAGCAATTTTTTCAAAGTACTTATAAGTACTTTTACAATCTTGTCTAAAAACCCTTTGCCTACCACAAGGTCTGAAAATTTTTCTTCTGTGTTTTCTTCTAGAAATTTGATCATTTTAGTTTTTATGTTTAGGTATATGATACATTTTACGTTAATTTTTGAGTTTGGTGTAAAGCAATGACCAAGATTCGTTTTATTCCATGTGTATATTCAGTTGTTCCAGCACCATTTATTGAAAAGACTGTATTTTCCCCATGGAATTACCTTGACACCTTTGTAGAAGATCAGTTGGCCATATATGTGTGTTCTAAAGGTTATTGATTGAGAACTCACGCTCCGGAATTAGACCTTCTGAGTTTAAATCCCATCTCAACTCTATAGCATGGTGACCTTGAGTGAGCTTATTCTTCTTATTCCAGGCATAAATATGGGAAAGAGCTAAGGCCAAAAGGCCTTTAGTAATGTGACTTGCCCAAGGTTAGACATGTAAGTTAGTGGCAGAGCTGAAACTTGAACCCAAATCATTTGACCTTCTGTTCATAACTCATTGAACTCTAGTACAATGACTTTCTTATTTTTTCCAGATTTACTGAGATATAATTGACATATAACTTTTAAGGTGTAAAGAGTGTATATATGATATACATATATATTGCAAAATGATCACCACCATAGCATTAGCTAACACCTCCATCCTGTCACACAATGACTATTTCTTTTTGTGGTGAGAAAATTTAAGATCTACACTCTTGGTAATTTTCAAATGTATAGTACAGGATTATTAACTATAATTACCATACTATACATTAGATCCCCAGAACTTATTCACCTTATAACTAGAAGTTTGTACCCTTTGACAAAAATCTTCTCATTTCCCCCACCCCCAGTCCCTGATAACTACCACTCTATTCTCTGATTCTATGAGTTTGGCTTTTTGAGATTCCACATATAAATAATATCATACAATATTTGTATTTATTTACCTGATTTATTTCACTTATCATAATGCCCTCAAGGTTTATCCATGTTGTAAATGGCAGGATTTCCTTCTCTCTCATGGCTGAATTCCATTATATATGTGCCTCATCTTCTTTATTTATTCATCCCTTGACACTTAGGTTGTTTCCATATTTTGGCTATTGTGAATAATCCTGAAATGAGCATGGGAGGGCAGGTACCTTTTAGAGATCCTGTTTTCATTTCCTTTGGATATACACCCAGAAGTAGGATTGCTGGATAATATAGTAGTTCTATTTTTAATTTTTTGAGGAAACTCCAATTTATATCTCTACCAACAGTGCAAAGAGAATTTCCTTTTCTCCAGACCCTTGCCAACATGTTGTCTCTTGTATTTTTGATGATAACCATATTAATATGTATAAGGTGATATTTCATTCTGGTTTTGATTTGCATTTCCCTGATGATTAATGATGTTGAGAACATTTTCATGTACCTGTTGGTCATTTGTATGGCCATATGTCTTCTTTGGAAAAATGTCTGTTCAGGTCCTTTGCCCATTTTTTAAAAGGAATGTTTTGTTGTTGTCATTGAATTGTATGAGTTCTTTATACATTTTGGATATTAACCCCTTATCAGATATAGGATTTGCAAGTATTTTCTCCCATTCCGTAGGTTACTTTTAGGGTTTTGTTTGTTTGTTTTTGTTTTGCTGTTCAGGAACTTTTAAATTTGATGTAGTCTCACTTTTTTGTTTTTGCTTTTGTTGCTGGTGCTTTCAGCATCACACTAAAAAAAAAAAAAAAAAAAAAAAATCATCACCAAGACCAATGTCAAAGGGTTTTTCCCCTATCTTTTCATATGTTGTGTTTCTGTTTTCATTTGATTCAAGACTTTAATTTTTCTTTTTATTTCTTCTTTGACCCATTGTTTGTTCAAAAGTGTGTTGTTTAACTTCCCCATACTTGTGAATTTTTCAGATTTCTTCTTGTTATTGAATTTTAGTTTCATACCATTGCAGTTGGAAAAGATACTTGGTATGATTTCAATCTTCTTAAAATTTCTAAGACTTCTTTTGTGACTTATCAATATGATCTATCTTGGAAGACGTTCTGTGCGAGTTTGAAAAGAATGTGTATTCTCTTGCTGTTTGATAGAATGTTCTGTATATATCTGTTTGGTTCATTTGGTCTAAAGTATAATTCAAGTCCAATGTTTCTCTGTTGATTTTCTGTCTGGATGACTTATCCATTGTTAAAAGTGGGGTATTACAGTTCACAATATTATTGTATTGTTGTCTATTTCTCTCTTCAGATTTATTTGCTCAATATATTTAGGTGCTCTGATACTAGGTGCATATGTATTTACAATTGTCATATCTTCTTGGTGATATCTGCTTTGTCATCATTTAATTAACTTTGTCTCTTGTTACTATTTTTGGCTTAAAGCTTATTTTGTCTGATACAAGTATGGCTATTCCTGCTCTCTTTTGGTTTCCACTTGAATGGAATATCTTTTTCCATCCCCTTACTTTAAGCCTATGTGTGCTCTTAAAACTGATGTGAATTTTCTGTAAGCAGCATGTAACTTGAGTCTTGTTTTTTATCCATCTAGCCACACTGTGACTTTTGAATGAATAATTTAATTCATTTACATCTAGAGTAATTATTGATGGCTAAAACTTACTAATTTCATCTTATTAATTGCTTTCAGATTGTTTTGTAGGTTCCTTGTTCGTTTCTTCCTCTCTTGCTGCTCTCCTTTGTGAATTGATGATTTCCATAGTGCTATGTGCTTTGATTCCTTCTCTTTATCTTTCTTTAATCCACTCTGTATCTTCTTTTATCTACTGTAGTGTTTTGCTTTAACATGAGGCTTATGTAAAATATCTTATAAATAGGAATCTATTTTATGCTGATAACAACTGAGCTTCAATCGCATACAGGGACCAGAGCAGGCAGCAGTAGTGGCTGGAGCCAGTGGTGTGCTGCAGATGCCTGTGTATTGATGGGGCGGTTGCAAACACACATGTAGCAGTGGAAGCCAGAGCACGCAGTAAAGGCCCAGGTCAACTGTGGGTGCACTGGCAGAGACAGGGGCCATGACTGTCAGTAAGCAGTACCATGGCTGCTGGGTCTCACCATGGGTGCATGGCAGTGAAGGCCAATGATGAGGGTCAAGCTAAGGGCATGCAAGTACACAGTTGGAGTGGTTAGCTGAAGGTGAGCACTGTGATGCAGGCCAGGGACAGAAGATAGGGCTTGATCCAGGTCCAAAAGCAGCTCAGGGACCCTAGCTGTTGGCATGCTCTCACATGGCTGTATGGTCTCTCCCCAGGCATGCACGTGGCAGTGGAATCTGATGATAGGAGTCAGGCCAGTGGTGTGTAAGTGCACAGCTGTAGGGGCCAGCCCTGAGTGTATGCACAGTAGTGGGAGTCAGTCATGGGGGTCTAGGCTGGTGTCTTCCACTCTCACAGATGCAGAGGACTCAGTTGACTGCCAGTGTGGTTTCTGAGCTCCAGTGGGGGCAGTGGGGAGAGAGCAGGAAGGGACTGAGGTGGATGGTATCAGTGAACACAAATACCTGTGGGTCAAAAGCTGGTAAAATCTAAAGGGGGGTCCAAAGCAGTTCTGCTGGCCATTGGTTGTTTTTCAGCGGTGAATGATGCTGACTTTGTCTGCAAAGCAGGTCACTGTGAACTATGATTGCTCCTTCTATGTGGCTGCTACGGGTAGCCTCGCTTTTCTTCCTGTTCCTAGCTATCTCTATATGTCTCAGCTTTACAGTGGAGTAAAAACAAAGTGGGACCTTTGTGCAAGGCCCCAAATGCTGGGAAGTTGGTTGCTCAATGTGCTCTTTCCTGATGAGGGGAATTTCTCTAACTGGGGAGTTCCCTCTAGGCACTGAGCAATGTCAGCTTGAGAGATGGGGAAAAGCAGGCAAAACAAAGTGGTCTTCCTTCTTTTTTGTGTGCATTATTCACAGATTTTTTTGTTCCACTGTGTTGCTGAAGTTTTTTTTTCAAATTTAATTTTATCTATTTTTTTATACAGCAGGTTCTTATTAGCTATCCATTTTATACATATTAGTGTATACATGTCAATCTCAATCTCACAATTCATCACACCACCACCACCACCCTTGCCACTTTCCCCCCTTGATGCCATATGTTTGTTCTCTGCATCTGTGTCTCAATTTCTGCCCTGCAAACTGGTTCTTCTGTACCATTTTTCTGGGTTCCACATATATGCATTTATATACAATATTTGTTTTTCTCTTTCTGACTTACTTCACTCTGTATGACAGTCTCTAAATCCATCCAAGTCTATACAAATGACCCAATTTTGTTCCTTTTCATGGCTGAGTAATATTCCATTGTATATATGTACCACAACTTCTTTATCCATTCATCTGTTGATGGACATTTAGGTTGTTTTCACATCCTGGCTATTGAAAAGAGTGCTGCAATGAACATTGGGGTGCATGTCTTTTTTTGAATTATGGTTTTCTCCGTGTGTATGCCCAGTAGTGGGATTGCTGGGTCATATGGTAATTCTATTTTTTGTTTTTAAAGGAACTTCCATACTGTTCTCCATAGTGGCTGTATCAATTTACATCCCCACCAACAGTGCAAGAGGGTTCTCTTTTCTCCACACTCTCTCCAGAATTTGTTTGTAGATTTTCTAATGATGCCATTCTAACTGGTGTGAGGTGATACCTCATTGTAGTTTTGATTTGCATTTCTCTAATAATTAGTGATGTTGAGCAGCTTTTCATGTGCTTCTTGGCCATCTGTATGTCTTCTTTGGAGAAATGTCTATTTAGGTCTTCTGCCTATTTTTGGATTGGGTTGTTTGTTTTCTTAATATTGAGCTGCATGAGCTACTTATATATTTTGGAGATTAATCCTTTGTCCGTTGATTCGTTTGCAAATATTTTCTCCCATTCTGAGGGTTGCCTTTTCGTCTTGTTTGTAGTTTCCTTTGCTTTGCAAAAACTTTTAAGTTTCATTAGGTCCTGTTTGTTTATTTTTGTTTTTATTTCCATTACTCTAGGAGGTAGAACAAAAAAGATCTTGCTGTGATTTGTGTCAAAGAGTGTTCTTCCTACGTTTTCATCTAAGAGTTTTATAGTGTCTGGTCTTACATTTAGGTCTTTAATCCATTTTCAGTTTATTTTTGTGTATGGTGTTAGGGAGTGTTCTAATTTCCTTCTTTTATATGTAGCTGTCCAGTTCTCCCAGCATCACTTATTGAAGAGACTGTCTTTTCTCCACTGTATATCCTTGCCTCCTTTGTCATAGATTAGTTGACTATAGGTGCGTGGATTTATCTCTGGGCTTTCTATCCTGTTCCATTGATCTATATTCCTGTTTTTGTGCCAGAACCATATTGTCTTGATTACTGTAGCTTTGTAGTATAGTCTGAAGTCAGGGAGTCTGATTCCTCCAGCTCCAGTTTTTTCCCTCAAGACTCCTTTGGCTATTTGGGGTCTTTTGTGTCTCCATACAAATTTTAAGAATTTTTTGTTCTAGTTCTGTAAAAAATGTCATTGGTAGTTTGTTAGAGATTGCAATGAATCTGTAGATTGCTTCGGGTAGTAGAGTCATTTTCACAATGTTGATTCTTCCAATCCAAGAACATGGTATATCTCTCCATCTGTTGGTATCATCTTTAATTTCTTTCATCAGTGTATTATAGTTTCCTGCATACAGGTCTTTTGTCTCCCTAAGTAAGTTTATTCCTAGGTATTTTATTCTTTTTGTTGCAATGGTAAATGGGAGTGTTTCCTTAATTTCTCTTTCAGATTTTTCATCATTAATGTATTGGAATGCAAGAGATTTCTGTGCATTAATTTTGTACCCTGCAACTTTACCAAATTCATTGATTAGGTCTAGTAGATTTCTGCTGGCATCTTTAGGATTCCCTATGTATAGTATCATGTCATTGCAAACAGAGACAGTTTTACTTCTTCTTTTCTGATTTGGATTCCTTTTATTTCTTTTTCTTCTCTGATTGCTGTGGCTAGGACTTCCTAAACTATGTTGAATAACAGTGGTGAGAGTGGACATCCTTGTCTTTTTCCTGATCCTAGAGGAAATGCTTTCAGTTTTTCACCATTGAGAATGATTGTTGTGGGTTTGTCATATGTGGCCTTTATTATGTTGAGGTAGGTTCCCTCTATGCCCACTTTCTGGAGAGTTTTTATCATAAATGTGTGTTGAATTTTGTCAAAAGATTTTTCTGCATCTATTGAGATGCTCATATGGTTTTTCTTCTTCAATTTGTTAATGTGGTGTATCACGTTGATTGATTTGCATATATTGAAGAATCCTTGCATCCCTGGGATAAATCGCACTTGATCATGGTGTATGATCATTTTAACGTGTTGTTGGATTCTGTGTGCTAAGATTTTGTTGAGGATTTTTGCATCTATAATCTTCAGTGATATTGGCCTGTAATTTTCTTTTTTTGTAGTATCTTTGTCTGGTTTTGGTATCAGGGTGATGGTGGCCTCATAGAATGAGTTTGGGAGTGTTCCTTCCTCTGCAATTTTTTGGAAGAGTTTGAGAAGGATGGGTGTTAGCCCTTCTCTAAATGTTTGATAGAATTCACCTGTGAATAGAATTCATCTGGTCCTGGACTTTTGTTTTTTGGAAGATATTCAATCACAGTTTCAGTTTCATTACTTGTGATTTTTCTGTTCATGTTTTCTATTTCTTCCTGGTTCAGTCTTGGAAGGTTATACCTTTCCAAGAATTTGTCCATTTCTTCCAGGTTGTCCATTTTATTGGCATAGAGTTGCTTGTAGTAGTCTCTTAGGATGCTTTGTATTTTGCAGTCTCTGTTGTAACTTATCCCTTTTCATTTCTAATTTTAATGATATGAATCCTCTCTTTTTTTCTTGATGAGTCTAGCTAATGGTTTATTGATTTTGTTTATCTTCTCAAAGAAGCAGCTTTTAGTTTTATTGATTTTTGCTATTGTTTTCTTTGTTTCTATTTCATTTATTTCTGCTCTGATCTTTATATTTCTTTCCTTCTGCTAACTTTGGGTTTTGTTTGTTCTTCTTTCTCTAGTTCTTTTCGGTGTAAGGTTAGACTGTTTATTTGAGATGTTTGTTGTCTCTTGAGGTAGGATTGTACTGCTATAAACTTCCCTCTTAGAACTGCTTTTGCTGCATCCCATAGGTTTTGGATTGTTGTGTTTTCATTGTCATTTGTTTCAAGGTATTTTTTAATTTCCTCTTTGATTTCTTTAGTGATCTCTTGGTTATTCAGTAATGTATTGTTTAGCCTCTATGTGTTTGACTTTTTTACATTTTTTTCCCTGTAATTGATTTCTAATCTCATAGCGTTGTCATCAGAAATGATGATTGATATGATTTGAATGTTCTTAAATTTACTGAGGATTGATTTGTGACCAAAGATGTGATCAATCCTGAAGAATGTTCGGTGTGCACTTGAGAAGAAAGTGTAATCTGCTGTTTTTAGGTGGAATGTCCTATAAATATCAATTAAATCTATCTGGCCTATTGTGTCATTTAAAGCTTGTGTTTGCTTATTAATTTTCTGTTTGGATGATCTGTCCATTGGTGTAAGTCAGGTGTTAGTCCCCCACTATTATTTTGTTACTGTCGATTTCCTCTTTTATAGTTGTTAGCAGTTTATATTGAGGTGCTCCTATGTTAGGTGCATATATATTTATAATTGTTATATCTTCTTCTCGGATTGATCCTTGATCATTATGTAGTGTCCTTCCTTGTCTCTTGTAACATTCTTTATTTTAACATCTAGTTTATCTGATATGAGTCTTGCTACTCCAGCTTTCTTTTGATTTCCATTTGCATGGAATATCATTTCCCATCCCCTCACTTTCAGTCTGTATGTATCCCTAGGTCTGAAGTGGGTCTCTTGTAGACAGCATATATATGGGCCTTGTTTTTGTATCCATTCAGTGAACCTGTGTCTTTTGGTTGGAGCATTTAATCCATTCACGTTTAAGGTAGTTATTGATATGTATGTTCCTATTAGCATTTTCTTAATCGTTTTGGGTTTGTTTTTACAGGTCCTTTTCTTCCCTTGTGTTTCCCACTTAGAGAAGTTCCTTTAGCATTTGTTGTAGAGCTGGTTTGGTGGTGCTGAATTCTCTTAGCTTTTGCTTGTCTGTAAAGCTTTTGATTTCTCTGTTGAATCTGAATGAGATCCTTGCTGAGTAGAGTAATCTTGGTTGTAGGTTCTTCCCTTTCATCAGTTTAAATATGTCATGCCACTCCCTTCTGGCCTGTAGAGTTTCTTCTGAGAAATCAGCTGTTAGCCTTATGGGAGTTCCTTTGTATGTTATTTGTCATTTTTCCCTTGATGCTTTCAATTATTTTTCTTTGTCTTTAATTTTCACCTACTTTATTACTATGTGTCTCAGCGTGTTTCTCCTTGGGTTTATCCTGTATGGGACTCTCTGTGCTTCCTGGACTTGGGTGGCTATTTCCTTTCCCATGTTAGGGAAGTTTTCAGCTATAATCTCTTCAAATATTTTCTCGGGTCCTTTCTCTCTCTCTTCTTCTTCTGGGACCCCTATAATGTGAATGTTGTTGTGTTGAATGTTGTCCCAGAGGTCTCTTAAGCTGTCTTAATTTCTTTTCATTCTTTTTGCTTTATTCTATCCCAAAGCAGCGAATTCCACCATTCTGTCTTCCAGGTCACTTATCCGTTCTTCTGCCTCAGTTATTCTGCTATTGATTCCTTCTAGTGTAGTTTTCATTTCAGTTATTGCCTTTTTCATTTTTGTTTGTTTGTTCTTTAATTCTTCTAGGTCTTTGTTAAACATTTCTTGCATCTTCCCAATCTTTGCCTTCATTCTTTTTCCGAGGTCCAGGATCTTCTTCACTATCATTATTTTGAATTCATTTTCTGGAAGGTTGCCTATCTCCAATTCATTTAGCTGTTTTTCTGGGGTTTTATCTTGTTCCTTTATCTCGTACATAGCCCTCTGCCTTTTCATCTTGTCTATCTTTCTGTGAACATAGTTTTTGTTCCACAGGCTACAGGATTGTAGTTTTTCTTGCTTCTGCTGTCTGCCCTCTGGTGGATTAGGCTATCTCTGAAGTTTCTTAAATGGACTCCAGAGCTTCCCCAGAGCTGTTTTTGTTTGTGACTAGCTTCCTAATTGTTAATTTTTGTGGGGAGATGGAGGCTGGTGTCTCCTATGCTGCCTTTTTGGTGATGTCACTCCTACATTGACTTTTTTAAAAAGGCATGACTCTTTTGAATTCTTTCTATAACTCTGGGAAAATATTCACACTTAATCTAATAGCTTAAGATAATCAGCTCAAAATAGATTCAGATGATCAGTATTCAGAACAAGTAAATGAAATTGTTATTTTAGAAGTAGTAGGGCTGCGCTTCCCTGGTGGCACAGTGGTTGAGAGTCCACCTGCCGTTGCAGGGGACTCGGGTTCATGCCCTGGTCCAGGAAGATCCCACATGCCACGGAGTGGCTAGCCCCATGAGCCATGGCAGCTGAGCCTGAACATTCGGAACCTGTGCTCTGCAACAGGAGAGGCCACAACAGTGAGAGGCCCACGTACCACAAAAAAAAAAAAAAAAAAAAAGGAAGTAGCAGGGCCTTCATATACTTTGAATAAGCTAGTGCCTCTCTGGCTCTGGGATTGTAAGCTTTTAAATCAACGCAGAGAGGTTGGAATATCAAAAGTCATTCCATAGAATTTCACAGAAAATGAAGAAACTGAGAGACCCTTTCCTGCTAGGATTTATCTTTTTTTTTTTTTCTGGAATTTTCAGTTTGAATTTTACAAAAGACTTCTTTCTATGAAATCAGAGTGCTGAGTTGTCATATTCTCTCTGATAATAAATTTCACAAAGCCTGTGTTGTGAGTGGGTATAGTGGGAAATGAAAGTGTACTAAAAGCAGATTTGGTCTGGCAAAGCACGTAAGAGGCCACAGCATAAAATTTGTTTCATTTGAAGTATCTGCTTCTGTTTGAAATATATGAGTCCAAAAATTTAAACATCAAGCCAGAGCATTTTGAAAGTTTTCCTCTTTCAAAGATAAAGTATTATGTAAGGAAAAAATGCCTCACTTAGAATAAAACACAAGACCTCTCTGGCCAGAGGTTAGGAATGAAAATGGGAAGAGGTGGTTATCTGATTCTAAGTCCATGGCTTTGTCTTCCTGAGTTTCCCTTATTGGGTCCTTCTCATGGTGATTCCCACCATTATTGTCATACTGGCTCTATCAGTTCATGGAGCTCCCTATTTATACATGGACAAACCCCTTGCTTTGGGTTTTCCTTAATATAATTGAGACCTAATGACACATTTTTAAAAGTTATCAAATAAAAAGGAGAGGAAAATATACACCTAGGAAATAATGTTCTAGAAACACTTTAGTTCACAAAGTCTTATATACATCTGTAGACACCTTGCTTGAATCTCTTACTTTCTGAGTTAGGTCTATCTCTAGGTGAAGGCTAGGTATCACCTGTGACCTAACCTCAACAAGTTCCTTCTGAGGCATTTTGACCTTTCACTGTTAAACCAAAGAGACAGATTTCCGGTGAGTAGTTCCCAAAATTATGTCCCACTCATTTACAGTTCTCTGAGAAATGGGTGGACACAACAGGTACCAACAGAGATTGGAGCTTTACACAGACACACTTCATACAGTAACTGAACTCCATATGATCATTATTACAGCAACAACATAAGTCAAAAACTCCACATGATAGATAGCCATAATCATGCAGCTTAGTCATTTATTAAGTTCCACCTTATACCAGGAAGTACGCTAGGTGCTTTACCTGCTGAATTCTATTTAAGGGAAGAACTACATAATTTTTTTTTTTTTTTTTTTTAGAAGTTGGGTTTTGTTTTTAGGAGATGTTGGGGGTAGGAGTTTATTAATTAATTTATTTATTTTTGCTGTGTTGAGTCTTCGTTTCCGTGCGAGGGCTTTCTCTAGTTGTGGCAAGCGGGGGCCACTCTTCATCGTGGTGTGCGGGCCTCTCACTATCGCGGCCTTTCTTGTCACGGAGCACAGGCTCCAGATGCGCAGGCTCAGTAGTTGTGGCTCACGGGCCTAGTTGTTCCGCGGCATGTGGGATCCTCCCAGACCAGGGCTCGAACCCGTGTCCCCTACATTAGCAGGCAGATTCTCAACCACTGCACCACCAGGGAAGCCCAGAACTACATAATTTTTAAAGCGTTAATTCTTTTTTTTTTTTTTTGCAGTACGCAGGCTTTTCACTGTTGTGGCCTCTCCCATTGCAGAGCACAGGCTCTGGACGCGCAGGCTCATCGGCCATGGCTCATGGGCCCAGCTCCTCCGTGGCATGTGGGATCTTCCCGGACCGGGGCACGAACCCGTGTCCCCTGCATCGGCAGGCGGACTCTCAACCACTGTGCCACCAGGGAAGCCCATCATCTGTGTTTTTAAAGAAAACACCAAACAGTATATTTTCTTTGAAGTCAAGACAGTTTTGTTGCATGATCAAGATAACAAAATGACTATGAAAAACTGAGTAAAATGATGAGGTGTGAGCCAGACAGTAGGAAAAGATCTTTGTGCCCAGTATGCCAGAATTGCTATAGAAACTCTCATTTTTGTGTGTTCCTTTATTTATTTCCCACTTTAGAGTTTTCTATTGTTTTAAAAAAATAGGATTATTTTTTAAAACAAACAGGTATATGTATATCTAAACAATTTCAGGGCCATTCCTCTGCAAACTCCTATAGTAGGATTATCAACTCGATACACAGAAGAGTCAGTTCTGCATTTACCATATCACAAAGAGGCAGTAAAGATCTTTATTAGAACTCCCAGCCCCAAATATATTTAATCTCACATTAGGTATGGCTATGCCCCTAATATATCTTTTGTGTTTTTGAGAATGGATTGAGAATGGAGGTTGTGGATGTGGTTCTTGTTTATGCTGATGGTTACCATAATGGCCACAATAACACATAGGGTCACATCTCTGCTGTTGAATTCTTAGACGCCCTTGAGGAAATTCCCAACTTCATAAGAAAGTTAGGCACGGTTTCCGGAAGAATAGAAAGTACACTATAGTATACACCAACAGAGTGAGAAAACTCATTTTTCAACTAGAAAGAACCAGGCTCCAAAGATTCTAAGCCATTGAATAACACACGTAAAAGGCATGGACTGATGTTATCTATGAATGCGACAGAGAGTTATCCTGGTTATGCAACTTACAAATGCCTGGGGCTTCCACCCATTCACCTGGTATTGATTCATTACACTTTCATTTTGGAAGAGTCTGGAAAGAAGATGACAAATTAAGGGGCATAGCTCATTAGCATAAATTGGTTTGTCAGGTAGCCCCTAAAGTGCACCTGAGCCATCTTCTTAAATTATGTGCTATGGGTTTAAAGCCTTTAGCAATACTGCAGTAACAGGTCACTGCAGCGGGCTAGGTTTATAGTTTGAGTCAACCTCCTAAGAGGGTTCAGCTCCTAGTCTTTCCCATATCAGCTGGTCCACTGCTAAGCTGTGTTTTCAATTTGGTTAGGCCAAGTATATGGAAACTGATAATGTACTACTCCCTCTCTAACTTCTCCTGTCCTGTGGCTCACAGATTCCTCCCTTCCTAGCAGAAAAGAGATGCCTCCTGAGAGGCTGAGAAGGCATCATGGAGGAAGTGACATTTAAACTGAATCTTAAAGGGTAAGTAGGAGTTTGTGATGTGAGTACATTGATGATAGAAGAGCTCAACAGAGCCATGAGAGAACGTAGTACATTTTATGAACTGTGAAAAGAAACTGGTGTGGCTAGAGTATAATGGACTTGACAGGGACAGTGGAGAAAACTAGGAGAAGAGGTTCAGATTATGAGGGACTTTGTGTGCTAAGCTGTGGTTTTCAACCCTTTTTTTGGTGATGGATCATGTTCATATGTATAAGACACACTCATGGATATAAGGAAAGTTATCTATAAGCCCTAATATTTTGCCTATACATTCTTCTAGCTCTCTTACAGTTAAGGTAGTATGTTAGGATGCAAATGAGTGAGTTTTTTTTTAAAATAAAATTATCATCTTGAGATCAATTTTTTTATTCAAAAATAAAAATGCAAAAAAAAGAGAAAACTGTAGATAGTTTATTGGTAACAAATTACTTTGCCACATCTTACCACTGATCACGATTCACAGCCTGCTCTAATGGTAGGGTAGAAAACTGTTTAATCTTGTGGGTTTCAATACAGGTTTTAAACAGAGAGTAATGTGATCACATTTAATTCTTTAAATTTAACTGGTGACAGTGGTCAGCTGTACTCAAGGGAGGAGAGGCTGATTGCAAGAAAATCGCATAGAAAACTGTTGAAATATTTGGGGAGAGATGATGGAACCCTGAATGGCAGTGGTAGTGGAATTATAGAGGAGAGGAAATTTGAAAAACATATGTTGGCCCCTGTTTCTTTTGAGAGGTGAATAGAAAATAAATGAGAGTGACAAAAAGGAGGTATTTTGGGGCCCTTTAAGGCTATTGGTAATGTTAGCCATAGCAATTTTACTAAAGATGGAAGACATATTGTCATAAAATTAGGAGCAAATGAAAGAGAAATTAATAGAGAAAAAAAAAACTGTTGAGAAACCTGGTTATAAGGGAAGGAGCAAGATTAGCTGGTAACCTAAAGGAATTGTAGGTTCAAGAGGCAAACGTTTTAGTAAAGATGGAAAACTTTGAACAGGTTTATGTGTGAACAAGGAAAGAGTAAATAAACTGGAGAAATAAGATAACTGATGAAGTAATGTCCCAGAGAAGTTAAGAAAGAACAGGATCCAAGCTAATAATCACCCACACTGATGGTGTCTCGGACACCAAAGCCCTGCTCTGACAGGAACTAAAGTAAGGGTAGGGGCTGGCATAGCTAGATATAGAGATGAGGGAAAACAGTTAACTTTATGGTCTCTTGAGGTAGAAATGAAGATCATTTGCTGAAAATGAGAGGGAGGGTTCACGGCAGGTGGGGTGCTTAATGGTTGCTATTAGTTCACTTTCCTTCTGGTTCCCAGACCTTGATTTCCCTCTGAGAAACCATCACCTCCCCATTCTCAGTCCATGCACTTTACGAAAATTGAATCTGCTCTAGGCACGTGACTCAGGTCTGGTCAATCAGAATATCACATTCCCCTGTACAAAAATGATTAGCTCAGGGACAGATTTGAACCTTAATGGAACAAAAAGGGAAATTCTGCTAGGAAATACACTGGATGAACTTAGGAGGATAGAGGGACTGAGATCACCTGCCACCAACTTGCAACTACATGGAACCCAAGAATGGAGCCAGCACCAGGAGGATGGGGCCAAGAAAACAGGCTAGGTGATTGACAGTGGTTGAGTCCTGGGTTCAGCTAGACTTGAAACTAATTCTCAACTGAAATATTCAGTTAAATAGCCAATTAATTCCCTTTTCTCGGGAGCCTAGTTTGGTTGAGTTTTTTGACACTTGAAACAGAAAAATTACAACTGACAGAGTCGGAAAGGTTGGAAACAGTGATTATGGAGTGAGTAAAAGAGCTGCCAAGGGGAAGAAAAAAGTAGTCCCAGGCAGAAATAAGATACCCATTCATTAGGTCTGATATCATCTCTAAATTTTCCATAAATTTCCAGAATTAAAAAAGTGAAGATTTTCACTGCAGTTCTCCGAAAGGCTTGAGTTTCTAAGTCTCCCCTCAAGAAACAATACAACTACAGCAATTTCTGATTTCCTGAGCTTACCATTAATCTTGTAAATGAAGGTGTTTCACTGTTTATTTAAACATCATCAAAAATAAATATAAACATTATGGAAAGCTTTGTGTTTTTCACTTATGAGTTCGATCCCACAGAATCTGCATTGGCGGAGTTAGTTATGGCCGTGCTATAAAGTGTGATGGTACAGGCTTACCCTGCTCCCAGTATAAATTCCCACATCTGTCTTCTTTCCTTCCTCCTTCCCACAAATATGCTTTGATTGCTTAGATAAGGGCTAGCCATTTGTTCAAGGACTACAGATAAAATGAAATGCAAGCAGACATAGTCCATTGCCCTCATGGCACTTACAGTTAGTAAGAGAGTGAGTCAGTAAGCTAGTAATAAAATATGTAAAATATTGCAACTGTAAAAGTATTATAAGCAGAATACATCTTCTTCTGAGTGCACACAGAAACAAAAGTTTATTAGATAATACTTATCCTTACTATGGGTAACCTGCTCTGACATATTTAATAATATTCTATTCTATTTCCTTTTTTAAAAAAATGCTGGTCATAATTACCTAAATTTATTTCATAACCTACTACCATGGGGGGATTTGGCTTAGTCAGAAAAGTCAGAGAAGTATTCCCTAAGGAAATGATGATTGAGCTGAGGTCAAATGATGAGTAACAGTTAATTAGGTTAAAGAAGGGAGAAAAGAGTCATCAGAGGATACAGCAAGTGCAAAACCTGGGGACAAGGGGATGTAGATGTATCCTTGGGACTGAGGAAAGCCAGAGTTTGGTTGCAGTGCAGTGAGCAAGGGGGTGGGAGGTAGGGGATTGGTGCCTGATGACATGGAGAGACAGGTGGCCAACACCAGGTAGGATCTTTCAGGCCATGCTAAGGATTGTTGCCTTTGAGAACAATAAGATGGCACTGAAGACTTTTATTCTTTGAAAAGACTGTGTGAGCTAATTGTGCAAAAATAGGGGTAAGGATGGATATAGGTAGAACACTTAGGGTAAGGAAAAATCACAGCTTGGATTTGAGTAGATGGCAATTTATACGGAGAGAAGTATCTTAGCATTAAAAATTAATTCCTAGTATAACATAAACAGACACTTATAGTACTAATTCTCAAACACATGTCAGTTTCTACATAATCAATCACCTAGGGAAGCTGATTGAAAATTGTAGATTCCTGGGTTCTACTCACAAAGATTTTGATTTGATGAGTTTGTGGTAGAGCTCTGATATGTGTATATTTTAAAGTCCCATGGAAATTCTGATGTATAATTAAGATATAGAACTATTAAGGGGATGCTTCTCTTCTTTATTCTACACTCACTTCCATGAGTGACCTACTGTAAATGCTATCCTTGTGATAATCACTCCCAAATTTATATAAGTTAAGCCAAACCTCTTTGCTGAACTATGCACTACTATATGCAACTGTTTAATACTTTATATCGTTACTTGGGTGATCTAATAGGAATTTCTAACATTAACAGGACCAATATAAAATTTTAAATCCCAAGCCATTCCCCATTCAATCTTCTCCTTGAGTTTCCCTATCTCTGTGATGTTAACTTCATGCTTCCACTTGCTCAAGCTAATCTCAGAGCCATCCATAATACATCATGTATTTCATGCCACACATCCAATTCACTAGCAAGTCCTGTCAGCTCTACCTTTCAAAGACACCCCCAACCCAACGACTTCTCACCAGCTTCAAGGCTGCCACTGCAAATGAAAGCATCATTATCTCATACCTGAACTGTTGTAAAATCCTTTGCACTGGTCTCTTTTCATCTTTGCTTGCCTCCTATGTTCTATTTCACACAGTGCATGGTAAACCTTGAAAAAGAGAGGTCATTTCACTCTTCTGTTCAAAAATCTTCCAAATGGCTTTATAATTCACTTAGAGGAAATTCAAAGTTCTCCTCATACCCTACAAAGCACAAACCCTTCAACCTTACCACCTCTAACTGCTTTTTACTAATAACACTCAGCCACATTCATCCTTAAATATACCACACAAACTCCTATCTTGGGATCTTTGCACCTTTGCCTGAAATACTACTTTTCCTAGAACCTGTAAAGTTTGTCCACCACTTCTTTCAGTGCCTTGCTCAAATACAATTATGTTAGGTCCTTCTTATATCAGTCTATATAATATATATATACACACATTATGTATGTATATATATGCACATATATGTGTATATATATTTTCTATATATGTATAATTTGTCAACTATGTGTATATATGTATGTCTATATATATATATAGTTTATATATATACTATCTATCTATCTATCTATCTATCTATATATATATATATGTATATAAAATTTGTCAACTGTCACTCCCAATAGAATGACTGTTCCTTGAGAGGGAAACTTTGGTTTCTTGCTGTATCTTCAGTGATGGGAGAATTCCTTGGTAGAAGCTCAATAAATATTTGAGGAATGAATGAATGGCATAGAAATGGAAAATATGGTGAGACAGACATGGAGAAATGGATGGGGATGGGTGGCAAGGGCATGAAAGGTTCACAGTGGCATCTCTGACACACCTGCCTGCCATTGGCAATAGTCAAATCCCATCCTCCTTGGCAGGAACCGTTATGCATATGCAAATAGAATCTTAGAAGAGGCAAGGAAGACTATCAGGCAGTGTTACCTGTATTGACTCTGCTGTCAGAAAGCCTGATTTTGAATTCCAGTTCCACCACATTCCTGTGGGACTTTAGTCAAGTCAGTCAACCTCTCCAAACCTTTATATACTTACCCAAAAAATGGACTAAATGGGTTTGTTTGGAAGAGGATTAAATGAAGATAATTCATAAAATGCACTTGGCACAAAGTATTTATCAAATATTAACTGTTGTTTATTATCATATGGTAGCATGGGGCTAGTTAGTGGTAGGATAATGAAAGAAAGAGAAAATAAGAGGATCAAAAAAGACAAGACATTGGGCTTACTCTGCAGCAAATATTTAGATAACTAAGGTCTTTCTCCCCCTTTAAAATACTTATTGAGAGTAAGAGGTAAATAGAGCACCAATAGTCGCAATCTTTCTAGTGTTGACCTAGTTAGACCTTTAGATTTCATGAATAGAGGTAAGGCATAATCAGGTCAAATGCCAGATGAAAAGAGGAAGGTAGTTTAGAAAAACAAAAAACTGATTCAGCAGAAGATTTAGTGAGTCATGTTACACCACATCCTGTTATTTTTGTAGACCCTTAACCAGTATCATGTGGCCCAGCAGCATAAGGTTAAGACTAATGTTAATCAACATCAGCAACCATTGCCAGAGGCAACCAGCTCCTGCTTTAGTCAATATGGCCATCAAATGGTCTAGAAAAATACAAGTGAGAAATATCTTTATAATTCCAGCATTTGGAGAAATGATAGATTAATTATAGCAATATGTAGATATGGAATTTTATTTCTACATTCAATCACAATAATAAAAAAGACCCAAAATTTTGTAAGAACATGTTTTTTTTATATTGACTCTACTATTTCTATTTTTTTCCCCATTTCCCCAATATACATACCTTTAATAGGTTGGTAAATCTCCTAAATATTGGCTCACATTCAATTGTACCATTTAAGGTTTCTATGATTCATAAGCATGCTTGAATAGATTTGGAGTCAATTCACAATTTTAATATGTACGAACACAGTTAGTGCTAAGATTTGTATCACAGATATCAACATGATTAAGGCAACCAGATTGGTGAAAACTCTCTCAGAAACGACTGATCACAGACACGGAAGTGTGCAATTGAGCATTAATATTGTTTTTAATTAGGGCTCTCGATTTGTCACTGCAATATATCATGCTGCTAAATCAACAGACAGCTCATTCTTACCTCTGTTGTTAAGTATTAGGGGTTTTCCACAAACCCCAAAATTGGAGGTGTTGACCAGTAACAAATGAATCCTTAAGTCAGATATTGAAGCAGAACAGACTCGTTGAACATGAAACAGATGTTTCGATGTAAAATTCAACATTTAAATCACATCCGCTGTGGGACTCTGGGGAAAGGCATCTGCTTTGAAAATGGGTGGAATGAAGTTCATAGAAAGTCTTCCTCTAAGCATGTCCACCATAGAGAAAGAGAGCTAATACAACCCCATCTTGAGATGGGCAACTGCAGTTTAAATGAAAGAATCATCAACCAACAGGAGCTGCAGCAGAATGAGGTCTGGCCCCAGCCTTGAACTAAGAGGATCAACACCTCAGGAAGGTCTTTCTGAGACAAGAAGAGGACAAAGAAAGAAGTGAATGAGGTCACCTTGATGATAAGTAAGGAGAAGAAGTCTCTGGTGCTCTTTAACCCCTCACACAAGGCAAAGTGTTGGCCTAGATATTGAGGAAGGACAAGACAAAAGGCAAGCATGAAATATACTGCCACAGCAGATTATCTTTAGGCAGTGCTGTTCCAGATCCTGAAAAATCAAATATAACTAAGGCAACTTCTCAACTGCCTGGAAATGAACACACCTGAAAATGATAACAGAGGATGTAAATTCATTCATCATTTCTAGGGAATAACAGACTTTTTAACTTAATAACATCCAACATGCCAAATGTCCACCTAGCCTGTTATGGCCTTGATGCTTACGTTTAAGGTTTTAAACATTGTGTATTACAGGTTCACATGATGTCTCAGGCATAGAGGAGGAGAGAGGAGTAACATTTCCCCATCTCAGACATTACTATCCCTAGATAGAATTAGTGGGGGCATCCTTCCCATGGTTGCCACACTGTGACCTAAGAGGTTCTATGAGCTGAGAGAGCTAAAAGGTTCATATTGACCCCTCCTATATCTGCTGGTCTTGGCAGTACCACCTAGAGATGATGGGGCAGCTATTAAACCACTTTTTTCCCTATATCAGAGCCCTTAGATGAATACATAATATTTGAAAGAGAGGGAGGCTAGATTTTGTGGGAACTGTCCAAGGTGTCAGGGGAGGAAGATTCCCTGGGACTAACCTATGAGTCTGTACCAACAATCACCAAATTTTAAAAACAGACCAAAAAGAGGAAAGTTTTCTCTAGCTAGAAGCCTCAAATTTTTCTTAGCTTTTTAGGCAGGCTTCTATGAAGTTTGTGCTATAGTAGTTCAGGAGCAGTGATTGGATAGTTCTTAATGTTCATGGCAGAATCTCTTATGTGTCAAAAACTGTAGTTGTTGCTACGGAACTATATCTTTCTGGTAGGGGCTCAATCATCCTAGAGAAATATAGACAAAATAATCAAAAAAGAAGGACACTGATGAAAATTTGTTGAAAAAGTCCTCCTATAGAAGTTGTTCAATGACCAAAGATTACCAATAACTCTGAGACTCTGGCTTGACTATTAAAGAATATTGAATGGATATTTAGAATTTGGAGAAGAGAAGGAAAGAAAATGGAAGAGAAAGGAAATGAACAAAAGAAGGGATATGTATATTAAATTCTTAAATATCCACCAAATGGCAGGGAGAAATAGAAACCTCTTACGTGCTGATGCTGAAAAAGCTATTTCTGAGGATAGTGGAGAGAGGAGCAACAGAGCAGATTCTGGCAGATAAAGTTCACCAAGAAAATATGAGAACAGATGCTAGCAGCTGCTAAGTGCTTCTGTGGGGACATATGTGAATTGAGAATGTGAGTGACCACCCCTTCACCCTATTTTTTTGGTGGTAGTAATTAGAATTTGGGAGAAGCAAGAGAGGGAAGTGCTATTAGAATCTTAAAGCAGGGACAAAAGGAGAAAACCACAAAGGCAGCTCTGGGATCTCAGCTCATAACTTGGTTATAGGTTCTGATATCATGGCAGCATGTTGAAGGTATGCCTTCCACATTAAAAGCTTTGACGGTTGTGAGTAACCAGGGTTCCTTCCCTAAGTAGAATCTACGTATACTCAGTCCTTGAAAGACCAAAGTCCAGTGGCATACTTGTGTCTCTGCTATCACCACGAGGTAACCCAGTTACCTACCAGAGGAACCACTAAAAACACGGCCTCTCAGAACCAGTCAGAGAAGTGCCATAGGGATAGAAATGGTACAGTCCTTTAGTCTCCTAATGACAAACTAGACTCTGAACTACTAAAGTCTATTCTCTAACTGATAAGCCTCTATCAGTTAGAAAACAAACCAAGGCTAGAAGGAAGGATCATTTTAAAGACCTTTTCTCATTATTATCTGCCCCTCCTATCACTTAATATTATGAGGGAACAGTCTTGCTTCTCACACAAAGTTAGTAATCAAAAATGTTTGTAGAATAAATGCATTAATAAATTAACAACAATGGGCCTTTGTGGTTTGAGTCCTGGTGCTTTTTCCACCTAGGGTACATTAAGGAAAGGTTGAAATTCTTTGAAGAAATTGTGAAATTGTAACATTAAAGGAACAGATGGCCCTGGGTGTTGTATTTCATGGGAATTCAATATGAACTATAGTAGTAGTGACATTGACAAGACTATTTTATCTTCTCTAAGGTTCTGATACATTATCACAAGAGTAGTCTAGCTAAAATTAATCACCTTGACTGCTAGAAACTAGAGATGGGGAGAAAAGAAAAAAATTAATAATTCCTTTTTCTCTTGAGTATCTTTATAGAAGACCCTATGGATTGAGTCCAAACAGCTTTTAACTGAAGAAAGTTTCATTACCTGTGGTTAGTAGGATATATTGAAGGGAAATTCATGGCTAGAGTTACTGTACTTTTTTTTTTTTTTTTCTTTTTTTTGCAGTACGCGGGCCTCTCACTGTTGTGGCCTCTCCCGTTGCAGAGCACAGGCTCCGGACGCGCAGGCTCAACAGCCATGGCTCATGGGCCCAGCCGCTCCGCGGCATGTGGGATCTTCCTGGACCGGGGCATGAACCCATGTCCCCTGCATCGGCAGGCGGACTCTCAACCACTGCGCCAACAGGGAAGCCCGAGTTACTGTACTTTTGATACATGAAATGAATGTTGGCTATTCACAAGGCAAACAAGACATCAAAATGTTAAATGATTCATGGAAGTGTTGGAATAAATCTTGGATAATTGCTTTATTAGAGATTAGTGATGTAAAGACATCTGTTATGAAGCTGTTGGCTAACAGCTGGCCAGAGAGTTATTATAGGATGCCATAATCAAAATGCTTCACCAACAGAAAAAGAAGTCTGGGAAAAAAGTATGTGAATGTCTGTTGACTATGGCTCACGGGCTCTAGAATGCAGGCTCAGTAGTAGTGACATGCAGGCTTGTAGTAGTGGTCCACGGCATGTGGGATCTTCCGGGACCAGGGCTGGAACCCGTGTCCCCTACATTGGCAGGTGGATTCTCAACTACTGTGCCACCAGGGAAGTCCCCCTGTATCTTTTTAATATATTTATCTTTTGATTATATTGTTATTTGTCCTTTGTAACTAATGACATCATTGTCTTAAGCAAGATGTTAGGATCACATGAGAGCCTACTTGAGGTCTCTTTGAAAATATCTCTGGAAAAGGCCAGTTTTGTGAGGCTTTTATATACAATGTGGGACAGATTGCACCCCAGGAGGGAGTGAACAACAACCAGAAGTGATACCTGACGTCATCTGCTAGCTGCATCCCACCAAATATCAGCCTAAAGACTTTCTTTGGGAAGCAATGTGGCAGAGAGGAATCAGAAACTATCATTTATAAGAGCTGTAATAAGTCGGTTAACCTCTCTGGGACGTTTTCTTTTCTTTTTTTCTTTTTTCTTTTTTGCCTTATATGTATACAAAGAATAATAGCATTTGTTTTGCAGTGCTATTATAAAAATTATAGAAAATTGATATGAAGTAATGTGCCAGATCCTAGAGAAGATGAGAAAGGTTGGGTAATGCAGAGAGAAGGAAGTCACTTAAACATGAGGATAAATACTCTGAGACCAGAGACCACTGTATATTGGAGTCCTTAAGGCACTGTTCTAGACCACAATTTCTTTCTAAATCTCTCACTAGGTAGATTCCATAAGTAATTCTCTATGTTTATGTCTCTCACAATAGCTACAGCACAGATCACTTCCTTGAGTTCCACACTCATATACAATTTCCTCCTTGACAATTGCACTTGGATATTTCTCAGGCATTTCAAATCATTTATGTTTAAGAGAGAATTCTTCATTTCACTACCATCTAATCATGTTCCTTCCCCAGTCTTTTACATCTCAATAAATGGCATCACCATACACTTAGTTGTTTTCATTAAACAACTAGGAATAATTCTTAATTTTCTATTGCCTATATCCAACTCATCAACATGTTCTGAAGATTATATCTACAAACTATATTCATCATCTTCTGACATCTCTACATTTCCACTGATATCATCGTAGTCCACCCATCATAATTTCTCACATAGACCAGGGGTTGACAAAGTTTTTTCTATAAAGGACCAGATAGTAAATATTTGTGCTTTGCAGGTCAAATGGTCCCTGTCACAATTATTCAAATACTGCCATTGTAGCTTGAAAACAGCCATAGGCAATATGCATACAAATCACTGTTGACTGTGTTTCATAAACCTTTATTTACAAAGACAGGTGACAGGCCCATGGATGACAGTTTGCCTACCTTTCACCTAAACTGTTAGAATTGCCTTCTAAATTGTGTTTCTGTGTTCAAATTTTACACTACTAGAGTTCCATGCAGAAGTCAGAGGTTTTTAAAAACATAAAACAGATTGTATCTTCTTGCAACATAAAATCCTTGAAAGGCTTTTCATTGCCAGTAAAACAAGATATAAGCTCTGTACCTTGGCCAACTGTATGATCTGGCTCTTGTTTCTCTATCTAACCTCACTCATGGCACTCTCCCTCTTTATAACTAAGTTCCAGCCATCATCAACTTCTTTTTAAAACACAGCAAGCTCTTTCCTAACTCTGCCCTTATTGCTCTTTGTGCTTAGAGCCCCCTTCTCTAGGCTCTTTGCAGGGCTGTGTCATTTTTATGCTTCTGGTGTCAGCTTAAATGATATTGTCTCAATGCCCAGTACTCTATAATGTAAGCATTCCCAGCCTATGTTCTTTTTATCAAGTTATGAAAGTACTCTGCCTTCTTCACAGCATCTATCACTACCTCTATCTTGTTCTTTTGCCTGTTTTATTTTGACCTCTCCCACTAGATTATAAGCCGACAGCCCTGTTCATCACTGTATATTGAGCTCCTAGCACAGTGAATATTTTCAACAAATAGAAATTGAGTATATGAATGAATGAATTGGAAGTAGACAAAGCCAGGTACAAATATAAATGTCTGAAGACAGGAAGACATAAATTGAGAAAATTTCTACCAGAGACAGAGATTGAGCAGTTGAAGAGACCAAACCAGGGAAAGTTCAAACTGTTGCTGAAGGGAACAGGAGAAAGAGCTGACCAAGAAAAAATAAGAGCCTTTACACGGCACTGAATCAGTAGAAAGAACTTGGAGAATGTGAGGTGCTGTACTCTGAATGACTATATGATTTTTTAAAATCTGCATGGCACATATGGTAGCCATTATTGTTATTATTGTTATAGACTGATATTTTATTATTTATGAAGCTCTATAAAGGTATTCTCTGACTCCTTGATGAAAGAAGCCAGAAAGTCCATTCTAAGCACTAGTTGGTTAGAGTCTTTTTTTATTATTTAATGTTTTAAAAGAGTACTTCTCAAACAGTGCGCACAGGAATCTCCTGGAGAGCTTGTTAAATACAGATGCCTAGCAAACAACCCCCTTCCCCTTTCTGATTTAATAGTTCTATGGCAGGGCCCAATAATTTTTTTACTTATTGTTTTTATTGGTATATATTTCACATACCATTAAATTCACTCTTTTAAAGTTTACAATTTGGTGGTTTTTAATATGTTCACAAAATTGTGCAACCATCACCACTAATTCCAAAACATTTTCATCATCCCAAAAAGAAACTCCATGTCCATTAGCAATCGCTCTTCATTCTGCCCTTTGCCTAGCCTCTGGAAACCATTACTATTTCTGTCCTTCAGATTTGCCTATTCTGGGCATTTTATATAGATGGAATCATACAATATACAGCTTTTTGCATCTGGCTCCTTTCACTTGGCATGTTCTCCAAGTTCATTTACATTGTAGCATAAATCAGCATTTTTAATGGCTGAATAATATTCCACTGTTTAGATTATATCACATTTTGTTTGCGCATTTGTCAATTGGTGGACATTTGGTTTGTTTCTACTTTCCTGCTATAACAAATAATACTGACATGAACATACATGGACAAGTTTTTGAGTGGCTATTTATATTTTGTGTGAAAATATTTTTTTCAATTCTTTTGGTTACATACTTAAGAGTGGGACTGCTGGGTCATATAGTAACTCTATATTGAACATTTTAAGGAACTGCTAAACTGTTTTCCAAAGCTGCTGCACTATTGACATTCCCACTAGCAGTGTATAAAGGTTCCCATTTCTTCACATCCTTATAACACCTGATATATCTGACTTTATTATAACCATCCTAGTAGGTATAAAGTGGTATCTCATTGTGATTTTCTATTTGTATTTTCCTAAAGCAATAATGATGTTGAACATTTTTTCATGTGCTTACTGGCCATTTGTATATCTTCTTTGAAGAAATGTGTATTCTAATAGTTTGTCCATTTTAATTGGATTATTTGTCTCTTTACTGTTGTGTTGTAAGAGTTCTTTATACATTTTGGATACTAGGTGCTTATCATATATACAATTTGCAAATATTTTCTTCCATTATGTGGATTGTCTTTTTACTTTCTTTATAATGTCCTTTGAAACACAAAAGTCTTTAATTTTAATGAAGTCCAATTAACCTAATTTCTTTGGCTGTTTGTCTTTTTGGTGTCATATCTAAGGGACAATTGCCTAATCCAAAGTCATAAAGATTAACACCTTGGGCATCTACATTTTCTTCTAAGAGTTATATAGTGTTAGCACTTATATTTAGGTCCTCAGTTTATTCAGTCCTGTGTTATTGTTTTTCTGCTTGAATCCAATTTTTCCATTAGTTCTGGAAATTTTTACCCAGTTCAGTTTTATGATTTTAAGTTATCAGAAAAACTATACTTGTCAATGTTAACATTATATTAGAACATATCATATTTTCCAGGAATTTTACATAATTTCTGGAACACTTATATACCCATACAGATATAAGAAGTCTTAGTATGACTTCTTATTTGACAATGCTTCTCATGTAATTTATCAAATAATCTTAATTAGTTTAATATCTCCTTTTTTATAAGGAAAAATTGAATTTAAGAAGTTTGTCAAAAATATCAAAAGGTTTGGCCAAATAGGATCATAAGTCACTATACAAATAACAATTAGTTATCCATTTAACCAAAATGATAATTGAAGACTTTGTAGGCAAATATGGACAGTTATATAGTTGTAAGACAGCCTTCTCAAGTAATCAAAGACCTGAAACACAGAAAAATAATTTTGGACAAGACACAAAATCTTTGTTCTAGGCAGATTACTTAAAAGGTAAAGAAAAATCTTTGTTTACAATTTTTTATTGAGAACAGACCAATAATCTAAGAATTTGTTTGAGAATTCTGTAGTACATAGAGAATTCTGTAGTACATTTGATTATACCCAAATATTTTGTATCAATGTTTTATATCTCAGACAGGTTCTCTGAAGTTAGAATAACAACAAATGGTATACCTTACTCAGACATGCAATACAAAAGAAAAAGATACAACTTGACCCTGGATTTTTTTCCCTAGAGTAATTTCTTCCATAAATAAGACTTTACTTTTTACATATAAACTTGTCCTATAACTGGCCTTGACTCACAGAGAGTGTTAAGGACATAGCTTAAGAAATCTAGACTACTTTTTAAATCTATTATCACCACAGACCACAGAAACATTATCCAAGTGGATACTCAGGTCAGATGAAGATGCTCTTTAAAAAATTTACTGAGGAAACAAACTTTTAAATATCTAAATTCTTATAAATTCTCAAACAGATTTTTATTAATGCATTTTCACTAGACTTAGAGATCACCTTTTTGTAACTTCCTTTCTGAAATGTGCTTTTTCCTTTCTTTGCAACTGTCTGCTTTTTCTACATCCCCACATTTATAAGGCTTAGTATCCACTGTGGTTTTGTTTCTTAAGACCTGTAGATGGTTCCAACAGAGTACAATACTTGTTACAAAATGACACAGCAATTTTTTTCTTTCCTTAGTAAAACCCAACATGTTGTACCCTGGAACAGTTATGGAATTCAAGACTCTTAAACAGGCATAAAATAGCTGACTATGGAAAAACTTCACCCTTAGCCATGACATGGTGTGACATATGATCTATGTACAATGTGCAAGAAGAAAAAAATGAAATGAGCCTAGCTATACATATAATGAAAATGTCTTGCCAGTGACAGGACTTAAGTTTAAGGCAAGGAAATGAGTCATTCCTCCTAGAATTTGGGGCACAGAGTTGAGAAATGAAAAGACTGAAGGGGGCAAAGAAAACAAAGTTAATGCTTAGGTACACCCCCAGAAGAATGAAAATATTAACTTTCTGAATCCATAAAGTTACCCTGTAAGACTCTTCCTTAAATATCACCTTATTTTTTAAATAAATTTTTATTGAAGTACAGTTGATTTACAATGTTGTGCTGGTTTCTGCTGTACAGCAAGGTACAGTTATACATATACCTATATCCACTCTTTTAGATTCTTTTCCCATATAGGTCATTACAGAGTATTGAGTAGAGTTCCCTGTGTTATACATACAGTAGGTTCTTATTAGTTAACTGTTATATATATAGTAGTGAATATTACCTTATTTAACTTTACTAACACACAGTAATATTAGCAATAATATTTTACATTACCTAGCTCTTTACACTTTACAAAAAGCTTTCCAGGTCTTCCTTTCCTGGCCACGATGGAGCAACTGTTCTTCTGCCAAAAACAATTAAAAACTAAACAAAATTTATTAGATAATGGTTTTCAGTCATTGTACAATAGTCATTGCACTATAATCATTGAGGGAAGGGAAACATATGATGTGAGCTCCTCAACCATCCTGACATTCTGCCTTGGGGGATCTTCAACATGGAAGGAGGAGGAACCTAACTAGAGCTCAAAAAGAGTAGACTCCCGAAAGAGCTGAAGTTGCTGGGACAGAGTACTGGAGAAAATGGAGTACTGCATAGGAATTACTGTAGTTCTTTGGCCAAAGGCTGGGCTATCCAGGTACAGGGTGAGACTCTGTGAGGCTTAGAAAATATGGCCTGCTATGTGACTGAGAGCTGGATAGTGATAGCAGAGGGCATAGCATGCTAAGAATGCTGCAGCTCTGGTCTAGAACGGGTAAAAAGACCTTGCTGAATATCTCCAGTGTTTAGATGAGATGCAAAACAAACAAACAAACAAACAAAAACCCTGTAATATATGCCCTAAAGTAAAGGACATACACTAGGATTAAATTCAAGACCAAATTAAAAAACAAGTCATCATGCAAGGACCAAAATAATCTAACACTAATCTAATACTTTCCAGAATAAAAGCTAATTCCCTTTGAAAGAAAGCATTATTCCAACTCCTGACAAGATTTCATATACAGTGCTCTGCATATAATCACTAGACATATAAAGAAGCAGGAAAATGTAACCTAAACCAAGAGAAAAAAAGAGGTCATTCAAACTAGACCCAAGGTGAACCAGATATTGTAATCAGCAGTCTAGGAATTTAGAGCACATATTATTAATATTTTCAAGGCTTTCAAGGTTAATATAACCATAATGAGTAAATAGATGAGTTATATTATTAAGAAAATGGCAACTATAAAAAATGGAGATTTTAGAACTGGAAAGTACAACACTGGAAATGAAAAAATTCACTGAATAAGCATGAGAGGTAGAACACAGATACTGTACAAAAAACTGAAAATATAATTAGAAAACAAAAAGCAACATGGTACACTTAAAATTAGCCACATCAATAATTACAATTAAATCAACTATAAATCTCAGTAGAAAGGCAGATATTATCAGACTGGGTAAACAGATCAGGACAAAATTATAAGCTGTCCACAAGCTGTGCACTTTAAATACAAAGGCACATATAGATTGAAAGTCACTGGGTGGAAAAAGGCAGACCATGTAATAAGTAAGCATATGAAGCTTAGAGTGGCTTTATTGATATTAGACAAATAGACTTCAAGAAAAAGAGGTATTTTTAAACACAGGAATATCAGAGATAGAGAAAGACATTTCATAATGATAACGGGTCACTTCATTAGGAAAACATAACAGGGACTTCCCTGGTAGTTTGGTGGTTAAGAATCTGCCTTCCGATGCACAGGACACAGGTTTGATACCTGGTCAGGGAACTAAGATCCCAAATGCCACAGGGCAACTAAGCCCATGCACCACAACTACGGAGCCCATGCCACAGCTAGAGAGCCCATGCACCACAAAGAAAGATCCCACATGCTGCAATGAAGACCTAATGCAGCCAAAAATTAATTAATTAATTAAAAAAAAAGAAAATGTACAATTCTAAATATGTATGCACCTAAATAACAGAGCTTTAAATTACATGAAATAAAACTGATTACAGGCATATCTTCAATCACAGTTAGAGATTTTAATATCACTTACTCAGTAATTGAGAGTAGACAAAAATATCAGTTAATATACAGATTTTTAAACAACTCTGTTAACCAACTTCACCTACTTGAATAGAAATGAGAAAATTATGTCCATTCTCACAATTTCAATCTTACATTATGCTGGAGGTTTTAGCTAGTGCAATAAGGCAAGAAAGGGAAATAAAGTCATAAATATTGGAAAAGAAGGAGTAAAACTGTTCTTATTTGCAGATTAAATAATCTTTTATGTAGAAAACTCTAAAACAATAAAAAATTAAGAGGCAACCTATAAAATGGGAGAAAATATTTGCAAACCACATATCAGGTAAGGAGTTAATATTTAAAATATATAAGGAGCTCATACAACTCAATAGCAAAAAATAAATAATCTGATGCAAAAATGGGCAGGGGACTTGAATAAACATTTTTCCAAAGAAGGCATACAAATAGCCAACAGATACATGAAAAGAGGAACAACATCACTAATCATCGAGGAAATGCAAAACAAAATCACAATGAGATATCACTTCACACCTGTTGGAATGGCTATTACCAAAAAGACAAGAGTTAAGTTAGTGAGGATCTGGAGAAAACAGAACTCTTTTGCACTATTAGTGGGAATGTAAATTGGTGCAGCCACTATGTAAAACAGTATGGAGTCTCCTCAAAAAATGAAAAATACGACTACCATATGATCCAGCAATCCCACTTCTGCCAAAGGAGATGAAATCACTCTATCAAAGAGATATCTGCATAACCCATGCTCATTGCAGCATTATTCACAATAGCCAAGACATAGAAACAGCCTAAGTCTATGTCCACTGACAGAAGGATGGATAAAGAAGATGTGATATATTTGTATACACATACACACACACACACACACAGGGGAATATTATTCAACCATAAGAAAGGAAGGAAATCCTGCCATTTGTGACAACATGGATGGACCTTGAGAGCATTATGCAAAGTGAAATAAGTCACACAGAGAAAGACAAATACTGTATGATATCACTTATCTGTGGAATCTACAAAAAGCCAAACTCATAGAAACAAAGAGTAGAATGGTGGTTATCATGGTTTGGGAGGGTGGAGGAAGTGGAGAGACGTTGGTCAAAGGGTACAAATTTCCAGTTATAAGATAAATATGAGGGAGCTAATATACAGAAAAAAGAAAAGAAAAAAATGAGAAAAAGAAACAGAAAACAACAAAATTTACTAGAACTAATAAGTGAATTCAGTAAGATTTCAAGATACAATGTCAATGTATTAAAAGCTATTTTTCCTGTATTCCAGCAGCAAATAATTATAAATTTAAATTTTAAATATCATTTACAATAATATCAAAATCATAAAATATTTAATACATTTAACCAAAGAAGTACAAGAATTCTGTACTGTAAATTATAAAACATAACAGAGAGCAAAAAAGAGAAGATCTAAATAAATGAAAAGATATATATACCATGTTCACAGATTGGAAGAGTAAATATTATGGACATAAAAATTCTCCTCAAATTGATATATACAGTCAGAGTAATGTCAAACAAAAATTCCAACAAGCTCCTTCTGGAGAAACTGGCACATCCGTTATAATATTTATATAGATAAGTAAAGGAATTATCACTGTCCGTACAATTTTGAAAAAGAAGAACAGAGTTGAAGGAATCACACTATTTGATTTCAAGACTTACAAAGCTACATTAATAAGGACACTATGATACTGGAGTAAGGAAAGAGGAACAGATCTATGAAACCAAATAAAGTACAGAAATAAGCACACATACACACCATTAGTTGAATTTTGATAATGACTCCTAGGAAATTCAATGGGAAAAAAATTTCAAAAAATTTTGCTGAAATAACTGGATATCTATATGGAAACAAAACTGAAGCAATAAATCCCAACCACTGCTTTGAACAATTCACAAAAATTTAATTTGAAATGGTCCATATACCTAAACATAAAAGCCCATACAAAAGAATGAAATAATGCCATTTGCAGCAACATGGACGGACTTAGAGATTGTCATACTGAGTGAAGTAAGTCAGACAGAGAAGAACAAATATCATATCATATCACTTAATATGTGGAATTAATAAAGGGTACAAATTAACTTTATTTACAAAATAGAAACAGAGTCACAGATGTAGAAAACAATCTTATGGTTACCGGGGGGAAGGGTGAAGGAAAAATTGGGAGACTGGAATTGACATATATACACTACTATACATAAAATAGATAACTTATAAGGACCTACTGTATAGCACAGGGAACTCTACTCAATACTTTGTAATAACCTATATGGGAATAGAATCTAAAAACTGTGGACATATGTATATGTATAACTGATTCACTTTGCTGTACAGCAGAAACTAACACAACATTGCAAATCAACTATACTACAATCAAAATTAATTTAAAAAATAATAATCATGATTAATTGCAGCTTATCCTAAGAATACAAGGGAAGTATAATACAGTAGAATTAGACAGGAAACAATAAAATTGATCATATAAATAGTGCTAAGGAGAAAGATCTTGATCATTTCTATCTTTGTAATTTATTACTACAAATCAAGCCACCCTAAAACTCAGTGGTTAATAGTAATCACTTATTTATTTGCTCACGATTCTGCAATTTGGGCTACCATATGATCCAGCAATCCCAATCCTGGGCATATATCCAGAGAAAACCATAATTGGAAAAGATACATGTACCCCAGTGTTCATTGCTGCACTATTTACAATAGCCAGGACATAGAAGCAACATAAATGTACATAAATGGAAGAATGGATAAAGAAGATGTGGTACATGTATACAATGGAATATAACTCAACCATGAAAAAAAAAGAAATAATGCCTTTTGCAGTGACATGGATGGACCTGGAGGTTTTCACACTGAGTGAAATAAATCAGAGAAAGGCAAATATCATATATCACTTATATGTGGAATCTAAAAAAATGGTACAAATGAACATATTTACAAAACAGAAATAGAGTCACAGATGTAGAAAACAAACTTATGGTTATCAAGGTTA
This sequence comes from Hyperoodon ampullatus, assembly GCF_949752795.1. Lineage (NCBI taxonomy): Eukaryota > Metazoa > Chordata > Mammalia > Artiodactyla > Ziphiidae > Hyperoodon > Hyperoodon ampullatus. Next base: position 50,857,430 of record NC_136914.1, on the reverse strand, counting down.
CAATACAACATTGTAAATCAACTATACTCCAATTAAAAATAAATAAAACCTAAAAGGGTAAAGCTTCTAGAAGAAAACACAGGAGAATATATTTCAACCTTGGAGTAGAGAATGATTTCTTAGAGTGGACATCAAAGAATTAGTAATCATTAAAGAAAAATGTGGTAAATTGAATTCCATCAGAATTTAAAACTTCTGCTCCTCAAAGACACTCTTAAGAAAATTAAAATTTAAGCTACAGACTGGGCAAAATTGTCACAATACATTGATCTATCAGTCAAAGGAGTTGTACTAGAATATATAATTAACTCCTATGAATCAATAATAAAAAGACACGCAAACCAATTTGAAACAAAATAGGCAAAATATTTGAAAATATACTTCACAAATGAAAATTTACAAATAGCAAAGCACATGGGAAGGTGTTTGACATCACTAATAATCATGAAATAGTAATTAAAAGTACAATGATTTATCACTAAATGTCTCCCCAGAAGCTAAAATTAAAAAAAAAAAAATGGATGTGGGAAAACTGGAACACTCTTACTTTGCTGGTGGGAATATGACAATTTAGAAGATTTTTATGAAGTCAGATATATACATATCCTATGACTTAGCAATTCCACTCCTACATACTTATCCAAAAAATAAAAATATTTATTTTATTCATCTATTTCTGTGTAAAAAACATCTCAAAATCTGGCAGCTTCAAACAACTCTTTTTTGTCTCAGGATTATCTGAATTGACTGAACTCATCTGGGTCATTCTTTTGCTCCATATAGCTGGAATTACAATCTTTTGAAACTTGGCTGAGCTGGAATGCACAAGATAAGCACTTACATGGATGTACACTGGTACTTGCTTTTAGCTGGGAGCTCAACTGGGAATATCAGCTGGGGTGCCTGGGTTCTCTTCCATGTGGTCTCTGCACATAGTTTGAGCCTCTCATAGCATAGTGGTTGGGTTCCAAGAGGGAACATTCCAGAAGACAAAGGTGGATGCAGGAGATATACGCTCATAAGTTACACAGCGTCACTTCTGTCAAATTATATTGATCAAAAGCAATCACAGATCAGAAAATCTACAAACAACAAATGCTGGAGAGGGTGTGGAGAAAAGGGAACCCTCTTGCACTGTTGGTGGGAATGTAAATTGATACAGCCACTATGGAGAACAGTATGGAGGTTCCTTAAAAAAATAAAAATAGAATTACCATATGACCCAGCAATCCCACTGCTGGGCCTATACCCAGAGAAAACCATAATTCAAAAAGACACATGCACCCCAATGTTCATTGCAGCACTATTTACAATAGCCAGGTCATGGAAGCAACCTAAATACCCATTGACAGACGAATGGATAAAGAAGTTGTAGTAAATATATACAATGGAATATTACTCAGCCATAAAAAAGAAAGAAATTGAGTCATTTGTTGAGACGTTGATGGATCTAGAGACTGTCATACAGAGTGAAGTAAGTCACAAATAGAAAAACAAATATCGTATATTAACGTACATATGTGTAACCTAGAAAAATGGTACAGATGAACCGGTTTGCAGAGCAGAAGTTGAGACACAGATGTAGAGAACAAATGTATGGACACCAAGGGGGGAAAACCGCAGTGGGGTGGGGATGGTGGTGTGCTGAATTGGGTGATTGGGATTCACATGTATACACTGATGTGTATAAAACTGATGACTAATAAAACTGATGACTAATAAGAACCTGCAGTATAAACAAACAAACAAGCAAACAACTAATACTAAACTTTCTTTGGGTTATTTGTATAGAAATATGTTAATATAAATGTTTCAGACATTACATGAAATTTCTAAAATTCTTCTATTTCTGGTATAATGTTATAAGTCATAATTCTAGTTATTACTTTAAAATGTGTATCTCAGAAATAACTAAATTTCCTTGTCAATTGCATTATTATGAACTTTCATCAAATCTTTAACTGTGGTCATTTTTAAGTCTTTTGTCATTTACAGACAGTTCTGGGTGTACTCTGATTCTTTTGCCAAAATGTTCCTATGAAAGGGTTTCATCTTCAAGGAATTCATGGAAAAGACTCTTGACAAGTACAGGTTTCTGGTAAATGACTGTACTGCTGAACTGAATGAATAAGCATTTTCAGAACTCTAATGGAAAACTGATGAATTCATAAAAGTGCTAACAAAAGATCAAGATAAAAAAATTAATTACATGGGACTGAGTGAACTGATGAGGATGATTATAATTTTTGTGACTTTCTGTTTGAATAAAAAAAAATCCCACAAGGACTCAGAGGCAAAAAATATACAAATCAATTTTCACTGCAAAGTAAAGGAGCTGTTACAGTGGAGGATTACTGTACTGAATGTCAATATTATGACACAGTATGAGTGTGTTTCGTGTTTGGTAATTGCAGTCATTGTTGCTTTTGTTGTGGTCATCCATTTACAATGCTTGGTATCAGTTTATTTCTCTCTTGTAAAAGTAAAATACAGTGTGTGTGTGTTTAAAAAAAAAAAAGACCTTAAAGAAGAGATATGGACCCAAATACCTGTGCTTTTTTAAAAAATAAATACATTTATTTATTTGTTTTTGGCTGTTTTGGGTCTTCGTTGCTGCGCGCAGGCTTTTTCTAGTTGCGGCGAGCGGGGGATACTCTTCGTTGTGGTGGGCAGGCTTCTCAAAAAAAAAAAAAAAAAGCAAGTCACAGAGGGACTTGCCTGGCCATCCAGTGTTAAGACTCCGTGCTTCCACTGCAGGGGGCACAGGTTCAATCCCTGGTCGGGGAACTAAGGTCCTACATGCTGTACAGCTAAATTAAAAAATTAAAAACCAGTCAGAGAAACAGATCAGATACAAGGGTATGAAAAATAGATGCAACATTTCAATGTGAAGAATGGCAATAATTTATGTCTCTCTTTATTCTGAGAACACACAAAAATATTTATATAATATTTATGGCCACTTTATTCATAATAGTCAAATTGTGAACCCAAAACTGAAAATGATTCAAGTGTCTGCAGATGAATAGATGAACAAATTTTGGTATATTTGTACAACTGAATCTCATTTGAATTATTTAAGGCATATTCAATTGAATAAAAAGGAATATGCTCCTGGATGGATCTCATAGACATTAAGTTGAGCCAAAGAAACCAGGCACAAAAGAGTACATATTGAATGATTCCATTTATGTGAAATTCAAGTATAGGAAAACTAAAACTAGGAATAGTGGTTTCCTCAGGAGGAAAGAGATTAAATGGAAAAGAGCACAGATTTTCTGAGAAGATGAAATGTTCTATATCTTGATTAATTGTTTATATATTTCAAAACTTATTGAACTGTACACTTAAGATGTATGCATTTCACTATGTAAATTTTATCTCAATTTGAAACATAAAAAATAAAAAGTTTTCATAGCCATCCTGTTTGTTCCTCTCAGTCGTCATATAGAGAAGAAAATGGTATTGGTATTTTCTTTTAAAGAAGTGATAAGTTAAGATTTCACAGAAGGTTAGTGGCATTGGAAAAAATGGAATCTAGATAAGCCAGCAATTCATGGCTGAAAAAAACATCTTTTCAAATTTTTTTTAAATTTTAAAAATAGGCTTTATTTTTTAGAGCAGTTTTAGGTTCACAGCAAAACTGAAAGTATAGAGATTTCCTGTATATGCTCTGCTTCTACACATGCATAGCCTCCCGCATTATCAGATTCTTGCACCAGAGTGGTACATATGTTACAACTGATGAACCTACATTGACCCATCATTGTCATTCAGAGTCCTTGGTTTACATTAGGGTTCATTCTGGTGTTGTACATTCTATGGTATGGACTGGTGTATAATGACAGGTATCTATCATTATAATATCATAGAGTATTCTCACTGCCCTGAAAATCCTCTGTGCTATACCTATTTATCTCTCCCTAGCCCCTAAGCCCCTGGCAAGCAGTGATCTTTTTACTGTCTTCATGGTTTTGCCTTTTCCAGAATGTTATATAGTTGGAATCATACAGTATGTATGGTTTTTTCAGATTGCCTTCTTTCACTTAATAATATGCATTTAAGTTTCCTCTATATATTTTCATAGATTGATAGCTCATTTCCTTTAAGCACTGAATAATTTTCCATTGTCTGAATACATAATACTTTATCCATTTGCCTACTGAAAAGCATCTTGGTTGCTTCCAAGTTTTGGCAATTATGAATAAAGCTGCTATAAACACCTGTGTGCAGGTTTTTTGTGTGGACATAGTTTTCAACTCCTTTGGGTAAATCTCAAGGAGCACAATTGACAGAATGTATGCTGAGAATATGTTTAGTTTTGTAAGAAACTGCCAAACTGTATTCCAAAGTGGCTGTACCATTTTGTATTCCTAAGAGCAATGAATGAGAGTTCCCGTTATTTAACATCCTCATCAGCACTTGGTGGTGTCAGTGTTCTGGATTTTGGTCATTCTAATAAGTGTGTAGTGGTATCTCATTGTGTTTTTGTTTTTTTTTAATTTGAATTACCCTGATGACATATAATGTAGAGCATCTTTTCATAATATTCAGTATTTCATATTATTTGCCATCTGTATATCTTCTTTGGTAAGGTGTTTGCTAAAATCTTTTTCTTATTATTTAATCATGTTATTTGTGCTCTTATTGTTGAGCTTTAAGAGTTCTTTGGGTATTTTGGACAATAATCGTTTATCAGATATATCTTTTGCAAATATTTTCTCCTAGTCTGTGGCTTGACTTTTCATTCCCTTGGTAGTGTCTTTTGCAGAACAGAAAGTTTTAATTTTAATGAAGTCCAGCTTGTCAATTCTTTCCTTCATGGATTTTACTCCCTCAATCTAAGTTATGATTTTATTTTCAAGCCATCATGGAAAGCTAATTGGATATACTTCATATAAAACCTTCACAATTTTCATTTGTTATTTAAAAAAACTACTTGTGCATAATCACACTGTGAGCAAAACCAGCTTTGGTCTATTTCTAATACATTAGCCACTATTATTTTTCTCTTTCTATGACATAGTCTTTGGTCTTAGCATTCACCAGTCTAGTTCTCAAATTTAAATTAGGGAAAAATAAAAGTTGGTCCCAAGGAACATTCTGTTCCAAAGACTATTACTTCCAGTCTGATTTATTAAAATTGAATTTTTTTTAAACCAAAATGATTCAAAGCAAAACGTTTTCTTAATGGCTTGGTCAATTTACTCTCCAGGGGAAGCCATTCTTTAAAATCCCAAAGGATTAGTAAGCTACCATAGTCCATCATTAGCCAGAATTTCTAGGATTTTGTGACTTTTGGTTTGGCATTGCAACACCTCTTATGTCGTTGGCATCAATTTCCTAATTCCCAGTTGTTATGAAAATAACATTTCAAAAATACATAAAAGCGGTTATTTATTAGGGATTCATAATTAGATTTATGGAAAAAATTTTGTGGCAAAAAATTCACTATAAGATGTGTTCTATTACTATTTTTCTCTTTTGAACTTTGTTTTGTTGATGTTGTTATTGTTTGTTTCAGTCCATTTGGCCTAAATTTATAACAGAAATTTATTGCTTACAGTTCTGGACACTGGGAAGTTCAGAATCAAGATGCTGGCAGATTCAGTGTCTGGTGAGATCTTGTTTCCTGGTTCATAGATGGTGCCTTCTTGCTGTATCCTCACATGATCAAAAGAAGTAAGGGGGCTCTGTGGGGCCTCTTTTATAAGGACCTTAATCCCATTCATGAGAGATCTTCCCTCATGTCCTAATCACCTCCCAAAGGCCTGGCCTCCTAATACCATCATATTGGGGGTTAGGATTTCAATGTATGAATTTTGGGGGAGACACAAACATTCAGACCATAGCATTGTTGTTGTTGTTGGTGTGTGTGTGTGTGTGTTTGATTTTTAAGTTCATGAACATTGTCTTAGATACTTGTCAAATGCTGAGTCTTTGCTATTTGTTTAAGTAGTGAACAAATGTGACAAGGGGGGCCAAAGAGAGTTTTGATTCTCTAGGAAATGCATAAATCACACACATATAAATACATCACAATTATCCTTATTAAAACAGCAATCAATTATGTTCTAATATATATTAAATGAGAATGAAAGACACTGTAAGTTCATGTAGAGGTGGATATTCTCCTAAAAAAAGTTATGAAGATCACGGTATTGAAAAACAGTACAGTAAATGACCATTATTAAGCACAGCATTAGAGGTCTAACTTCTACAAAGGACCTCTGTAGTATCAGACAAATGACTTCTCAGAAAAAGTTATTTAAGATAGCTAATTCTTTGAAAGATTTTCTTTTCTTGCTGAGCCCTGACTAAATTTCTGAAGAGAGTAATGAATACTTCCCATTTCTGAGAAGCCCAAGGCTTTTGGCAACATTTAAAACTTTAATGCTCATCCCTTTTTTTGTTTTTTTCCATCTATCATCTCTTGTCAACGAAAACATTTTGCAGGCCAGGCTTGCACAGCTGAACAAAAATAACTAGCTACCCCTTACACCCAGGAAGTGGCAAGGAAAAACTTACCTATGGTTGCTAGGAGCAACAGTTTAGACTGTTGTCTAAACTGTCGCCCAGTTTAGACTCAAAGTTCATTCATTTACTTCTCAAGCAGATTTAATCTGAAATGGGTAGCAGGAAAATTAGATAATGAACAAAAGAGAGAAAACATTCCTGACATATCACAGTAAATCTGGGGCAACTTTGAAGCAAAGTTCTTCCCTAAATGATGCCCCTTCTTCATTGGGCTGCCAAACCCAATAAGGAAGGAGACAGACTGCATTGATATTGCAAAGTTAAGCCAAAAGCAACTGGCCTTTTCCTTTTCTTTTGTATGCAAGCAAGTAACTCTATTTTCCACTTAAACTCTTATTGATTGATAAACTCTTATACTGATATCTTTGATGTGCTTAACCTGATAATGATATGTCCACATCTTTTCTTACTGCAATATACAGCATTTCTTAAAGGTAATATAAAGAGTAGTGGATATAAGAGAAAATAGAAACTTCAAAAAATATTTGAAAAGGCCTAAGTCATATACTAAATCACATCACTAAAGGCCTCTCTGATTTGTTGGAAGAGATCAATTTAGAATAACATTCCCACACTGTTACCATTCAACACAGTATAACCTAATCAGAATTTTCCCTTATCACTTATCTCCAACAATCTGTAAGTCACATAAAACATGTATTTTGGGGCTTCTCTGGTGGTGCAGTGGTTGAGAGTCCACCTGCTGATGCAGGGGACACGGGTTCGGGCCCCGGTCTGGGAAGATCCCACATGCCACAGAGCGGCTGGGCCTGTGAGCCATGGCCGCTGAGCCTGCGCGTCCGGAGCCTGTGCTCCACAACGGGAGAGGCCCGCACAACGCAAAAAAAAATCATGTATTTTGGTTGACACTTTAGTTGTATATATTTTTTCTTTTAATAACAAATATCTTGCTGGTTTCTGAACATTCTTTTGAATGGTTCAGATTCCAAAGACTGAAAATATCATCTGAACAGTCCCTAAGAATAGTCAAGAAAAAATTTCCAACATTGGGAAATCCAATTCAAAATAGATAAGTTCAAATGATTAATGACAGTAAACCACCCTATTCTTTCCTCCTTAACTTTAAGATCCACTTGAAATTTAAAGAACACTACAAAATTTAAAAGTTAACATTATTTGTCATCAAATGTTCATAGACTGCTTGCTACTGAACTTGGAACTTATGGGAGGTCATGTGAGAAATATAAGACATCAGTGCTGATTTTGTTTATTTTTTTATTTACCTATAAATTTATTTAATTTATTTAGTTTTGGCTGAGTTGGGTCTTCATTGTTGTGCACGGGCTTCCTCTAGTTGTGGCGAGTAGGGGCTACTCTTCATAGTAGAGCGCGGGCTTCTCATTGCAGTGGCTTCTCTTGTTGTGGAGCATGGGGTCTATGGGAGTGGGCTTCAGTAGTTGTGGCTCTAGGGCTGTAGAGCACAGGCTCAGTAGTTGTGGCACATGGGCTTAGTTGCTCCGCAGCATGTGGGATCTTCCCCGACCAGGGCTCGAACCCATGCCTCTGCATTGGCAGGCGGATTCTTAACCACAGCACAACCAGGGACGTCCCCAGTGCTGATTTTAAAGTTTATGGTTAACTTGGGAGAGACAAAACAAAAATTATGGAGTAATTAATAATCAACTCTGTCTCAGGAGAGAGTTTTTACAAGTACATTGATTGTTCAAGGACTAAAAGTGGAAGGTATTCATTTCAGTTGGCTTTGTCAGAATAAACCTTCTCAGAGAAGACAAGACTTTGGTTTTGAAGAAAGAGAAGGACTTAGAAATCAGGTGACAGTATTAGGCTGGTTAACCTGAAAACCTCTTGGATGTTTGACATCATTGTGACCTCAAAGTCCAGGAGTAGATAGACTGTGGATTGCAACACTTTAACATATGATTATTGGGCAATAAAGTAAAGTGGTAAAGTAAAGTTAACCAGATGTGGAGAGCCACGGGGTATTTGCCAGTACTGTGAAGAAAGCAGTTTGTAATCTGGAAACCATTAAAAATTTCTTGGGGTGGATTCTCCAGTGCTTGACTTCCAATCCTGGATTTTCTGTTTCTTAACTCTTTCTCTGGCCTTTCTTTCCCAAGCTGAAAAGTGAGGAGAGGAAAATGTTTCTTACCTACTTCAAAGAATCAATATAAGGATCAAAAGGTCATGAACATGAAAGTGTTTTCAGAGCTGCAAACCATCAAGAATGTTTTAATTCTTCTTACATTACTCTGTGGTATTAAGACTAAAATTGAGTTGCTTTTGACAGTCAACTTTTCAGGCTATCAGGATGTCATTTTGTGGATTGTTTTGTTATACCTTGGGACAAAAATAACACAGTGCCTTTCTATACTACCTGTACACAGTACAGGCAGGGCAAATGGCTTCCCTTTAGACTTGCAATAAAGAAGCAATTACTTTTGGAGGGCTCTGCCTCCTAGTTGGTGTCATTGTCAACTGCAGGGAGTCTTTGGACCATCCACATTCCTATCTGTCTTTGCACAAGGTCTACATCAGGGATGCCTAGACAGGAACCAGACATGGGCAATGCACCCGAATGGTTTCAATCAGAACTCAGATTAAGTTACCTGCTGCCTCCTGATTAGGTTGGGCAGACCAACAGCTAATTTCTAGGGGGGACTTCCTATTACTTGCTTGCCAGCTGTAGAAATATTTATTTTTGCCTTATATTCTGTAAACAACCTATGGTAAGTTGATTCAGGGTACAAACCAGGTGAAGCATGCACATCTGTAAGAAGAGTGTCCAGAAGAACTGGAAATCACATCTCATGACCCTTCTATGATCTTACCATTGGGTGCCAAAACTAATTCTTAAGTTCCTTTATATTTAAAACAGCTTATTTGGAACCTAAACACACATACACATACACACAATCACACACATACATACACATATACACTTATAAAAAGTCAATAACCTACTTGAGTCATTACACACTTTTTTTTTTTTTTTTTTTTTTGCGGTACACAGGCCTCTCACCGCTGTGGCCTCTCCCGTTGCAGAGCACAGGCTCCAGACATGCAGGCTCAGCGGCCATGGCTCACGGGCCCAGCCGCTCCGCGGCATGTGGGACCTTCCCGGACCGGGGCACGAACCCGTGTCCCCTGCATCGGCAGGCGGACTCTCAACCACTGCGCCACTCATTACACACTTTTTCCCCCACAAAATCTTATACTATGGCTTATTCCCTGTGGTTAAATTGAATTTAATTGCCCAAGATTTTTAGTTACATTTTTGAAATTTTATCTTATCCACATCAGTGAGGCTTTTGTCTTTAGATACAGTCTAATGTCTAAAAAGGCAATATATAATAATAATCTGAAGGCTATTTTCCCAGATCACCACTTCCCAGAGGGATGAAGGATTGTATTAGTTGAGTCAGATATGATGCTGATGGGATCAGGAAGCTGCGCAGGATAGAGAACTTCCCATTTAACTTCCCACAAAGTGAGGCCAAACCTCTCAGCCCTCTTCAACTAGGGGATTTCTAAAGTTTTCTTCTGGACTAAAAGTTCTAAAGGTCTATGACACCTCCTTCTTGTTCACCAGTGGAGGTGATGTCCTGCCAAGGAAGATGTGTGAAGGAGTTAAGAAAAGGTTCCAGGGTCATGAGAGACAAGGAAAAGAATTTTGTTCCATGACTGGTTTCTAATTGCCATCATGTTTACCGATTGCCTTGGCTGGCCACCTGTGAGGACAACAGTCTTGAGAACAATCCAGAATAGGATCTAGTTAGATTTCCATGAAAAAAAGCCTACATGCCATTCTAACATCATTGCCATGCCTGCCATGGAGCTAGACATGTGAAAGACCCAGCCGTTAAAACTTCAGAGTGCTAACTGCTTCCACAGAGAAGAGAAAGAGAGGAAGCTGGAAGCTACCTCACACCTCAGGTTCAGGGCGCAGCTGTGGGCTCACTCTGACTAGAACAGTACTGTGGAAATAGGCTTGGTCACACCACTGATCAAGAAGCTGGATGGTTCCAGTAGCCTGTGTGTGTGTGAGTCACCCTTCCCTCCCATGAAGTTGTTTGAATGAAGCCAGAGTGGGTGCTGTCTTGCTGCCAAATTGATTCAAATCCCTAGAACCAAACTTCCAGATGAGCCGCTTAAACTCATCAGACTCCGCAGCTTCTCCAACTTGGGTCAATTACACATGGAGTTAGGAAGGTCTGGAGCCATAGCTAAGAGGCTGGGCTCTGTGGCATTGCTTTAGTCTGCACTCACCCCTCCCCATTCCACCCCCAAACAAGACCATACATCTTCCACTTCTATAGTGTATTGATGTGCGGAAAGCAAGGCATCATTTCCCAGGGCAATTTGCTGGGTGATTTTTTTGTTTGTTTGTTTTTTCGGTACGCGGGCTTCTCACTGTTGTGGCCTCTCCCGTTGCGGAGCACAGGCTCCAGACGCGCAGCCTCAGCGGCCATGGCTCACGGGCCCAGCCGCTTCGCGGCATGTGGGATCTTCCCGGACCGGGGCACGAACCCGTGTCCCCTGCATCGGCAGGCGGACTCTCAACCACTGCGCCACCAGGGAAGCCGTGCTGGGTGATTTTTGAAGATTTTTGTTAAACCATCTTGACACTCATGTTTGCAAAACTAAGTATAGAATTTCCAGTAAGTAGACTTGATTTTGGAGCCCGTTCCTCCCACTGACTTCAAGTGGGAGTAGAGGTACTTTCATCGTATTATTTTGGCTTCTAATGCTGGCTGAAGACCAGAGAATTTATAAACTAATTTGAAGAACCTAGAATGGTCTGTCTACAAGCAGGAGTGCAAGGTCTTGCAGTTTGGCACAGTTTTAATCACGGCTTACATTTCCTGAATAATAATACTAATAATAATTAGAAAGGAATTTCAGAAATCTTTCTAAAGTCAAACCTCCGGGCTACTTTGTTCCCAGTCTTCCTGTTTAGATGGAGACGACGGGCATCTCTGAGAAGACTCTGTGTCCCAGGAGAAGCTGGCTTTCGCTAGCCCAGGCTGGCCCCGAGGATGAAGTCTCCGCAGGACTGCTTCTCACTTCCAGCGGGAGCAGCGCAGCACTCCATCCGCCGCGGGGCGAGCTGACTCGTCCACTGCGGAACGGGTGCAGTCAGCGGCTCCCAGCCGCCCTCCCCAAACCCCACTGCCTAACCCCGCTCCACTCAGCCTCCTTTGCCCCGCCCCGCTTCAGTCCAGGGAATTTCCCAAGCATCCCAAAGATTGAATTTCCTGCCGGGAGGAAGGGGCGAGTGCAGATAAAAGGGATGCGGAGGACCCGAAGAAGTCACGGTGCTCTAGATCTTCAAATCCCACCCCTTCTCCCTCCTGAACCCCTCTCGCTGTCTCTTCGCCACTATGAGACTTCTATCCAGCCGCGCCGCCCGCATCCCCGGCCCTTCGGGCTCACTGTGCTTGCTGCTCGCGCTGCTGCTGCTCACACCGCCAGGGCCCCTCGCCAGCGGTGAGAGCTCACCGCCAGCCGGACGCACCCGGCAGGCGGAGCGGCCCCGCCTGCCAGGCGGCCGTGGCGTCCCGGGCGTGGGGAAATGTCCAGGGCGGACTGGCTGGGGAAGAGATCTCCCAGCAACCTGCGCATAACCGTGTCTCTCTTTCTACCCCAGCGAGTCCTGTCGCGGCCATAGTGAGAGAGCTGCGTTGCATGTGCTTAACCACCACACCGGGGATTCATCCCAAAATGGTCAGTAATCTGCAGGTGATCGCCCCAGGACCGCAGTGCTCCAAGGTGGAAGTGGTGTAAGTGCTCCAAGGTGGAAGTGGTGTAAGCGCTGTCCACTGTGACCTTGGCAAGAGTGATGTCTCCCCAGCCCTGACTTCAGCCCCCGCAGCTCATGGGCGCATCCTTCTTTTCTCTCTGCAGAGCCACCTTGAAGAACAGAAAGGAAGTCTGTCTGGACCCAGAAGCTCCTCTGATCAAGAAGGTCATCCAGAAAATGTTGGACAGGTACCTGTCACCTTGATCTTTTTGGTTTCTGAATGTCTCTTGGAGTGCGGACTCCTCAAAGTCCTTATTCTCCACGTGGGATTTGGCAACCACATTCCAGCCACGCTTAGGAAAAAAAAAAAAAAAAAAGGATGTTGGGGAGAAGGGGCGAAAGTTGTTCTAGAATGTCCTGGGAAAACCCTTATCACAAGTGTCATGTGTAGTTGCCTAGGAGGTTACACAGAACTCACCGCTGAGATGTATTTGTTGTTGTTGTTACTAGGGACCTTGAGTCCACCCTTTGCTTTTTATTGACCCTCGACTCTGTTTTGAAAACAAGTTGGGGTAGACAGGTGTGTGGAAATTTGGTTATACTGATGTAATTCTTTTCCCAACAGTGGAAACAAGAAAAATTAAGAGAAAGGACCGTGCATTGGAAAAATTGCCCAGTTCTTCAGCAGAAGAGTTTTCTGGGGATCTCTGGACCCAGTGAAGACAAGAAGCAAGGGCTGATTTTCTCCAGTGAGTTAGGTTTCTGTATGAATTCCCCACTATGAGAGAGAGATGAGAGGAGGGAAACTATGTTTGTCCCTGCAGCTTTCTGCTCAGTTTATGGCGTGTTTAGCATAGTATTTCCTGCTCCTTATTTCTGTTATTTTATCTGCTATGCTACTGAAATCTTTGGCAATTAACTAAATTGTGAATCAAGAATCACTGGTTGTTAATCTTTCAAAGTGACTATTGTATTTCTAGAATATAGTTCTTATAGTGCTATGGAAAAAGCTGTGTCTTTAATGTGGGAATGATATTTCATTAGAATGCTGTATATGGAGATAAACTGTTATTCTAACTCTTTCATGAAGTAGGAACTACTTTAGTATTGTTTCTTGAGGAATATGTTAGAGAATTTTCTTACTCTTGACCCTGGTTAGCTATTTAAGTTATATTGCATTAGAAATCTGTATGTATTATACAGTTACCTGTGTAGAATATATTTCCTTATTTAGAATTTCTAAATGTATGAGTTCTATAAGGACTAATGTATTCTTTTCCTATACATTTAGATATTTGATGTCTTCCTAGTATGACATAATGTCACAACTTACTCATTAAACTTTTGATTTTTATGGTATTTATTATCTAGTTTATTAAGAGTATTATATCTCTAGTATTATATTTCTAAGTATATGTTTTGGATTGATGAAGAAGCTAGGAACTAGGTAAATTCCTTATTTCTAGTTTTTATAAAAATACATCCTTTAAAAGTAAAGGCACATTGTAAAGCAATTATACTCCAATAAAGATGTTTAAAAAAAGAGTAAAGGCAAACTTAACAATGATTTATACTTTGAAAGTTCTGAAAACATATTTGAGCTCTTTGAATATAAACTCATCATGCAGCTTAAAAAAAAAAAATGCACTGCCCTGCTAAGATTTGCAGATGCTTATACTGTATCTTTTAAAGGTTTTGACCATTTTGTTACAAAGAATTACATATGCATCACATTTACTATGTTAAAATTGCACTTGTTAAATGTGGTCTCAATGGTTTATGCTACTTCCTTTTTTCTCTGGGAAAAACAATAAAAGATTTAAAAAATTTACTCAAGTTCTTTCTTCTTTCATTTTTTTTTCTTTTTTTTTTTTGTGGTACGTGGGCCTCTCACTGTTGTGGCCTCTCCCGTTGCGGAGCACAGGCTCCAGATGCACAGGCTCAGTGGCCATGGCCCACGGGCCCAGCCGCTCCGCGGCAGGTGGGATCTTCCCGGACCGGGGCACAAACCCGTGTCCCCTGCATCGGCAGGCGGACTCTCAACCACTGTGCCACCAGGGAAGCCCAAGTTCTTTCTTCTTTATTGTACTGCTACAAAAATGTCATTCCTCTTTAATTCTACATTATTATAAAAATTAACCACTCTCCTCTTTGGCTAGCAGAGAGGACCCTCATTTCCTAGTGTCCTTGCATTAGTTCAACCTATTTCCGAGCTCACTCCCCTTCCAGTTCCTCCTTCCCAGCACCAACAATCTCTGGGTTCTTTAGAAAACACAAATAGATAAGCCTTCCTTACCTTAAATCCTTTACTGCTGCCTGTTTCCTAGACATGAAATACATGTTGCAAAGTATGACAAATTAGGTTCTGTTTCATGACTCCTGATTATTACTTCAACTTCATTTTTCCCTAGCATCTTTGCAGTCAAGAATTTAGCTCCCTTACAGGGCATGTTCTTTCCAGGTCCAGGCCTTTGCATTTGGTAGGGCCTCTACCTCTACCGGGAAGGCCCTTCCCATTTTCTGTCTATAGGAGGAAGCTTATTCATCCTTCAGAGCTCAGTTCAAACAACACCTCCCTCATGAAATTTTCCTTGGCACTCCCAGCAGAACTCGTGGTTTCCATTTTGATGTTCCCATAGTATCTTCTAAATATTTGAATTTATGTGAATAGCCAACATTGCATTGCTTTTACTTGCTTATAAGTGTTTTTACCCTACTCTACTTAGAGTTCTCCCAGAGCATCTGCCATATTTCGTTCATCTCTGCATCCCCAATACCTGATACAGATTAACTTTAATGAATTAATAAATTATCCTGAAACTCAGGTTGTCAGATAGTGTCCTAAAATCAGTCACCTGGTTCATGGTAGGTGCTGAATAAATTTTAATTCCTTTACTGTCTTTTCTCTTTCTTGCCTACAAGTCATCCAACAAGAGCTTTGGTATGTGCAGTCCCTTCAGCCTATAACACTGACCCCTCACTTTCACCTGACTAACTCCCATGCTTCCTTCAAGGCCAGTTTACGTGTCATTCATGGCCTCTCTGACCCTTCCCCCCACTAGATTAAAGTCCCTTTTGTATCCTGTCATAGAACTTTGTTCTTTCCCTTCATAGCATTTTGTCACCAACGTGACTGTAGAGCCTACAGAGACTATGTACATGTGGTCATTTATTTAGTGTCTGTTCCACCTTCACTGTAAGCTCCATGAGGGCAGGGCTATGTTTATGATGTTCACCTCAGTTCCTAGGACAGTGCCTAGCACATAGTAGGTGCTTTAAAAGATAAGTGATCTAAACAAGTCCCACTGTCTCTCTGGTATTAAAATAGCAATTTCATGCGAATAGCTCATTCTGAGGAAGAGCAAGAAAACAAAAGGAAAGAGACTAATCCAATTAGTATACATACACGCATCCCCCAATTGGATTCATTATGTTATATATGCTTATATTAACATGTATTTGTATTTATTAATATATGCTAATATATTATTAACATATCTATATCTAACCTAAGTTATTTTACATCTTTTCATCTCTTTCCATATATATCAAATATCAATTAGATTAATAAATGTTCTATTATTACATATTAATATATCTATGTAATAGAGAGAGAATGTATGTGTGAGAGAAACAGAGAGATACAAAGATATGAAAAAACCTAGAGTAGATTCAAAGAGATGAGTTTGCTGACAATTTTTTCAACAATATAAAAAATCATAAAATACCTCAAATTTTTTAAAAAAATTGTTAAACTTCTATGGTATTTTATTGCTCTCTCAAATAGCATTTTTCCCCTTTGAACCCATAAGTTATACACTAATCCTAAAAAACCAAACCAGTTACTATAAATGTTTGAATTATAAATTTCAGTGTTTTAAGCAATCCCTGATTTATTGTATCAGCCCCAAAATACTCATTGAGTAAGTGCCTGATAATAACAAATGAAAGTATATTAAATGTCTTTGGGATGGACAAAACATAAGTTATGTGAAGAAATAAGCAATACTGATTACTTCTTTATTATAATTCAAGATGTTTGTTTTTCCCAGAAGCAAGATTTATAAGTTTAGTTTGTTTATAGATCATAGAATAAGACCTTACTGTAATATTCTTGAAATCGTATTTGTCATGCTCATGCCATAATTGGCTGTTCTACAAATAAAATAGATCACAGTATATTACCAAAGTATAACCTATACAAGAACCTCAGTGACAGCTACTACTCACCAATCCTTCTGTTACTATTGATCCTGCTAGTAACAAACTCAAACACTAACATATCCGGGGGAAATTAAACTAATGTATATCTTCTAAGGATATACCTTCTATTTTCCTCCTCTAAATTCCTAAATACTATATTCACTCTGTTATCCCTCTGAAATTCATTCTCATATATGAAATCAATGGGAATTGAACACATGCTCAGCTAAAATTTACTCTATGTTACTCCCCCAATCCAAACAATTTTTTATGTGCAATCAATGCCCTTCATTTTTCCAGACTTTCTTGTTTGCCTCTGGGTGTGACACATTTACATAATCCTTCAGTTCCTGAAGGCATGACAGGATCTATGATAAAATATGACTAGTGGCTTTGTTTTTCTATCATAGTTTTAATTCTTGCATGAGGAAAAGAGTTGCTGTGGGTAATTCTCAGGCTGTTCATAACTTCAAAAGTCCTTCCTGGATGTTACAGATTGAGAAATTTACCAGAGAGAAGAAACACGTGGGGATTTCAATTTGCCTCCCTGACTACTGAGGACCACCAGCCAAAATCAGAATCAGTGCATGTGATTCTGATTTTGGCTGACGGTCCTCAGTGGCTTTTAGTCAGCAAAATTAATATTATATTCATGACAAGGATTGTTCATACTTCAAATATGTAAAGTGAAATAATGACATAGAAAGACATAGAGTTTAGGTGTAAAACTTTGTTTCTACAAAGTCTAGAGTCCAGTTTCTTAAATATTGAGAAATTGCAAGAACATCCCCTGCCCTCTGAAAAATCCGTGTTCTTAATGGATGTGTTTCCACTACCACATAAATGTGTGATGATTATTTCTGACCCACCTCTTGGGTTGAACAAAGAGAAAAATAGCTGATTTGATTCACTTCCAGCAAGAGAGGCCAGTGATATTTCTTTGTAGTTTGTGGTGAAGTGCAAGTCAAAGCAGTTGCATTTCAAGTCTAGTTTTGAGTATTTTTAGCTATGTGACTTTGGCAATGTATTTAACGTCTCCATCCCTCAGTTTTCTCATCTGTAAAAGCAGTACAATAATATCTATCTCTCAGGCAATAAAGACTAACCTGGAACAAAGTAGTTTCTTGATAAATGTTAGTTCCTTTCTCAAGCCTCCTAATTCAAGCTCCTCTTTAAATGAGAAAACTGAGGATTCAATCATTTAAGCACCCTTAATTTTTCTCATATTTATTACCATTCTTTATACCTATGTGTGAATGATTAATTTTTAGTGCTTCTAAGAAATCTTTTTTTTTCCACCAGTCTTTTTCAGGAAGCTTCTGGAAACAATGCATTCATATTCTCTATATATTTTCTGTCAATTATGTGGCAATATTATAAAGATGTATGATGTATTTCCCTTCTTATAAACATTAATCCATCAAATATCGGTATTGACATTTATTGGTAATCTTGTTTCATACTGGACCTTGTGCAGGATCCTTATGATATGGCGATTACAAAGATGAGAAGCTTTCAACCTAAGGTAAGGTCTTTTGGCAGCAAATACACTCAAAGTTTTCTCTGACAAAGCTTTTCTTGAAAGCTGAATGAAAAGGAACTAGATATTTTGAGAGAGAGAGAGAGAGAGAGAGAGAGAGAGAGCAATAGTGTCTTAGGTGGCATTGCCTAGAATCAAACTCTGAGAGGAGATTTGCATGCAGGAGATTTGAGGAATGCTTTAAAAATTAACATCTGTCAGGAATTAAGCCAGCAGCAGTGGGCAAAGGAAGAGAGCTGCTGTGTGACAGAAGATTCGGGTGGCCCTGTGAGAAGCTCTGGAGCTGGCATGGCTTTGCAGAGTTATTCTGAATTTTGGCAAGGAGGCAGACCTCTGAATCCGCCCATTGGCCAGCCATTAGATGTGGGCTACCCCTGGGGAGTGGGCATAGTTTGGGTGAGAGAGCGCCCTCAGGTGGTGAGCTATGCCCAGGGGGGACGTTTGTTCTGCGTTATCTGCCGCCATCTTTCCCAGCAAAGGAAGAAAGCTGTGGTGCACCTCCAGAGGATCCTGAATGGGCATCCTGGAGGTGCATCATGGTTTCTGGGGCTGGGGAGGGGCGAGGAGGGGAGGAGAGGGCCAGAGCAGGAGGAGGAGAAGAAAGGTAACAGGATGGGAAGGGAGGAGGGTGGAAGGCTCTTGTCTTTCATTGTCTTTTTCTCTCTTTCTTACTCTCCTCTTCCTTCTCTCTCTCTTTCTCTCTCTCCTGCTCCCTTCCTTCCTCCTTCTTCATTTATTCATGACAAATATAACGATACTACTTAAAAGAGGAGGACGAACAGGAGGACCAAGTTGCCCCAGCAAAAATCTCAGCCAGCAGCCAGCACAAAACACCTCCCATGTGAAAGAGGCCAGTTTGGACTTTTCAGCCATTCCAGTTGCCCTCTGACCACACCAACTCAAGTGAGCTCACGCAAGATGAAAACAGAAGAACCCCTCATTACCACACAGAGTTATCAGAAATTACAAACCTTTGCCATAAGCCACTAAGTTTGGAGTTGGCTTGTTATGCAGTAAAAGAGGATCAGAAAAGCATGGTCAGGCATCTGATGTTCAACAAATAGTAACAATCAATATAATTAAAATAAAAATCCACAGGCTTGCAAAACTTTGCATTGTTCCTGTATAACAGCACCCAGGAAGATATTTCCCCATCAGCTCTTTCACCTTCCCCCCTCTCCCTCCACTCCCCACACCATGCCTCACCCCTGGATAAGATACAGCCTCAATTACATTAGTGCCAGAGTATTTGAGGTCTGGATCATTCTTGGCCACTCAGAGTTATACAGAAGACATATTAGATTTCAGCACTTATAGGGAAGCTTTTGTTGGCTAGTATTTCAATTTATTGATTAAAGTGCTTTAACAAACTGACCCTCCATTTTATCATCTCTAGGATCTTCTGTACCCATTGGGTTTTTTTTTTTTAACATCTTTATTGGAGTATAATGGCTTTACAATGGTGTGTTAGTTTCTGCTTTATAACAAAGTGAATCAGCTATATGTATACATATATCCCCATATCTCCTCCCTCTTGCATCTCCCTCCCTCCCACTCTCCCTATCCCACCCCTCTAGGTGGTCACAAAGCACCGAGCTGATCTCCCTGTGTTATGTGGCTGCTTCCCACTAGCTATCTATTTTACATCTGGTAGTGTATATATGTCCATGCCACTCTCTCACTTCGTCCCAGCTTACATTATCCCCTCCCCGTGTCCTCAAGTCCATTCTCTACATCTGCGTCTTTATTCCTGTCCTGCCCCTAGTGTACCCATTGTTTTATTACTAATTTGTAGGCAGTGGCTTATCCCCTTCATATTTAGGAGATGTCAGTTCAAAACATTCTAATTAATGCAAAATTAATATATGTTTTAATTTTAAAGGCTAATGTTCCTCCAGTGTCTCTAGATATTTTCTTTTAAAATAGCTAACAGATAAGTTCTGTTCTGAGTCTTAGAAAACTTGCTAGTTTCCTGAATGACACTGCTATTCATAAGACAATGACTTAAAGGAAAAAGAGATAAAGTAACTTACCACAAAAAAAAAAAAAAAACCAGGGAGAAAATGTAAGAGTCATAAAAAGCTGTCAAGTCATTTTTAAACCCAAGAACCTCTGACACTAATTTTCTAGCATTCTCTGAAGTTATAACTTTGCATAAAGTAACTTCTTTTGCTTGAATAACTGATTTTACAATATTTTTTACCCATTTCTGTATAGTCAGGTTATTCATGTCAGTATTATGTTTCTCTTCATGGAAATCCAAGAAAATTATGCATGTGACAGTAATAGCAGTTAGCAATAGTAGTAGTAGTAATAGCAAATTAGTATTTATATCCCATTGCTTTGCACAAATATTTGAGAGCTCACTTTTAAAAAAGAAGTAGTTAAATGACTAAGTCACACAGCAAAGAGACTTTGTAATGCCTGGCACATAGTAGATACTTAATATATATTGAAGAAATGAAAACTAGCCAAACGTTATTTACCTCAAATGCTGACTAATAGGCTTGTGAAATTTTAGTGACTCAAGAAATGTGTTAATACTTCCTCACAAACCTTGCTGTCGATGTGTCTTTTGTGACAAAATACACTTGTTGATTAAGACAATGAGTTGATGATCCTGTGCTACATGCCTACCTCTTTCCTGGTATCAACTAAGTCAAGTAGCATCATTAGCTCAGAAGACTTTCCATATAGTTTCCCCAAAAGGATTAGGAACTTTTGACTAATCTTAGTAAGTGAACCAGGTAGGAAATGTGGATAGTGTTTGTATGGGGGTCGGGGAGGGGGAAGCGTACAGTGAAACTCACAGATATAGTAAACAGTACGTGTTGCAGAGGGGAGAGGTGGGATGGACAGAAAAAGAATGATATGATGAATAATGCCAAAAAACTCTATATCTTGCTGTGGAAGTGGTTTTGAGCTTATGGTTGAATACAAACATATCTGATTTGTGAATTAGCAATAGTGTAATCACAATAACGGGGAAAGGCTATACCATCATCACTCAGGAAGAACCAGAAGGAAGTTTGCTCTCCTGATTCTGTTTCCTGTTGAAATTCTTTCTATAATTCACTTCACATGGTCACTCTTAGAAGGATACTAATTTTTTTCAGCTTAAGATTTTCCTTAAGCTTACCTGCTATGCTATGAATTTTGGGGTTGGGAGAGGTGGAAAATCAGGTTAATTTAATATGTTCTACTGCTAGACTGTAAGTTATAAGAAGAAAACAAATGGGGTGGAGAAAAATAAGGAATACACTGTAAAACAGGAAATAAGAACTTAAGTAGGCATAGTCAGTAACTGCTAAACAACAGGAAAAATTGGCTTAAAATTTTTTAAAAGTTGGAAATCATTTACTGTAGTCATTCTTTTGATAAAAAGTAATCTTATACATTTAATGTTTTAAGAGTTTCTTCTAAAATTTTAAAGGTATAAATAAATAAGAAAAAAGAAAATGGGAAGTTTAAATATTGTGTAAGATTTGGACATAGTTGTAAGAGGAAGACAACCTGTGTCTGGGGCCTCATCCTTTTTGCCCAGCCTTCCAAATCACCTTTTTATACCACAGGTACTTTGGGCCATGTGAAGTCTAATTTGAGAATTGTGACTGATTAGAAATGAAAACGAAACTTTCCTTTAGTGATACATATTCATTGATTTATTCACTAACACTGTTTAGCTAAGACCTACTGTATATTGTGTTACCTTACACATTATAGGATACATGAGGCATTCAAAGAAACCTTGGACATGCCTCTGTATTCCAAAGTGTACAGAGGGGGATTCTGTGCCCATGAGTCTAGACGTTCAGATTGTCTAACCATTGTTCTACTTGTGCATTTCAGTTAATATTGCCGTGCATTAAAGAATAAGCAAGTCCTAATGCCTAAAATATATTAAAAGTAGAGGTAGTAAAATAATCCCTTTATAAATGCTCTTTTGTTGTTTTTTAGGAAGGGCTGTATCTTCTGGGAGTGTCTATGTTAATCCACTTCTTAGAGCTAGATGTAGTCCTGTACTTAGTCATTGAAATGCTGGTGGAAGGGTAAGAGGAAGAGTGAAAGGAAGGGCTCTTGGTTAATATCTCCATGTCTAGAAGACAGTTTTAGGTTATAACCATAGGTCTATATGTGCATTTTTGTAAAGTACCTATGTTTATTGTGGACAAGGTTCATTCTTTTTTTTTTTTTTTTTTTTTTTTTTTTTTTTGCGGTACGCGGGCCTCTCACTGCTGTGGCCTCTCCCGTTGTGGAGCACAGGCTCCGGACGCGCAGGCTCAGTGGCCACGGCTCACGGGCCCAGCCACTCCGTGGCATGTGGGATCTTCCCGCACCAGGGCACGAACCCGTGTCCCCTGCATTGGCAGACAGACTCTCAATCACTGCGCCACCAGGGAAGCCCAAGGTTCATTCTTTACTTTGCAACATCTAAGCTTTTTAGATGACCTGAGGTGACGATGTAGGATAAAAAGTAGAGCTAGTGAATTAACCAATTTGTAAATATCTTTGTTATAATTGATTTAAAAAAAAGCAGCACCTTGGACATGGAATGGTTAAACCGTCTCAGAAATATACGTCAGGACTCTTTCATTAGGTTGGCAGAAGAGGGACAGAAGGAAGTATAAAGGGAGGGATGTATGTGGACGTGTTCATATTTATATTTTGATAATAACCGTTGATGTGTGTGCATCTCTTGGCTGTGCTATAGGAATATATTGTTAAGTAAGTCAATGGAAACATACCTTCTTGCTAATACTTTAATTGTTTAGATCAGATAATGAATCCTCTTAGAAGCATTATGCTTTGTGTACTCTGTTGTGTTATGTCTCATTTTTATTTTAACGTTAAGGGAATGTAGTATTTTAATCATAAGTCTGCCAATATCTAGAGGCCTGTTGCCATTTTTGTCTTTAATGAAATTTTTATTGCCAAGAAAGGGAGGATTATATTTTTTTCCTTCCAGATTGAGTTGATGTAGTGTATTCTTGGTTATAAAAATACTCATATAGCTGTGGGACTTTGAAATGGTAAATATTCATGATGTGTGAAAAAGCATGATACATGACTGTAAAATCTGAATTACATAAAAATGGATGCTTAGTTGTGTAGATACACAAATGAGACTTAGAAGGACGCATCAAACAGCAAACTGCTTGTGATTATGGATGACTGTTTTTTACTTCTTGTGTTTTTCGGTTTCCTATTATGCACATGTTAACTTTTAAGAAATAAACATTATTTTAAAAACCTTAAAAAAAAGTGTACAGTCCTGTTGAGGAAGCAAGCCTCATAGATGGGGCAGAGATCCAGACAATAGCGTATGCAAGCCAGTATGTGATGTGCAGGTCTATCTCTGCATAGCTGCAGGGCTTTATCATGTGGGGTTTGAGATCAAGACCCTTAATTGGTGTCTGAGACTTGAGGAATAAAGATGTTACTGCAGTTCATATAAAAGTTCAAAAATAGAAACACCTTCAAGGTCACCAATGGGACAGAAGTTGAACAAGAGCCCATGCTATAGAATGTTATGCAGACATTGAAAAGAGTGGGGAAAAGTGACACTGAGGTAGCATGCAAGGATGCTGAAGACATATTTTTGAAGGATAAAAGCTATATAATAATCCCATTTATATAAAAAATCTATATCTACCTCTTTATATATTTATCTCTATGTATTGGGTTGGCCAAAAAGTTACCCAATATTATGTGTGTGGCTCTATGTATATGTATATGTGTGTATATAAATGTAGAGAGAATAGAAAACTAGTGCCAAATTGTTACCAGTGGTTACCATCGGAGACCAGGAATGTGGAGTAATGATGAAGAGGAACTTGCATGCTTTATCCCACATGCATCTGCAGGTTATGCATCTTTTACAGTGAATTGCATTATACATTTCTCAGCTAGATTAACAATGAAAAATAAAGCTGCTGGGTCTTGTTTTCTAGGGTATACTCAGATGATAGAAAAAAGTAGTTTATTTTATAACAGAAAAGAGGATGAGTTTGCTTCTAGTTTCTGGATAAAATTACAAAAGATAATATATTTGGAAGACAGAAAGAAGCCCATAAACTAATATGCAAAGTGAGACTTTGATGGTAATTGGCTCTTATTTTATCCACATACTCCAAACGAATCCCAATACTTATCAACAACCAAGATAGGAACATCTGCTTTCCTTGGCAACTGGAAAGGGAGGATAACTCTCTTTTCCAAGGGTCGCATACTTATGCTTTCAGATACACATAAAGTGTCTATAAGGCCTCTAAATTGCATTATAGGAAAGGCAGGGCATATTACATAATTATACAAGGAAAATATATGTAATATTTCAGTCTAGTTCTTGCCTGAGTAGAGTATTAAATATGTGTAAGGGAGATGGATACTGAGAAGGGGGGAGTGAGAGTGTGCAGGGATGCTTAAAATGAAATTTAACAGGAATTTGACTTGCCTGGCATTTATCTGGGTTGGGCACAACTTGACCACTCTTACACATATATTACCACACATCCTCACTTCCCCCATCCCTATCCTTTTTCTCCTTACTGGCCTTGAGGGAGTGTGTATAAAAGACAGCAGGAGACCGTGAAAGCGACTTAGCTGCAGACTCCCAGGCTAACAACTCTAACTCAGTCTTTTCTGCCATGAGCCTCAGAGGCAGCACCACCTCCTCCTGTACCAGGGCCATCCCACTTCCTGTCCTGCAGGAGTTGCTGCTGATGTCACTGCTCCTGACCACGCTGGTTCCCGCCACCACTGGAGAACGTAAGAGAAACTTAGGGAAAGCTGAAGGTGGAGTCTCTGTTTCCCTGCACCTGAGGCTGCTTCTGCTGCAGCTGTGTCTGGGGGATGGACTGTCCTGATGCTCCTGGGACTGGAGAAGGGCACTATATGAATAACTCTAAATGGAGGCACTGCACTCATGTGCCAGGAATTCTGTTAGGGTACTTTCCTAAAGGTTTACCGATCAGACTCGCAATGGTCTTGTGAGAGAGGTACCCATCAATAGGGAAGATCCTTGAGATAATCATGACCACTCATAGAATCACACCTTCTACCCTAGCTAAAAGTATGGATAGAAGGCGGTACATTGAACTTCGCTGCTCATGTTTGAAGACCACCTCTGGCATTCATCCCAGTAACATCCAAAGTTTGGAAGTGATCAGGGCAGGACCCCACTGCACCAACATCGAAGTAATGTAAGTCTCTGCTTCTGCAGTATTGCCTCACTAGGGAAGCCCTTCACCTCCAACCCTACCGACACTGTTGGATCCCTTCTGATAGTGTGCCAGGATGCTCTCGGATAATTCTATTCTCTCTTGCAGAGCAACGTTGAAGAATGAGAAGAAAATCTGCCTGGACCCAGAAGCTCCCAGAATCAAGAAAATAGTCCAGAAAATATTGGAAGATGGTGGGTCAGCTGCTAAATCTTTTCGCTTTCTGTCAAACCATTTTATCTCCCAAGAAGGATAAAAGTTTGAGGTCTTGGCTTTCTAGAGTTCTTATTTATCCAGGATACCGAGTAATACCGTATGAAGCTTTGGATGTGTGTTCTGTTCTGTCTCAAAAAGTCACATTTTGTTCTGAGATGGCTGATTAATAGATGACAGAGAGAAGATGAAAGTCAGCATGGCTAGGGTGTAAGATAAGCTCAAGGATGCATTGTACAACAGGGGGAATAGAGCCAATATTTCATAATAACTGTAAATGGAAAGTAACTTTAAAAATTGCATAAAAATTTAAAAATTAATAAAAAAAGAAAGTAAGCAAGGCTAGTTTCAAAATACATGGTTTACTCCCTAACTCTTGGCTAAATGTGGTACTGTGTTTTGCATTTCCTCTTTAAAAATTTCTTTCTAAATACAACCGTGTTCACTTATCTTGCTCCTCTGTACTGTTAGACTAGATGTGCCCATGATGATTCCATAATGGTCAGTGATATTAGGCACCACACAGGGCCCAGCATGGAACACTTGCTCAATAAATGTTTATTAATATATTTAGGCACTTATATATTAATAATGTTTAAATAGTGTTTTTCATTGTCTTAGTCCTAGGATGTCTTGTTTCAAAACATTCTCTGAAAGATTTTTCTAATGTTTATTTTAGCTTTCAAATCCTAAAAATAATAAAGCTGTAGAATGTGAGTCTTGTAAGCAGTGGTTATTTACTTTAAAGTGGATATATTTAATACCAGGAGAGCAAAAAATTTATGATGATATATGATATCATATATATTTTTAATAATATATGATAGTATTTTCAATAATAATAATAACAACACAGATTCTACTTGATGTTGAATGTGTTACCCTGACATGTTTGTACATATTTGCATTTACTAAATATCTAGTTGGTAACCATTTCAGTATGAGAATCAGCCTTGCAAATAAACACAATAGAGAATTTAAGCTTTACCAGGCTACTAATTGTTATTTTACAATCAACAGAACTTTCTTTAATGTCTAATCCCTTAAATTTACACCCATACTATTCTTAAAGAAATATTAATATAAAATCAAATTTATTATTGCTTTGTTGTCATATATTATTACTTTTAACAAAATTATTAGGGGAAAAAGCCTTATCTTTTTATTTTTTTAAACTTTGGTATTTAACAATATGGCCAACAAAAGCCACTAGCTGATGATACATGCTATTTTTAATGTACTATAGTAATAGCTAAACTTTATTAATAACTATTAATATTATAAGTTATATTAATAAGATTAATATTCCAGACAAAATAATTGTTCTGCATGCATTACAATTAAATAATTGTAAAGAATTAAATAATTCTTACAAGGTAGCTATGATCTGGTTAAGAGCATGTC
Organism: Hyperoodon ampullatus; assembly: GCF_949752795.1. Lineage (NCBI taxonomy): Eukaryota > Metazoa > Chordata > Mammalia > Artiodactyla > Ziphiidae > Hyperoodon > Hyperoodon ampullatus. The sequence goes on along the minus strand of NC_136914.1, from coordinate 50,830,591 downwards.
CTCTAAAGAGAGAGTAACTTAGTCCACCACTTGCCAGCTGTGTAAATTTGGGCAGGTTGCATAACCTCTCTGCCTAAGTTTCTTCATCTCTAAAATGGCATAATAATATTGCTTATCTCATAGAGTTGATGTGAAATTAAGTTAATAAATTCAAAGTGCTGAAGAAAATGAATGTCACACAATAACCCATATGTCAATGTTAGTTAGTATTTATTATTATTACCATTAGTATTCCCAGTGTTATAGGGAAGAAAAACGAAGTTCAAAGAGATTAGGAAATTTGCCTCAGAATCAGATAACTAAGGAGGTGACAGAGTGGCAATTTGAAACTGTGCTCTTAACCACATACCATATCACTTTGCTTGATTTTTCTTTCTCTAATTAAGAGATTACATTATATATCACATAATGTTATTGACACGGAAAATAGGACTTGATACATAAATAGCATACTGCATATACTATGATGGTTATAGGAGAAGATATCAGTTCATCTATCCCAAACTGCACATGGACCTTGGGGAGCACTCATGTATTAAGCACATAGTTCACAAACTCTGCATTATTAGGTTTCCTTTTATTATCTCCTCACTATTATAGGTTTAATGCCTTAGATGTTTGTCTACAAAATAAATACTTTTATTAAGTAATAGTTAACAAATAACATACATGAATAAACATGTAATAAATAAAGCAGTAAATGGTGACTGCAGTCGTGGTGATCAGTTTTTCTCCAATAATTTAAAATAGCTCAGCATCTCATTCATTTCTCTAGTGGTTTCCTACTGAAATCCAACAGGGCCACCTCTTGAGACATGACACAGTTTTTACACTATGCTAATACCTCCTGCATAATGCATATGTCTCTTACTTTTGTGTGCACATATTGAATTATTCTATTTAGATGCAGAGAAAGAAGGAATGAATTGTCACTACTCCCTGGGTTCCTTTATACTGCAAATTTTGATATCTGCAGGGTAAGGTTGTACAAATCCAGTATGTTGCCCATCCATATGCCAAACCACCCCTCCTATCCATTCCCTCTGGGCTAACCCAATTTGGGATCTCAAGTTTCAGTTCCATAAACATGTATGACTTATACATTCTGTACCAGCCATTGCACGGATGCTGGATATTCAAAGACTATAAGTCACAGAGACTTGCCATTGAAGAGAGTACTGTCTGGTGGGAGAGGCAGACAGGCTGACAAATAATCACAACCACAAGTTCATATAGAGGTATGCTCCAACTACACAAAGAAACAGACACATGAACACGTCAAAGCCTCATTGTTACCATTTTCAACATTTATCATCTCTCTTCACTAGTGTAGTACTTTATACTGAGTTCCTTCCAGGGAGCTAGAATAGTGATAGACAGTACTACCTCTCACCACACGCAGCTTTCCATTTAGGAAGAGAAACCATTTTTTTTTTTTTTTTTTTTTTTTGCGGTACGCGGGCCTCTCACAGTTGTGGCCTCTCCCCTTGCGGAGCACAGGCTCCGGACACACAGGCTCAGTGGCCATGGCTCACGGGCCCAGGCACTCCGCGGCATGTGGGATCTTCCCAGACCGGGGCACGAACCCATGTCCCCTGCATCGGCAGGTGGACTCTCAACCACTGCACCACCAGGGAAGCCCAAGAAGAGAAACCATTTTAAACACATTTAAATATATATGCATGTGTGTGTGTATGTCATATATTTGTGTTTGTATGAGCTGTGAGAAACAGGAGAAGCAGTGGGTGTTACAAGACAACAACAGGGAAAACAAGTAGCTTTAGCTGTCGGGGAAGGCCCCTGTGGGGAGGTGATATTTAAGCAGACACCAGAAATATGAATAGACCTAGCCAGCTGAAAAGACAGGTGGTGGGAGAGTAAGAGAAAGCACATTCCAGGCCCAGGAACTGAATTCCATATCCCTGCAGAAATCTGGTCCTGCTGAGCATTAAGGGGTCTGCTAGTTCCATGCAGTGGGCTCTTGAGGCCCTTCACCACTGTTAATCAGTGTGACAGGGAGCCTCTGGCTTTGAGATGAGGGTGTGCTTTGCCCTGATCAAGAGCCAAAGTCATTCTTTTTCAGGGAAGGGAAGATGGTCTATATTGATCTCTGGATCTTTTCTGTGAAGGATTCTGTTGCATCTTTTCCACACTCAACTCACAGATGCTCTGTGTCCTCCTGAGAGCTTCATTACTCCCGCCAATGGTGCAGCCCATCTCACCCTGTCACTTGTACTGGCCAGGTGGCAGCAGGCACTGGGAAATATGGCCTGAAAACTCTCCTTGACCCCTCTTCTTCCTGAGCAGAATGGAGAAACATCCAGGTAGCAATTTTTATAGAAAGCGTGCATCCAAACATTATCATTACAATTTTTCTCAGAATAAGAGGATAGATGAGGCTAACTGAGCTTGCTTTCTAGAGTATATTGGATGATGGTTGGTAGAGCCAGGTGGATCCCATTCAAGAGACTGAGGAGACTTTCCACATTCACGTGAAATTTGGAAGCAAGTCATCACCTGGAGACCAAATTCAACTCTTTAATAGCAGAAAACAATGACAAATGGCACATCTGGAAGAAACGCACCTGCCAAACTCAACTCAATGGTAATCAACAAAAAAGGCAGAAGTGAAGGAGCAGTTCTCTTTTTTTTAACATCTTTATTGGAGTATAATTGCTTTACAATGGTGTTAGTTTCTGCTTTATAACAAAGTGAATCAGCTATATGTATACATATATCCCCATATCTCTTCCCTCTTTCTTCTCTCTCCCACCCTCCCTATCCCACCCCTCTAGGTGTCACAAAGCACCGAGTTGATGTCCCTGTGCTATGCGGCTGCTTCCCACTAGCTATCTATTTTACGCTTGGTAGTGTATATATGTCCATGCAGCTCTCTCACTTTGTCACAGCTTACCCTTCCCCCTCCCCATATCCTCAAGTCCATGCTCTAGTAAGTCTGTGTCTTTATTCCCGTCTTACCCCTAGGACCTTCATGAACGTTTTTTTTCCTTAGATTCCATATATATGTGTTAGCATACGGTATTTGTTCTTGATGAGGCAGTTGAGAGTTGAGAAGGAAACAAACTTTCCTGCTGTACCAACTGCAACACGGTGACTACAGAGAACTCTACTGTTGCACATAACCAAGAAAACATACATTTTTATAAGGTTCAAGTACTGTTTCTAACTGCACAAATGTGCATGTATTATATGAATTCAGGGTGGCGGTTGGATCCTGCTACCAGCTCCCAGCAAGACTGCTGATTCTTTTCCTTTTGCCCTAATCTTGGCTGCCCAGTGCCCAACTCTGCAGAAGTGTCTCAGCTTCCGCACCGCAGTTCTCCATCCTCAACCCCAGGCTTCCGACGAAGTTGACCCACCGCGGGTATAAAACGGCCTGAGAGTCTCGGGAACCACCGGTCTGCGGAGCGCCAGCCCGGGCTGCCCCTGTGCTCGCGGCTCCTGCTGGCATCTCTGCGACATGAGCCTGGCAGCGGGCACCCGCGCCCCCGGCCCGCGGCCCAGCCTCGGGCTGCTGCTCCTACTAGCCGTTGCTCTCGCCCAAGGTGAGAGCTGAATGAAGCAGGGCCTGGGGGAGGTCGGGGCGGCGGGGAAAGGGTGCGGGAGCCCCCGGGCTGGGGCGGAGTCTGTACCCTTCTCGGTTCCCAGCTGTGATGGACCGAGCGCGGCTAAGAGCGCAGGCGCTGTGCCAGGTGCTGCCCGCTGCGCTCTACCACCTGGACAGTCAGACACTTTCTGAGGGAGGTCTGGTTTGTGGATGAGGAAGTGAAGGTCAGACGCCACGCCACGAGAAGACCCCAAAGGTACCTCTGGCTATTCACAGAGTCGTCACTCTCCACCGTCCCCGCCCCACCCGCAGTAGACTCTGAAGGTGGAGCTGGAGACCTGCGCTGCGTGTGTGTGAAGACCACCTCTGTGGTCCATCCCCGGAGCATCTCCAGCCTGGAGGTGATCGGGGCTGGACTCCACTGCCCCAACCCCCAACTGATGTGAGTCCTTGCACCCGCTTCCTTCGTGCCCACCCTCTTCTCCTCTCCTCTTCCCTACCGCCCCTCTCCACCCGCCTCCCGCCAGCCTAATCCCAAATTCAAACCCAAGGCGCGCCTCTTCTTTCCCTGGCAGAGCTACGCTGAAGGACGGGAGGAAAATTTGCCTGGACCCGCAGAATCCTCTGTATAAGAAAATAATCAAGAAACTTTTGAAGAGTTAGCTCTTAAATCTGTATTTTTGAAGAGTCAGCTGCCTAAATCTGTACTTTTGCTATATAAAGTGTTTCTTCTTTCTTTTTTTTCGTTTTCAATCTAACTGTGGAAAAATCATCTGATGATTTTATTATCCTTGAAATTCTACATAAACAAAATAAATGAAGTTGTGGTATAGTCAATATTTATTAATAGAGGAAAGAAATAATGTTGACATATCACAATTTCATATAAAGAAAAATCTCCAGAATTTTAAGCAAAAATATATTTTGAAAGAAGGTTTGGTTTAATAAAGACTGGTTTTACTTGGTGTTGTATCTTGGTTGATATATATTTGCATTACTTAATAACTACTTATTTACATAATAATGTCATGATTATTTTTGCCAATAAATATTAATTGCACTTAAGTTTTCTGGGCTGCTTTTTTTAAAAAAAATTAAGTAAATAAAGTAGACTCTGCTTTTACTCCCTTAAGATTTATACTTTACCCCAGTATAGAAAATTAATAAAAATGAAACTAGAATTCTCTACAACTTAGTGGAAATATACTGATACTTTCCAGAGCATTACATTAAAATATTGTACTCTTTATTGATCCTTTGATAATGCTGACATTTAACAAAAATGAAATGGTAAAGACAGTTCCTGTGCTCATGTTACTGCCTGTAATAAATCCCACATTTGGCAAACTTACAGAATTGGTCCTTATTACATTCCATTTATATACCATGAGTTTTGCTCTAAGCATGAAAATGTCTTTAATAGACTTTTCCCTCAGTATTCTCGGGTTCAGTAAAACCTTATTTGCAGTTTACCACTGTTCCATAAATCTCTTAACATTGGAGATATTGAGATTGTGTGTTAAACAGCTGTGGAAATTAGGAGAGATACAGGTTGTATTTTCATTTATGCTTTAAGAAGACACTACTATACTTTAGGAAGAAAGGATGGCATTGAAAGTTGGGTGTGTTAGTTACTTTGTTTCTGTAACAAAGTACCACAAACTCAATGGCTTTAACAACACAAATTTATTATCTCACAGTTCTAGACATCACAAGTCCAAAACGGGACTTACAGGCTAATGTCAAGGTGTCCTCAGAGCTTCATTCCTTCTGGAGGTTCTAGGGGAGAATCTATGTCCTGTCTTTCTCAGCTTCTAGAGGCCACCTGCATTCTTCAGCTCCTGGTCCCTTCCTCTATCTTCAAACTACATCACTCCAACCTTTACTTGTATTGTCACCTCTGACTCTTCTTCTTATACCCTGCCTGCCTCTTAAAAAGGGCCTGTGATTATGCTATGCCCACTTGGATAATCCCACTATACCCACTTGGATAACCTAAAATAATCTTCCCATCTCAAGATTCTTTCACATCTGTGAAATCTTTTTTGCCATATAAGGTAACATTTTCACAAGGTTCTAGAGGTTAGTATATGGAAATTTTTATTCAGCTTACCATAGTGGGCAAGAAGGCAGAATCTAGTTGAGGCAGGAGAAAGCTACAGACCTTTACTCATGAGCCAAAGTCATTTCAACCTAAGGTGGCAATGTTTGTGTACAGGGAGGATTAGACTGCTAAGAGAAAATGGAGAATGTCCATTTCAGTCTCCTTGGGGTGGGAGAAAGGGAGGAAGCTTTGAGATAACAAACTACTTAAATAGATGCTATTTATAGAGACTTATGAAGTACCAGAGTATCATCTAAATTTTCACAACGACTTTGCACGTCAGGTAATATTATTCCCATTGTAGAGTTGCAGTAACAGTCTCAGAAAGGTTAAGGTGTCTCCCAAGACCAGTTTGCTAGAGGCTGAGCAGATCAATCTGACTTTCAACTCCTCGCTCTTGCTTTCATGCTGCGCTGCCTTTCACACAAGCTAGTGGCATGTTAGCTAATTTTTTCAGAGAGGAACTGACCCAAAAACCAGCTCTTGGAGGTGGTGTATGAATTTGCCAGGGGCAAAGGGAAGAATGAAACTGCCACAAGATGACAAAGTAGAAAGACACAAGATCATTAAGTCCTCAGGATGTTTACCATTCTGCAGAACTGGAATGTCTATGGGGGTGGGTCTCCCAACTAGTTTTCACCCATTTGGTGTTTCTCACTTTCAATCCATCTTGTGCACCTTCACTCAAATTATCTTCAAGGTCCAAAGTTCTTATCATGGCGCACAAGGTTGTGCTATACTCACTTCCCCTTTATGCCTTAGTTTCTTCATCCATGAAATGTGGATGAGTGTCTACTTCATAGATTATTGTGTAGACTAAGTAGATGATGTATGTGAAACACTTGGCATAGTTCCTCATACATAGTCTGTGCTTAAAAATTAGCAATGATTAATTGTTACTATTGCCTTCTTTTCTTTTTTCTTTTTTTGCTTTCAATATTGTTCTTAACACACAATTCCAGTCAGTTTGAAGTGTTGAGTAAGGCATTTAACAGAGTGGTTCTTGGTGATAAGTAGCAAAAAAAAAAAAAAAAAGTTGCAATAGCAATAAAAGTTTCTCAAACCAAATGAACTTTGGGAAAGAATACAGTGAAATTGGCTGTGAATGGTACAATACTTTTTTGCCTATTTTCCTTTTACTGCCTGCATCAAACAACATACTTAGTTGGATTCAATAACTCCTAGGTATGACTCAAAGGGCCAAAGGACCTAAACAAATTGTGCAAATTCAACCAATGCTGGTGCCTTGTAAATTCTCCCTTCAGAATTACCTTGGCTAACCAGCCAGAGAATGCTTTCAAGTGGTCGCTTTTATCAGCAATGGCACTGGGAGAGGACTCTCCTACCAGGAAAAGTCTAAATTAGAGAACAAGTTACTGTAGCTGCCTGCTGTTCAAACATTCATGGAGTGATATAGATTGAATGTACTTGAACTTGAATGATTTTTTCTTTTTCTTTTTTTTTTTTTTTTTGGCTGGAAGTAGTCAGCAGAAAATGTCCACAACCAAGTGCTTACTGCACAGTCACAGGCCCTATCAACAAACAAAACCACCAAAGGGTATTTTGCTCTGGGACATTCTTCAGCATTTTTCTAATTTTTGCTTTTTTATCCCCCCTTTTAAGGTCTTTGTGGTAAAAACAGTTTCCTCTTCAATGCATAGAGTATTGAGGTCTTAGTTGGTTATAAAGATATATTCATATTTTTTCTCATTATAAAAACAATGAATACATGCTCACTACAGAAACTTAGAAATACAGAGGGAATAAGGAGGAAACTTAAAAAAAAAACTGTAATTTCACTACTCAAAATGTTCTTTTCATTTTAAAAAATATTAGTCATTTGATGTAGTTATGAGGTGAACTGCTGATTTTCAATAAAATGCCATTGTACACAATCATAAAAGGAACACAGTAATTACTTCATTGCAATGAAACTAGTTAGGGAGTATTCTTTTTCCAATTTTGGTTAATAAAATAATTTTTACTTGGCCAAAGAAATAATATCAAACCCATGTGACCTGGCATCTATTTATAGATTTATAGGTACTGTGTATGTATGTATTCACTGTGTGTGTATGTATGCATGTATAGACACACAGGCCTAAAACAAGTTTAAAATACAATACTTATACTTGCTTTGTCAAGTATTGTGTTTTGATATTTTATTTTCTATACTTGTTACAGAACTTAGGTTCGGCTTCTTGCTGCTCAAAAGCCAGCATTTGGGAGGCAAGTGTTGGTTGGAAAAGGAAAGGTTGCTTTATTCAGGAGGGTTGCAACCTGGTGAGAAGGTAGACCTCATGTCCTAAAACCAACTCTGAAGATTCTGCTTGACCATGAAAGGTTTTAAAGGGAGAAAGAATCATTTGGTGAAGGGGGTCAAAGTCTTCATTATCTTTCACTGTGTGCACTTTCTTTTGATTGGTTGGTGGTGAGGTAGCAGGGTGGTGTTCCAGGAATCTTGTGCTCAGTCTGAAGTTACCATCCTCCACCTAGGTGAGGGCCTTAGTTCCTGCAGAAGAACTCAAAGGTATTTTGTTACGTATATTCCTTGAGGAGGAACCAGAACCCTGCCCCATGACTGGACTGTTGTTTCTTGACTGCTCCTTTGTTTCTGCATCCCTTCCCTTTCTTGATAAACAACTCTTTGAATCTGTCCTTTGGAGCTCAGGAAAGGTCTAGGAGGCTGAATGAAGCCTATTTCCTACCAAAAAGAATCGAGGGCATGGATGGGACCTCCCTGGTGGTCTAATGGTAAAGAATCCACCTTCCAAAGCAGGGGATGTGGGTTCAATTCCTGGTCAGGGAACTAAGATCCCACATGCTGCAGGGCAACTAAGCCCACATGCCACCACTACCGACCTGTACCGCTCAACGAGAGAGCCTGCGTGCCACAAACTACAGAGCCCATGCACTCTGGAGCCCGTGTGCCACAACTAGAGAGAGAAAACCCACACGCCACAACTAGAGAGAAGCCCGCACACTGCAACAAAAGATCCCGCATGCCATAACTAAGACCCGATTCAACCAAAAAATAAAAAATAAATAAATATTAAAAAAAAAAAGAATCGAGGGCATGGAAAGGATTTGTACCTGGGACCCCACCACAGGGTGCTACTCTGTTTCATACTAAACTATCCTATTTATCCACTTAAAAATAAATTTTGGCCACAAGCCTCTAATAAAGTGATTTCATAACCCAGTGATGGATCATAACTTGTAGTTTAAAAACATTGTCTAGTTCTTTAACTAAAGAGTCAAGTTTTAACATTTCATGTTGGAGTCCACACTCTAATTATTGCTTCTCAAGATGCTTGGCTAGTTAGTAGGGGCAGAAAGCTCAGGAACAGCAGGACAGTTAAATCTCCTTACCTCAGTCTCCAGGCCTGACTCAGGGATGGAGTCTTTGGGAATGCCATAAGGAGCAGCTTTTTTTTTTTTTTTTGCTGTACGCGGGCCTCTCACTGTTGTGGCCTCTCCCATTGCGGAGCACAGGCTCCGGACGCGCAGGCTCAGTGGCCATGGCTCACGGGCCCAGCTGCTCCGCGGCATGTGGGATCTTCCTGGACTGGGGCACGAATCCGTGTCCCCTGCATCGGCAGGTGGACTCTCAACCACTGCATCACCAGGGGAGCCCAGGAGCAGCTTTTGAGGGGAAGATGTAACACCAAGTAGAACATTATCTGTATTGTTGAGATTCTATGTCCTTTACAGCTGGGTGCCCCTACTTAAATTCACTGCCCATTCTGCTTCAGCTATGTGCATCTTAGTTTCGGGTCTAATGCAAACTGAACTGAGGGTCAAAAGTACATTGATTTCTAGGACACCTTGGGAAAGAAGCAAAGACATTCGATGAATTTAATAGTGGTTTTATAATTATTTCTTCTTCTTGTATGGTTCTTCCTTATCCCTGTAGTTGCTGGCTTTAGCCCAACAAGCTTCTGAATAAGACAGTCTGGGTTACATCTTTTGAGTCTGTGTGACCCCGAGTTTCCTGTTTCTTCATCTGCCAAACAAGGGCAGTAATGCTCACCCCACAGGACTCTGGAAAGGAGTAAATCTCACTTAAAATAGGAGCCAGGGGCTTCCCTGGTGGCGCAGTGGTTGAGAGTCCGCCTGCCGATGCAGGGGACATAGGTTCGTGCCCCGGTCTGGGAAGATCCCACATGCCGCAGAGCGGCTGGGCCCGTGAGCCATGGCCGCTGAGCCTGCGCGTCCGGAGCCTGTGCTCCACAACAGGAGAGGCCACAACAGTGAGAGGCCCGCGTACCGCAAAAAAAATAAATAAATAATTAGGAGCCAGCAAGGGCCTGACTCAAACTTCAAACCTAGTAAGTAGAAGTTCCTTTTCTTTGGAGTTTTACCCCCAGAGCACATATCATTTCCAAACAGCTGTGGCCGCAATCCTGGAGCTAACAAGCAACCCATTAAGAATGTGGCCAACAAGCTATAACTTCCCCTGAACAGAACCACAACTCAACATGTGGGCGTAGATAACTAGTTAAGAAAAAAAGTTTAATGTGATAGACACAAGTTGTATTTTCCCTTCATGGTTAACAACTAAAAGAAAATCAAATAACAAACCACAATGTTTATCAACCAGAATATCTATAAGATTATAAAATCCACAGGACATACGGTGATTGGAAGCCTGGCTTAACTGTGTATCTAAAACAAGAAAAAGAAATAAACTTTGGGTATAACCTTGTCAAACATTTATTTCTTTGCTTAGGCAGACGCAACATGGGGATTATGCTATTAGTAGCCTGTGTTGTGGTGAGGGTTAGTAAAACTTGAAAGTAGGGCAGTCAGTGAGCAGTGTTGGAACAATCAGCTCTTATTTATGAGCTCTGTTGGAGAAAGAGTCTTCTTTTTGTGGTAATTCTAGGGATGATGATAGGATCTCCTGGAAAAACAGGAGTAAAGCAATTTATACACACCTCCATTAGAATAGCAATTAGACTGCACCGTGATTATTTGTTTATCTGTTTTCCTTCTTTAGATCTGGGAATAAGGGTCATGCTTATTAACCTCCCTTCATTCCCGCTTCCATAAAAATGCCTGACAGTAGGTGCTAAATAAACGTTTGTCAGATATTAACTACATGAAACAATAACACAGTTAGTATTAAGATGTAATACTGCAGCAGGGTGCTGGATAAGGCAACTTGCCAGCAGAGAATTGGTTGAACATTAAAGAGTCTCTTCCCAACTTTGTTAAGCTCAGAGATTTCACCAAACTATCCACAGACATTGTAACACACTCATGCATTTTCCCAATAAGTGATTTATATGATTTTTTGTTGTTGTTAGGGTCACATTTGTAACTGTTAAGGAATCTGCTTAGAGTTCCCCTCATCTGTCCATCTACACCCTTCAATCACACACAGATGCTATAATATGTGCTCATTAAACATTTGATTGTAGATATTCACATTCAGTGCATAATATACACATATGTAAAATACACACAACAAAGCCATACTTTCTCTACCTCCACCATAATTTCCACCATACCTAATTGGTGCAAATTTCTTTAATGTTGTCATATTTCTTTAATGTTGTCAACTACTTCGAAAATGTCAGTCAATTAACTAGCTCAGTCATACACTAGCAGAGCCCCTCCTTTGAAATAAGCATCATTCAGAATCCTCTGCCTCCAAGATTATCTGAGTGTATGGACAGCACCCAGAAGGTAAAAATAAAAACAAAAACATTTCTGGCTAAAAAACTGGGAAATAATGAACACTGGAAAATACTGTGGACATTATGCTCAATATCAAGTTTTTATGATGATTCATAATTTTCCTAGTTGAAATCTGCATCTTTTTGCTATGCATGCTATTTTCTTTTGCATTTTATACACTCATCTCTCGACTTCCTAAATTTTGTTTCCATAATACCATAATGTCATAATGATGTTTTCATCTCCAAAACAAATTCCTTGAAAACCAATAGTGGCCTGAAATCATTTATTCATGTATTATTTCAACAAACATTTGTCGAATCCTTAGTATGAGTATGAACCCAACTCACACTGAAGATGGGCATGGAAAGAGAAATAAGAAATGATAGTTTCTTGGCAGAGTACATAATCCAGCATGGGAGCATGTAAACCACAATGTGCTCTGTATCCAAGGGCCAAGGTAAACACTTAGATGAGTTATGAGATTTCTAATGGATGTGACATTTGAAATGGCTCCTGAGTGACAAGGGAACCTCTGGTGTCTGAGCCATGCCTATCCTCCTGCTCTCTATACATCCTTGCCTTGTTGTTAAACTCCAGGTTAAAAAAAAAAATGAACTGCTTATTTTTGTTCTCAGGTCATACTGCACTGCTTTCAGCTTCCATGCCTCTGCTCACTTGGTCCTCTTTGTCGGGAGTAGGTACCTACCCACTCTCCTTAGGTAGCACCCTCCTCTAGCAAGTTTTCTCTGACAGCTCCCACCCTTCCAAGAAGGGGAGTCTGATGCCCACCCTCCTCTGAGTGCCTATAAAGCTCGGTACATTGCTGAGTATCATGGAGCTCCAGACAACTTCATATCTTTCCATTATGCTTCCATAGGCTGTGTTTGGTAGTGGCAGAGTCTGGTTTATTTTTTTCCTCTTTGTAAACTAATTTAGAACCTAATTTAGTTCCTAGCTTATGAGTGATAGATAAATGTTGAAGAGATAAATGAATACACAGATTAAATAGAATAAATAGAGTTACTTGTGTTGGAAAGTTATCTGTAACAGAAATGTGAAAGATGGATGGTATTAAGCCAGACTATTTCACTGGCAAGAGACATAAATCTAATTTAAATTTAAAGAAAAAGAAAATCTGTTGGCCTACATAATGTCCGTGAAAAAATCAGAGCCACCTGGTAGACATAGGTGCCCAAACAAGGTCCTCAGTAATTTAACCCATTTCAAGTGCTTTCCTCTGAGCCAACTTCATTATATGGAAATCTCTCCTGAAGCATAAGCTCATGTCTAAGACCCATTTTACCTGTTTAGAACTCCAGGAAGAACTAAGAACTTCTTTTTCAATTGTTTCAACAAAAATTCTAGAGACTGTTTCTTATTTGCCCAGGCTTATGTCACTTGCCCTTCTCTGAGCGTACAGGGGTGGGCCCTGATAGGAAGGGGCTGAGAAATAGGTCATCCCACATGAACCCCATGCACCGAAAACAGAGTAAATCTTGACTGTATTACCAGAAGAAAGAAAATGGGGAGCCAGACATGCAGTCTGTGGGGAGACTGAACAGAGGCTGACCCTTGATGTGGTTCAGGGTTTCCCAAATATGCCACTTAGGCATATTTATTATTTTGAATTGAAATAACTTAAACAGGGGCTTCCCTGGTGGCACAGTGGTTGAGAGTCTGCCTGCTAATGCAGGGGACATGGGTTCGAGCCCTGGTCCAAGAAGATCCCGCATGCCGTGGAGCAACTAAGCCCGTGAGCCACAACTACTGAGCCTGCGCGTCTGGAGCTTGTGCTCCGCAACAAGAGAGGCCACGATAGTGAGAGGCCCGCGCACTGTGATGAAGAGTGGCCCCCACTCCCTGCAACTAGAGAAAGCCCTCACACAGAAACGAAGACCCAACACAGCCAAAAATAAATAAATGAACAAATGTGGGGTTTAAAAAAAAAAGGGAGTAAATTGTTCTATAAAAAAATAAATAAATAAATAAAACAACTTAAAAAAAACAGCCAGTACAAGGACATTAGGACACTCTTTTGTCTCCCTGAAAGCAGGAAATAAATATCCCATGTAAAAAGTACCCTTCCTGCACCAGGTGAAAAAGAGACATCCTTATCTTGAGAGTTAGAGAATCTAGGGCCCAGAAGGCTGTATAAACAAAACTCATTCCTTCTTCGCTAATTTACAAGCCCAAGCCCAAAGCCCTTTGTCTTGTTCATGCTGCAAAAACGGATTGTTATGTTGTCTAAAAGGTATAAAAGCTGACTATTTTGGTCAGTTCTTTGAGGCTTATATTTTTATGGGGCTCCTGTATGTACGAAATTAAATTTGTTTTCCTCCTGTTATTCTGTCTTATGTCAATTTAATCATTAGGCCAGCCAAAGAACCAAGAAGGGAAGAAGGGAAAAGTTTTCCTCTTCTACAGTTTTGGTGCCCAACATAGGTCACTTCACTGACTGAACCCTGCTCACTCCAGGGTTGCTGCCTCTGAGAGATCCTGGGACTCCTGACAAGAGCCAGCACAAGGGAAGAGTTCTTACTATGTCAGCCTCAGTCTCTGCCTGTAGAGTCTGATGGAAGCAAGCAAGATTGGAGAGAGTCCTTTTCTTCTTCTAAATTTAGGTTAGCAGGAGAAAATATTTCTGTGAATTAGTTACTTAAGCATAGCAACTCTGGTAAAGTTTTGTTAGGGGTACTCTGATTTTCTATTAACCCTTTTCCTCCCAGAGATGGTCATTGTTACCTTTGTTCTCTGTCTTTTGTTCCATTTGTCATAAGGAGAAAAAACATAAAGCACACGCAGGCATAGGTCCTATAAGCCAGTTGTTCAAGTTGGCCTCACAGAGTGGTGAGTTCACAGTTCTCACCAGACCAGCATCTGCTTACACAAACTTTGCTGTGGGTCCCCTATGTACAAACCAGATGAGGTTTTCCTTTCGTCTTGTTCTAACCCTGAGAACATGGCTATGCGACCATGGAGAATGTTGTGTCTGGCCTCTGCCATCTGGGAGGTGTAGATACCAGTGTGCATCTGATAGCCAGTCAAGTAGACTGGGATTCTGAGACATGAAGTCACAAGCAGCATTCCTTTAACTCCCCAACTTCTCCACCTTCCCCAGAAAATCCCTTAAATGCCCAGCTGCCTGTTTTTGCTTCCATTTTCCTACAGGAAATACAGAAGGTGCTCCAGTCTAATATTCAGAGTATACAGGTTACTCATGTAAATACTAGAAGTCAGGAAATGATTTTAGCAGAAGCACCTGGTAAGGGCAGCAAGACGTGCTTTGCTGGGCTCTATAATCAGGCTCTGCCAGCTTCAGGCTTTCCTAGGCAATGTCTTTTGTGGATATATCCTAGAACTCCACCACAAAGAATTTATGTCCCCTGGACAGCAATGAATCTCTTAAATTATAAAGTCCTTTTACTTCCACATTTAGAAGATCCTACCAAATTTTAAAAGGCTGAGGACAAGAAAAAACAAAAACTGCAAGCCACAACAACAACATATTGCATTCTTTCTCTTTCCCTTAAAGATGTAACTCTTACCATGTCTTTGAAATGTAAACCCCCCAGGAGGTAACCAGAGCACAACCCACACTCAACCAGAGCCTGAAGGAAAAAAAAAGGGGGGGGGTAGGTTTGTTTTTAAATATAAACTGATTAAAATGCTCTTTTGCTCAAACTCTATGCCATAGCCTCCTTAAGATTACATGTCAAGGGCAATTTAAATTGTAAAATGTTGTCCAGAAATATTAGGAAAAAGCTTTTAAGCTGATAACCTTAACTTTTTCAGTGGGCTAGAGACACAGTTATTTGTAAACGGGTGAGTTTTTTATTTTACCTGATTTATGGCTAAAGTTTGGAAATGAAAGAAAAGAGATTTCTTTTGTGTCTGTCTATATGGTTACGTATGTTGAAGTATGTATGTTTAGATATATTATTTTTCTTCCTCTGGATAGTATTATTGCAATTAATTTGTAAAGAGCTCTATTTAATTGGCTTAAAAATAAGCATTTATAAATTAGGTATTTCTTAATCTCAGAAATATAACAGAAGGAAAATCCAAATGTTTTTCAAGTTCACATGATTTAAGTTAATTTTCAGTAAAGAAAAGCCAGTTTAAGTTTGTTAGCTTAATTAACACAGGCATGTCCCTAGAGTTATCAGCATGAAGTTGTAATTCTTTTATCCTATTTAGGTTTACTGAAAGTCAAGGAAGCTCATGTTATCTTTGCTGTAAAATTTCTCAGCCAAAACAAAACCAACTCTAAAAACTTAAGATGATGGCTAACTGCTTTAGAGTCTCACCCTATTTGGGGGGAGTAATCTAAATATGATTGTTAAAGAAATTAAATAGATGTAAGTGAGATAACAGTTTTCTGGTTAAATTTTCAGCAATGATTGTCCTATATTATACCTATTTAAAAATTGTTACTCAAATCTCTTTGATTTCTTCCACTATTAAGAGTTTTGCTCTGTTAAATTAAATGATGAAATTTCATTGAGTATCTAGATCATTTCCAAATAAGGTAAAATATAGAAACAGTGATTATTGAACCTAAATGTGTCCACTTTTGGCTTCTTATTACAGAAAAACTAAAGATATTTGGGTCTTTTAGTAACCATGTCTTGTGATACATTTAAAAAATTGTTCTGTTGTGAGGAAGTGTATGCTATTAAAAAATGTAAAATGCATTTACAGATTTGCCAGTCTAAAGAATTCTGGTATAAGAAAGCATTCACAACTGCTTACTTCTTAGTCTTTACTAGAAATCAAGGTTTCTAAAGGATAATAATTCTAATTAATATATGCAATTAAAAGTACTAGAAAAAATAAAGGAAACGCTTCTGTATGCCAGGAAAATAAGATGCATTTTTGGTTAGAAAAGTTATGAAGACTGAAGATACAATTTGTGGAGGAAAATAAAGTAATGTTGCCCTAAAGTAAAGTTGATTATTTCAGAATGGGAAAGGGAAGAAGAGACAAACTAAAATGAACACACAAAGTTATAGAAGGTTTATAAAAGATGAATCTTAGGAAAGGAATTTTATGTGTGATCAAGCTGGATAAGATTAAATGAATTTATTATAATTGTTTTAAATATAAACTTTAAGATCAATAGTGTACTTATGTAAAACTGGAAATTAATTTTCTTTCATCTGCTAAGAGGACAAAGTTTTCTTGGACTATTGCTCTGCTCTTGATAAGACATTATGAAAGGCTTTTCTTTATCTTTTAAATGATCTGCCTAGAAAACAAAGAATATGTGCTTTTTCAAAATAATCTTCTACGTTTCATGTTGTCTTTATCATTGGTCTTTGATTACTTAATAAACCAAGTCTTCCAAATATTGAAACAGCTAAATTTTGTTCAGAATTATGTAACCTTCTAGATTTGCCTTTGAAATCTGTTACTGTTACTTTGGTTAAATGAATAATGAGGTACTGTTTCATGATGACCTGTGATCCTTTTTGGTCAAGTGTCAAAACTTTTTGATGTTTTTGACAAACTTCCTCAAATCAAATTCTTAGTAAAATTTTTTGACCTCAACCTAACTTTGGGATTTTCCAGAGGTCCCCTGGAACATCTTAAAAGATTCTCTTTCTCTCCATATAAAAATAGGGAGGGAGAGTGAGAATGAGAGTAGAGAGAGAGAGAGACATTACATTAATTATGCTTATTTGGTACATTAAATTACATGGAAAACATTGTTAAATACATGATGATAAACCTTCTTAGGTTATATTGTATGGGAGAATGTTATTAATATAAGTGTTCTAGAAATTACATGAAATTCCAAAGAAAATCTGATATATCGTGGTATAATGTTATTGTAATTCTAATTATCCTAAAAAGTTGGTGTCACAGAAATTACTAAATTTCCTTGTCAATTGCATTGCACTAAACTCTCATCTGATCTTTAACCATTGCATTTTTTAAGTCTTTTTTCATTTACAGACAGTTACTGTTCTACTCTCATTCTTTGGCAAAAGTTTTTCATTTTCAAAGAAGTTCATGGAAAGGACCCTGACAAGTACTCTAGAATACATGTTTCTGATGTGTTTATGAATATACCACTGAACTGGGTAAGAAATTACAGAATTCTAAAACTAATGTAAGGAAATCCATCAATCTTCACAGAATATTGTGGTGAAGGTACAGCTTTCTTTGGAATATTGTTTGGTTTAAGGATAAGTAATCTCTTTTTGGGTGCCTTAGTAGTACTGGGCTACACATTCTGCTGAGAGGGCTTGTTTAATGCCAAGTAACTACATGAAGTTAGGCTCAAGCTCAAAATTCAAAATAATGAAGGATAAAAGGGGAAAACCTATCAGACTGATTAGCCAAAGAACTTATGGTTTCACCAACTTACTTTCTGTTGTTTCTTTTCTTTTTTGTTTTTAATTGTGGTAACATTGTGTTAAAACACAATTTGCCTCTTAACCATTTTTAAGTACACAATTCAGTACCTTCCTATTGCTATGCAGTCTCCAGAACTCTTCAAGTTGCAAAATTGAAATTCTATAACTATTACAGAACTCCCCCTTCCTCCCTCTGCTCAGCCCCTGGCAACCCCTATTCTACTTTCTGTGTCGGATTTTGACTAGTCTAGGTACCTCATGTCAGTTGAATCACACAGTATTTGTCTTTTGTGATTAACTCATTTCACTAAGCACATTATCCTCAAGGTTCATCTGTGTTGTAGCATGTGACAGGATTTCTTTCTTTTTTAAGGCTGAATAATACAGTAAGTCCCCTTAAGATGCGAACTTTCAAAGGTGTGAACATGTGTTCGCATGTCCAATCACATAAGTTAGTTCACGTGTCTGGCATATGTTGCCATGTGTGTGCCTCCTCTACAAGTCGTTGTGCTTTTGTGTACTTTACTGTACAGTACTGTATAGAGTACAGCAGTACAGTATCTTTATTTCAAGCTAGATCTGCAAGAGGACGACTTCATTGAACTCCTTGCTGTGTAATATGAGGAGCTTACAAATGAAGACCTGATGGAATTGGAGCCCCTGAGAAAGGATGAAGAGAGACAAGAGGAAGAAGTAACTGAAGAACCGCAGAGATTCATGTTGCAGGAAATGGCAAGGGGATTTTCTTTATTTGAGGAGGCACTGTTAGTTTTTGAGGCACAGGACAGGAACTTAGAATGGTACAGGAAAGTTGCAGCAGCCATTCAGAATGCAGTCCAGTGCTACCACATCATCTATGATGAGAAAAAAAGAGCTGCTCCCCAGGCATCACTGGATCATTTCTTCAGGGGGGTAGAGAGAATTGAACCCAGCAAGGAACCAGAACCTGTGTCATCAACCTCAGGCGTAAGTGAAGTTGTAGCTTGCCTTCCGTCTCCTATTGCTGACGATCCTTCAGCTCTACCATCTCCCACCTCCTCTCCCTCCTCCAGTCAGTAATGCTTCTTGCCTGTTCACTCGATGCCAGCCCTTGTATGCCAGCTGTTGTACTGTACTACTGTACTGTTCAATGTACTGTAAGATTAAAAGTGTTTTCTTAAAAAAAAATTACAGAATTCTAATGAAGAAAAAAAGAAAAACTGATGGCTTCATCAAACTGTTAGCAAAATATAAAGATCAACAAAATTCATTACATGGGGCTGAATGAACTGAGAAGGACGATTATAATTTTTATGAATTAAAAAATATTGCTGGTTCTTTAGTCTTTTGTTTTCCAGATATAAGGAAACCTTTCCTCTTAAGCTATCTCTGACTTACAGAAATTTAGTGAAATATCTTTTTGTGAACAAAGATGAAACATTTCTTTATTCCTCCCTACCTGATTCCTCCAGAATTAAGTGACCTTCAGTGAGTATTTTTATTTTCATGGCAATATAGATATTAGCATGAGTTCACTGATATTCCATTCTCCTCGTAACCCAACACAATTGGATCCATAGGTTATTTTACCAAGGCTTCGACTGGAATGTCATATTTGGGAGAGATGTCCATTGACTCAGATATGACCAGACAACTTTAAGGAACCAAGGTTGACTTTTGGAGCCAATAAAGTTCCTTGAAAAAAATCTGCCTGGTACTTGTTTACAGGATTCACAGCAGCTTTACCAGGTAAGAAGGACACTCCCTGGCAGGTACAGGAACCTCAAGATATAGTGGGTGCTAGAGAAGAGATGAACTAATCTAAATCTGTAGGTATGGAAACCTGATGGCAAGTCTTTGGCTTGGCTTCCTAGCCTCAAGAGACTTTTTAAAAGTTCTCTCTGAGATTCCTTATGAAAACTTCCAGCAAAGCAAGCATAAAAGAGCCTATATGGCAAATCTCCATTCTTGCTGATCTTATGTAAAAACCAGGCCAAGTTTATTGAAATTAGCCTCAATTTGCAAACAAATTAGTCTTATTAGTCTTTATCTTTGATAAAAATTAGAATGTCTACAGAGAGAAAAATTATGTTTCAGTAATACACCTTTAGGGGTATTAGATTCTAGTTCCATTAATTACATTTGAGGTTTCCTTTTCTACCTGTAAACTAACTGGATCCTGAATTCTTCTAGTTTCCTTCAATATCCGGCTACAACTATCCAGACTATCGTTTCCAATTTTTCTCCCACCTTTCTGACTTGAAATCATTGAGAAGTAAAACTTCCCTATTTCCAAAGCCACACAAGGGAGTTCCCTCGTGGTCCAGTGATTAGGACTCGGCACTTTCACCACCGTGGCCCGGGTTCAATCCTTGGTCCGGGAACTAAGATCCTGCAAGCCTCATGGTGCGACCCAAACACACACACACACCCTGCCCCCCAGACACTCACACACACGAAAACCACAAAGCCATGCAAACTAATGTTGGACAACCTGATATAAACTTCAGAGGAATCACCACAACAGCTCACATATAAACAGTCTTCATGCCAGTGGCTGTGTGTGCCACTTAGAAAGATCACCAGAAACATTCAAACTGTAAACCAGGGAAATATGTCATGGTGTCATTGCCTCTCCTCAATCTATCTGAAGATGCTCTGAGCCTGGCATCTAGAAATATTCTCAACTGGCTACCCTCAAAACTCAGAAATTGGTTTACAATTTGATGCAATAATTAACGGTTGTTTTTTCTTTTGTTTCCTTATTAATACCTTATTAATTACCTTATTTCTCACATAATAGAGACCCAACTTTGGAAGCCCAACTGCATTACCATCTCCTAAAATGAGACACAGATGTTTAACTGAACTGATCTACTTTCAATACTATGAGATTCACTGGCATATTGATTATTTTGAATTAAAGTTTGTTAAGAAACAGCTGGTGCAAGGACGACACTCTGACCCTCCTTTGTCCCCTGGAATGCAGGAAATAAATTTCCCATGTGAAAGGTACTCTTCCTGCACCAGGTGAAAAAGAGACATCCTTATCATGAGCGTTAGAGAATCTAGGGCCCAGAAGGCTGTATGAAGAAAACTCATTCCTTCTTCACTAATTTACTACCCCAAGCACAAACCCCTTTGTCTTTTTCATGCTTCACAAATGGATTGTTATATTGTCTAAAAGGTATAAAAGCTGCCTACTCTGGTCACTGTTTTGAGTCTTATATTTTTATTGGGCTCCTGTATGTACAAAATTAAATTTGTTTTTCTCCTATTATTCTGTCTTATGTCTATTTAATCATTAGGCCAGCCAAAGAAACAAGAAGGGAAGAAGGGAAACGTTTTCCCCCCCTACACCTTGATGCTTGTACACACTAATGCCATTTGCCTGTAGAGGTGGAATGGATCCAGGAATTTAATATCATGTTTTGGCATCTTTGTTTTTCTCCCCTCAGAGCCAGAGTCATTACATCAGATGAGATCATTCTAGGGTAAATATAGATGGAAGTTGAGAGGGAATAAGTTCTAACAGCAAGCTAGGAGTAGAGTAAAGCGACACTGCCCATATCTTCCTGCCAATCAGCATGGTTAGTTGGTTAGTTTTCAGGATGGAGCAGTGTCCCCTGGAGCTAAGGTGTCCCCTCAGAAAGCAGAGCCTGAGTCATCAGCCTACCATGCAGGCAGATTTATTTTGGGGAACTTATACCTATGTATGGGACTGGGTAATTGGGAAGAGTGAAATAGGAAAAGAGGGTGTGGCAGGGGTTCAATCCTGTTAGGTGTCCTTTGAGAAGTCATGTAGAATATCTGCCTAAAACATGAAAGAGGGGGGAATACTTATTGCCTGCTGTTCCCTATTTGGCAAGCGACTTTTCACTGCAGTGACAGAGAAACTTTGGTGCAGAAAGCAGAGCTGAGGCGAGGAGCTGTAAGTTCACATCTGCTTGTAGCTGGTTGCTGCAGCAATGACAGCAGGCCTACAAGATGTGAGCATCCTGGATTTTACTCATTGTCAATTCCAAAAGATTCATACCGATTGCAGGGAAAATGGAGTTTCACCACCAAAGCTTCCATTTTAAAGCTTATTCCATTTCATTAACAGTCATCGCTTATGTGGGTTTAAAGATTGTGCACAAAAAACTGGTTTTCCACTTTTGCAAAAGTAATTGGCTTAAAGAGGCACTTGTTCAAACAGGAACATGAATTTGTTTATTGTACTAGACTAAGCATTCCTTTGTGTATAAATATTTCTGGACTTTTGTTGATGAGGATCTCATGAATTCAAATGGCATATGAAGGAGAAAATAGCAATGAAAAAAGAAATCTTTCCTTTTTTACTTCATTTCCAAAAACAAGTGATTTTGATTGTCATCTTCAGGAGTTAAATTCTACATGATCTACAGATGTTGGCTACCCCTTGACATGCTTCATTTTTTTTTTTTTTTTGGTAGCTCCAGTATATAAACTGGTGAATACTTTCATTTATGTCAGTTTGGGGTTGCGTCTGGAAACCATTACAGCAAACACTTTCTGTTTTTCACCAGTTACAAGAAATAGATGAGAGATTTGCACAGCATGATTAATGCTGAAGACAAACAATTTAAGCCTATGAAACATGATGATGTATCCAAAATGGGGCAGCAGATATTTTGGATTTTCATATTTAAACAAATATGAACTCAACGAAAACTTAATTCCCTTTCTAGGAAGCTACCAGGTAAAGCATGCATGTCCACTGATTTCATTGTAGTGGTATTCTACTTGATTTAGAAAAAGAAGTTTTTTAAAAACTTCTGTGTACCCTTCACTCAGTTTCCTCTATTGTACTATTTTACATTACATGGTACATTGGCCAAAGCTAATAAACCAATATTGGCACATTACTACTAATGAAACTCCAGACTTTATTTGAATTTCACCAGTTTTCCCACTTACTATCCTCTTTCTGTTCCAGGATTCAACCCAGGTACCACACTGCACTTAATTGTCTTGTCTCTATACTTTCCTCTGGACTGTGACAGTTTCTTAGTCTTTCCCCAGTTTCATGATTTTGACATTTTCGGAGAATGCTGGTCAGCTATGTAATAGCCCCCAATTTAGGTTTGAAAAATGTTTTTTTTATAGTTGAACTGGGGTTATGAACTTTTGGAAAGAATACCAAAGAGGTGAAGTGACCTTCTCATCACATCATATCAAGGGTACATGATATCAACCTGACATCACATTGATGATATTAACCTTCATCATCATCATTTGGATAAGGGAATGTTTGCCAGATTTCTCTAAGGTAAAGTTACTATTTTTTCAGAATTGGACACTTTAAGAAAATATAACAGGCTATATCAATGCCACAGGAGAGAGTTATGCTGTTAGTGAAACCAAACTATAGAGGTATATGACCATTGTCTGTGTTTGAATTTTAAAATTAAAAAAATTTGAAACATTCAGCTAGTGGAATTATAAACAGATTTTAAAAAATCACTCCTCTCTGGAAATTTTTAACCGTATATCATAGAGCATTTTTATCATAGCACAATCGTTAAAAGACATTCTGTCTGGGTAAGAGTCCCAAGGTTCAATACCTTAGGGAAGTTCCTTAACCTCTCTGCACCTCAGTTTCCTTATTTGTAAGCTTAAAGTACCACAAAGATAATAATAAATACTATCACAGAGATGTTTGGAAGATTGAATGAGTCAATATTTGTATAACTCTTAGAAGAGAGCCTGGAATTTAGCACAAAATGATTGTGCTGCATCTCGGGGTGGGTACAGAGGTTTAATAACTTGCCAATGGTATATGGCAACTAAATAAAGGAAACAGCCTCTTTCATATTTACTCAGAACCCTGTGTGCTCTTCTACTTGGTCAGCTACCATGTTTGTTGAAGAAAAAAGCAAATTTTCAATGACTTGTTAAAGTTAGTTCCATAGACAAAAGTTAAGAGAGATTAGAGGAAAAAATAATCTCTTCATGCCTTTCTTTTATAAACTTTAGAAACTGAGTCTGCATGATTTAGGATTAGAAAACAAAACAACATATCTTAGAACTTTTAAAGACTAACTTTTGTATATTGGGCCAGTTTCCCATGAAATCCAAAAAAAAACAATTGATAACAAGAGGAGAGATCACACAAACTGTCAATTATTCCTGAGCTTGTCACCATATTTTATAGCCTTTAGATTATTTTTCATTTCCTACTGCTTAATACAAATGTGAATATCCCTTTAATTTCCCCGGTGTTTCTCACAGGATCATCCTGAAAAACACTAGAGTATTTTTAAAGACAGTCGTTCATTTTAAAAACCTTTTCCAATAAATAAGGTGGGGAGTCTTTAATTCAAACTCTTTTCTAACAGATGAGGTGATTGAAAGTAAGACTACAAAATAAATCAATGATACGTCTCAAAAGTAAAAACAATGACAACAAAAAACCCAAAACCCAACGTAAATGCATCTCCTAGTAGAGTGTAGCTGTGCCTTCCTTTCAGAAAGCCTGATTCAGAAATTTTTTAAATATAAAGAGAAAAATTGGGGAGTGAACTTTTCCATTAACTATTTTTTTTTTTTTTTTTTTTTTTTGGTTTCTTGGATATAGAAGGATTCACAACAGGTAGAGTTTCTGCTTAGGTGCTGTTGGAAAAAGCTATTTCTATTTTATTTATTTAATAAACATTTATAAGGCATTTAATCCCTGCCGGCTCCCACACACGTTGACTCATTTCTCATGACCACCGTGGGGTAGGCAAAGAAACATTTAACAATGTGCAGGTAATAGGTGGCAACTAAATGCAATCGGCTTCGCTGCAGGCCAGGTGGCTGGCTGCGGGATCCAAGTTCTCCCTCACTGAGCTGAGCTGCCCAGAGCCCGGGCCCTAGACACCCATCCCTGGGCCAGAGGCCATTTCTTTCTCTTCTTCCCACTCCCATTATACTCCATGTCTCCAAGAAGTCTGAATCCAATCCTCTAGATTTAATGTTGAGTCAATGCTAGAGCTCTAAAACTTCTGATGAAAAACTAGTAAAGACATCAGGTGAAGAGACTGAAATTCCTGGTCAGAAAAGAGAGGCATGTCACTGTGTCAAGAAAAAGGAAGACCAACACTGAAGGTCTCCCTTCAGTGAATGGAACAGTGTTTCATGTGTGATTCGATGTTTCATGTTTCATCCGCGCACATCCGGAGTAAGCGTGCTATGCAGCAGGTACCCACTCCCTGGTGTTCATGTGCTATTTTGTCCAAGGACAGAACCAGAAGAGGTGACCCCGACTAGCCCGCCGGCAGCTTCAGCGTGACCACCAGTTCCATATTCTTAGATCAACTCAACCCTCCATACGTGGAAAAGGAGATCTGCAGGGAATTTTGGAATTCCAACATTGCTGAGAGAAGGAATTTCAGCAGGGCCCAAAAAACTAGGTTGTGTTACGGCCCTCAACTTTCACTGAAATTAACCCCGGATTCAACTTTTGACACTGATCCCAGTTCCCACCAAATGGAAAACATAACCAAGATATTCTAAGTGTGATTTGAGAATGTACAACATGAAGAAAAAGCTGAACGTTCTTCTCTGGATTCCGAGATGTCGGCTGTATTTTTGACAGCACTCAGTCCACAGGTATGAAATAAGCAAAATCGAAATTTAGAGAGACAGGATATATAGAGTTAGAGGACAGACAGCTAAGCAAAATCTACCCGCTTACTCCTCTTTAATTCTCCCAGGTCTGATAACTAAAGAAACAGAAATCTCCCTAAAACTGTCCCTCTACCCCTGTGAGGGTCTCACGAATCCGCCCCTAGCGCTTTCCCCGCTCTCCGCCCGGAGACCAGGGGTGGCCAGGCGCCCACGGCCGCACTGGCAGGCGGTAGCCCCGGGGTGGCGGCAACTCACTCCCCCTGCAGGGATTTCGGCTCAGAGACGACACCCCACCCCCACCCCGAAAGCGCGGATTACGCGGGAGGCCCGCGGGGCCGCGCCCTCTTTCCGGACCCGGGAACTACACTTACGTCGGGGAATTTCCCTGGCCCTGGGCTGCCAGCCCCTGTCCGATCGGGATAAAAGAGCTTCGCCCGGCTCGGGGAGCCACAGAATCCGCTCCGCCAGCCCTCCAGCCCGCCTTCCCGCTGCAGAAAGCGACCCTCTGAGCTGAACCCCATGGCCCGCGCCGCGACCCCCGCCGCCGCCCGGCTCCTCCGCGCCGCGATGCTGCTGCTGCTCCTGGTGGCCAATGGCCAGCGCGCAGCAGGTGAGACCCGGCGCCCGGCATCCCCAGGGCGGGACGGGGGCGGGTGGGGGCCCATCCCGGGACAGCCCCCTGACCGAGTCTGTCCTCCCCGCAGGGGCGCCTGTGGTCACCGAACTGCGCTGCCAATGCCTGCAGACCTTGCAGGGGATTCACTTCAAGAACATCCAGAGCGTGAAGGTGACGCCCCCGGGACCCCACTGCGGCCAAACGGAAGTCGTGTAAGTGCTGCCGCTGTTGCTTTGCTTGTCACCCCCGCCGTCCCGACGACCCCACCCCGACCCCCAGCCTGACCTCACGTGGATTCTCCCTTCTCTCTGCAGAGCCACTCTCAAGACTGGTCAGGAAGTTTGTCTCAACCCTGAAGCTCCCATGGTTAAAAAAGTCATCAACAAGATGCTAAACAAGTGAGTTATGGTTTTTATTCACACGTGTGGCTAGAGTCAGGCATCTGCCTCCTGAAAATTATATCAGAGAAACCCAGGATTTAGCTGACGGACTGAAAAACCATTATTCCACAATTAAATTTGCCATTAAGATTATTAATCTGCTCTGTTGCCAGAAGGATATTTTCAGTGCCTTCCATCCTGGCCCCTGACTCTCCCCATTCAAATGAATGTGAGTTAAGCTGCTTTCATTAACATGGACAGTTATGCTGAAAAGCTTTCCACCTGTTTAAAAAACACAGGCATTTTTTTCTCCCAGTTCTTTCTGGACCTCACACCTGAAAATCAGAACCCTGGTTTTCTGCAACATAGGCACTAAAGCTTAGTGGTGAAGAGCTGGGACTTTGCAGTGACACAGTACTGGGTACAAATCTGGGTTCCAGCACCTATTAGCCATGTGACTCAAGGACAATTATTTGGTTTATCTAAGACTTAGTAAAACAAGGAAAACAATAGTAGCTACCAAATCGGTTTGCTCTGTGGCTTAAGTTAGGCCCAGTGGGACAGGTAGAGAGAGTAATCCTGGCCATTTGTCACCCATAGAACCAATAATACTGTAGAGAGCACAGGCCCCACCCTCATTCCTAAATAAGAGTCTCCAAGAGCCTAGAAGCCTCTGCCACACAGAATAGTGGGTTACAGGCAGTAGTCATTTGGTGCCAGGCTGGAAAGACTGGACTCAAATCTCTGGAAACCAGGGAGCAGGACAGGAGAAGAGTGCTGTGCAGTCAGCTTTCTGAAGCAGCTAGTAAGGAAGACCTTTTCTCCTTACAGGGACAGCTCCAACTGACCAGGGGGAAGGAGAAAACTCCTCGATGGCTGTTCCTGAAGTAGGCCCTGCCCTTACAGGGATCAAAGAGGAAAAAGAGAAATCGCCAGCTCCTGAGGCCACCTGGATCGGGCTTAATATGTTTGAACATCTCTTAGGAGGGTTCTCCCACTTATTTATTTACTTTATTTATTTATGTGTTGCTTGGTTTTCGAAGACTCTGTTAATATTTACATGTAACATAATTAAGGATGTGATTGACTCTACTTGCACATCGTATCATTAATTTCATTATTTATTTTATGAAAAAAAACCCCAGGTAATTTAGTCCTGATTCTTATCTAGTTTGAAGTAGAAGGGTTGCAAATATTCTTCAGTCATTAAACTAATATTTCTGAGGAGCCCACAGCATGCCAGCCCCTGTGACAGAGACTGGGGCATCCAAACAAATAGTGAGGTCATTGTCAGCATGGGGGGATGTATGTGTACATCTATTTTTGTAAATGTTTAAAAGAATGTTAGTTATTATTTATTGAAATGATTTCACAATATGTGGTCAGCATTTCTCATGTTGACGCTTAAAAACTACAATGTTCTAAATATCCTTTGGACATTTTATGTCTTTCTTGTAAGGCATAATGCCTTGTTAGTGTTAATTATGCAGCGCTTTTCTATATCTTACAAAAGAGAAGTTTAAATATTTATTGATTTACAAAGAACATGAAAATAAAGTATTTCAACTAAACAAGTTTTGTTTCATTTTTTTGAGGAAAAAAGGTCTATCTTTACTAGATAATCTGATGATTTACATCAATGTTTCCCAACTTCTTTTTCTCCTCCTGGGCATTCATTTGCTGCACAGATAAATCAAACTATAAGTTACACATAATTTCATCTGGTGATAGCTGTCACTCCCCTTGGCTCTCATCTACTCAAGAATGTACTTTTCTGGGGCTTCCCTGGTGGTGCAGTGGTTGAGAGTCCGCCTGCCGATGCAGGGGACACGGGTTCGTGCCCCGGTCCGGGAAGATCCCACATGCCCTGGAGCGGCTGGGCCCATGAGCCATGGCCGTTGAGCCTGCGCGTCCAGAGCCTGTGCTCCGCAACGGGAGAGGCCACAACAGTGAGAGGCCCACGTACCGCAAAAAAAAAAAAAAAAAGAATGTACTTTTCCAAACTGTGCACTGGCCCCTCCCCCTCCTGTGAGAGTCACTATGGTAATATATTGTTGTTTTTTTATAAGGAGTTCCTTGCTACCTTGTTACTCAAGTATACCTCTTAAAAAATTCTTTCTTTTTTTTTTTTTTGCTTTTTAATTTTTTTAACATCTTTATTGGACTATAATTGCTTTACATTGTTGTGTTAGTTTCTGCTGTATAACAAAGTGAATCAGCTATACGTATAAATATATCCCATATCCCATCCCTCTTGCATCTCCCTCCCACCCTCCCTATCCCACCCCTCTAGGTGGTCACAAAGCACCCAGCTGATCTCCCCGTGTGATGCGGCTGCTTCCCACTAGCTATCTATTTTACATTTGGTAGTGTATATATGTCCATGCCATGCTCTCACTTCATCCCAGCTTACCCTTCCCCCTCCCCGTGTCCTCAAGCCCATTTTCTATGTCTGCGTCTTTATTCCTGTCCTGCCCCTAGGTTCTTCAGAACGATTTTATTTTAGATGCCGTATATATGTGTCAGCATATGGTATTTGTTTTTCTCTTTCTGACTTACTTCACTCTGTATGACAGACTCTAGGTCCATCCACCTCACTACAAATAACTCAATTTCATTTCTTTTTATAGCTGAGTAATATTCCATTGTATATATGTGCCACATCTTCTTTATCCATTCATCTGTCGATGGACACTTAGGTTGCTTCCATGTCCTGGCTATTGTAAATAGAGCTGCAATGAACATTGTGGTACATGACTCTTTTTGAATTATAGTTTTCTCAGGGTATATGCCCAGTAGTGGGATTGCTGTGTCATATGGTAGTTCTATTTTTAGTTTTTTAAGGAACCTCCATACTGTTGTCCATAGTGGCTGTATCAATTTACATTCCCACCAACAGTGCAAGAGGGTTCCCTTTTCTCCACACCCTCTCCAGCATTTATTGTTTGTAGATTTTTTGATCATGGCCATTCTGACTGGTGTGAGGTGATACCTCGTTGTAGCCTTGATTTGCATTTCTCTAGTGATGTTGAGCATTCTTTCATGTGTTTGTCGGCTGTCTGTATATCTTCTTTGCAGAAAGGTCTATTTAGGTCTTCTGCCCATTTTTGGATGGGTTGTTTGTTTTTTTGATATTGAGCTGCATGAGCTGCTTGTATATTTTGGAGATTAATCCTGTCAGTTGCTTCATTTGCAAATATTTTCTCCCATTCTGAGGGTTGTCTTTTCATCTTGTTTATGGTTTCCTTTGCTGTGCAAAAGCTTTTAAGTTTCATTAGGTCCCATTTGTTTATTTTTGTTTTTATTTCCATTTCTCTAGGAGATGAGTCAAAAAGGATCTTGCTGGGATTTATGTCAAAGAGTGTTCTGCCTATGTTTTCCTCTAAGAGTTTTATAGTGTCTGGCCTTCCATTATGTCTTTAATCCATTTTGAGTTTATTTTTGTGTATGGTGTTAGGGAGTGTTTTAATTTCCTTCTTTTATATGTAGCTGTCCAGTTTTCCCAGCACCACTTATTGAAGAGGCTGTCTTTTCTCCACTGTATATTCTTGCCTCCTTTATCAAAGATAAGGTGACCATATGTGCGTGGGTTTATCTCTGGGCTTTCTATCCTGTTCCATTGATCTATATTTCTGTTTTTGTGCCAGTACCATACTGTCTTGATTACTGTAGCTTTGTAGTATAGTCTGAAGTCAGGGAGCCTGATTAACATTTTCATTCTTGTAGCTATCTTAACAAGAACTCTCATTTCATTGCTTTTGCTATAGCATTTTTCAAAGAATTGTTAACATTTTAATGAAACTGATGGTGAAATGGTGATAAAGAGACTTTTTCTTCAAAACTCAAGTAATTTGTGTCATCAATAGAAGAAATGAGTGGCTGATTAGTCAATCCATAAAAACATCTAATTGATATTTTGGTTCAATTTTGTAACCTTCATTTATAAGTAACTACAAGTGAGTTTAAGTTTATCCCAACCCTTTTTGCCAGTTTATCAAATACAGTAGAATGGTTTTAAGATTTGAATGTGTTAGTTCCCATGCTTCCTGGTGCAATTTTAGGGAACCTGATGGATTGTTTAGCCTGAGAAAGCCCCCTAGAACTTGGTCTTCAACATTGTCCCAGGATAACTGCAGTACACCACGTTTCCAAGACAGAAACAAAGTTGTTACGTCACGTGAAGGAAGATCCCTTTATGTGTTGCTTGGTTTTCAATGATTCTATGTTAATATTTACATGTAACATAATTAAGGATGTGATTGAATCTCCTTGCACATCATATAATTAATTTTATTATTTATTTTATTAAAAAACCCAAGTTAATTTAGTCCTGATTCTTATTTAAAAGAAACCACACTCCAAACCTGAAAAGGAACAATGTTTGTGGATGTGTGGGGTGTGTGTTTTCTCTGATTCAGGACTCATTCAGGAAATCCTAAGCCCTAGGTAAAGGCCTTCAGCAGAGGCAACAAGGTGAGGCTGGCATCCTGAATACTTGAGATCAAGTTCAGGCTTGCTCCAAGTAGCTGGGTAAATAAGGGCTCTAAGTAGCAAAATACAACCTTTATTTCACACTTTAAAAAGTTAAAAATGATAATCTCTTCATAATTCCAATGTATTGATTATGATCGAGATGAGAAGGAAGAAACTTTGTGAATTACAGAGTAAATAAATGTAAACTATCTAGGCACTCCATAAATGCTGGTATTCACTCACTAACCCCAAGTCAGAGGACATGGGAAAATGTTTACAAGTGGGACCCAGAGGGTTCAGTTAAGACCCCACACCTAAGACCAGTCCTTACCCTCAAACACGGAGTTTGCTATATTGGCCTTGTCTTGTCAATACAGAACATGCAGCTTAAAAAGGAGAAATATGTTTCTGTTCACATGGTCATTAAAGGCAAACGTTTCAAAGAATCAGATATACTTTGGAGTAAATTCCAGCTCTATCAGTTGTGGACTGAGTGTTCTTGGGCAAGTTCCTTGACCTAACTTTATTTTCCTTTCTATACAATAAAGGTAATAACAAAATACCCTTTCTGAAGTTGTGCAAGGATTTAAATGTTATCAATGTCTCCAGGAATCTGCCATTGGTCCTCAAGCCAGCTCCATGGGTGTTGTCTCAGTCTCAGTCCTGGACCAGGTGGATATGTAGTGTAGTTTTCACACCAAATTTCCCTGAGACTTTCCTAGTATAAGGCAGTTCCCTTTGGACATGTTATGGCAGGAAGTGAAAAGGCATGTGAGGTAG
The DNA here is from genome assembly GCF_949752795.1 of Hyperoodon ampullatus. Lineage (NCBI taxonomy): Eukaryota > Metazoa > Chordata > Mammalia > Artiodactyla > Ziphiidae > Hyperoodon > Hyperoodon ampullatus. The sequence continues at coordinate 50,799,009 of NC_136914.1, read as the reverse complement.
TGGTCATAGGATGAAGTAAGTAGGAAAAGAATATTATGTGTCACATCACAACTTTGAGAGATCAACAGTGGGAAACAGCAATGGCAACAGTGACTGAGATTTCCTGAGCAATGTTACTAAATGAGCTAGAGCTGGAGAGGAGAAAATATGGCTTACCCCATTTTGTCATTGTGAGTCCTTCTTTGTGAGTCATATTGAGATATCCTCTTGGGACTTCCTGAAGTAACTGGAGAAACACTGGGAGATGGCAGAGGTGGCAGACCTGCAATAGCACAATGGAGGCAATCCAGAATCACAGATGCTGCTATTTCTCCTTTCTGTGACGACTCATACAAATAACAAGGGGAAGGGCTCATCTTGTCTTCACTGTTGGTGCCCCACGCATATCCCCTGTGCTTACTGATGAGTTCTGAAGTTGCAATGGGCAACATCTATATATGCTAGTGGCTTCTCAACTCAAGCTCCTCTCTCCTGCTTCTTTTCCTGGGAGCTTTCTCCATTTGGGGGTATAGAGGCAGGAATGGCAGAGGAGTTTTCTCAGCTCACAGGTGGGATGGCCTGTCATGAGACAACTCTCACTGAAGGTCAGGAGTTAGCGGATGTGTATTCTATTTTCTAGTTGGACATTTCTAGAAGTTACACTACATATATATACTTTCCACTTCTCTCTTCATTATGTTCATATTTTCTTTTAAATGCTTTAGCATATTTATAATAGCTATTTTAAAATTCTTGTCTATTAATTCTATAATTCTGTCATTTCTGAGTCTATTACCTGAATTTCCCTCCTGGCTATGGGTTATGATTTTCTACTTCTCAGCATGTGTAGTAATTTTTGATTGGGTGAAGGAAAATTGAATATTCTATTGTGCAGCATCAAGATTTTGTTTTCTTCTTTTGGAGTTTTAGTCTCTGTTCTGGCGAGCAGTTAAGTTATTGGAGTATCAGCTTGATCTTTTTGAGGCTTGTTTTTAAGCTTTATCAGTGTGGTCTAGAGAGAATTCTTTGTTTTAGGGTTCACTTAACTGTACTGCTAAGTCATGCCTCTTCTTTATCTCTACTGAATGCCCTGAGTGCTCACAAGATCTCTCCACTCTAACAAGTCAGATCTCAAGTATCTCCCCACCTCATAAGAGGTCTGAGAATTGCTCAGCCTAAACATCTCTGGACATCCTTTCCCTGACCATATGTGACTTACTGTTGATCAAAGAGACCCAACAGAAGTTCAATGTCGATTTCCAGAGCTCTATTTTCTTTAGCAAACTCATTAATAACTATCATGATGTCCTGAGCCTATTTTTTAAGTTTTGGAAAACTGAATTATTTTGAGTCTTTAAATATTTGGTTATTTTATCTTTGTTTCCTTCCTTATTATCATCATAATATCTAAGCACGTTGATAACATAGTATTTTGTTATCTCTACTTGGTACAGAAGAAAAATGAGACTCAAAGATATTAAGGTTGTGTCTGAATAGTGTTTCTAACTTATTTTCAGCATTTTGGTTTGTATAAAGGCCAAGATCTGATGAGTCAATTGAATGCTGTCAAGTTATTGTTACTTATCTCATTTTAAGATCGAAATAATTTTTTCCCACTTTCTTAATACGCCAAGACTGTTGTCTTAGTCCATCTGGGCTGCTCCAACAAAATATCACAGACTGGGTGGCTTATGAACAAAAGATAATTATTTCACACAGTTCTTGAGCCTGGAAGTCCAAGGTCAGGTAGCCAGCATGGTTGGGTGAAGTCTCTCTTCTGGGTTGTATCCTCACATGACAGAAGGGATGAGACAGCCCTATGGGGTCTCTTTTATGAGGGCACTAATCCCATTAACGAGGGCCCCGCATTTATAACCTAATCACCTCCCAAATACCCCCACCTCCTAACACCATCACATTAGGGGTTAGGATTCCAACATGTGAATTTTGGAGGAGATACAAACATTCAGACCATAGCAGCCCTTCATGAAGCTATGCCTCTTTGTACATTTCTCTGTCATAAATGTTTGTCAGCCTTTTGTTAATATGAGCTTCTTTCATCTTTAACAACTCCAGTGTTGCCTCCTCTGTAAAGTCTTTCCTGGCTCTGCAGGGGAGGTCCTCCCTGCTCTGTCTCCAGGGTGCCTATATATTATAGATCACCATCTAGTTTAATCTGCTTACATGTCTGCCTCTCCACACAGACTATGAACTTCTCAAGAGCAGAAACTCAATTTTTATTCTTTAAATACTTAGTGTCCAGCAAAGGCCCTGGCATGTAATGGATGTTCAGTGAGAATTGGCAAAAGAGAAGACATTATTTAGAATAAGTTTACCTCAGACTATATCAGCCCTCAGCAATCACTGATTCTTCAGTTAAATGTTGTTATGGGTTGAACGGTGTTCCCCCCACTCCCACCCCCCAAAGTCATAGGTTAAAATTCTAACGCCCAGTACCTCATTTAGGGATAGTGTCTTCACAGAGGTAATCAAACTAAAGTCAGGTCATTGGGGTGGGTTATCCAATATGACTGGTGTCCTCACAAAAAGGGGAAATTTGGAGTTGGATGTGTGCACAGGGAGAACAGCATGTGAAGATCAAGACGACCATCTACAAGCCAAGGAAAGACACACTTGGAACAGCTCCTGCCCTCATAGATCTAAGATAGAACTACCTTGCCAACACCTTGATTTTGGACTTCTAGACTCCAGAACTGTGAGACAAAAAATTTCTGTTGTTTAAGCCGCCCAGTCTGTGTTATTTTGTTATGGCAGCCCCAGGAAACTGAAACAAATGCTTTGGTGTTTGGTTTGTTAATGCCAAAAAAAAAAAAAAAATGTGGTCAGTATAGGATAATTAAGGTCATTTATAAAACTGCTTAAGGGAAAAAACTGAAGCTCATAATCCACTTTTAGTTAATTCAGCTTCAAGCAAACTGAAGCTGCTACCTTCAAACCAGTAGTAAACTGTAGTTTGCTGTTCTTGACAGGACAAGGGTTATTGTAGTCTGAACTTCATTCAGTATCTTTATAGGTTACCTATATTGTAAGTGTAGTTAGAGCTTGGAAGATTCTATTATAACCTTGAGTGGTATTATGCAAACAGGCACAAAAGCCAAAAGCAAATACTTGCTGAGGAAAAGCATCTTCATTTCCTACATTGTACAAATTGAAAAGATGTATAGACATTTTTAAAAATTCCATTCTGTAAGTTACTAACTGCAACTGGCACTGAACCCTTCACAATTATACAGTTTCATGCTCAGGAGATAAAGGGTTAATTTCTCTGTTCAATGAATTCATCTCATCATGCCCCAAACCCCCCAATTAAAACAAAGCTTGAAAAACAAACCCAGCTTCCTTATTGGCTTGTAAGTGACAAACATGCCACTTGATAAGCTGCTCCTTTTATTCTTCAGTGGAAAAAGAGTGCAAGAACAACAAAAATTACCAAGGGTTACAGAGAGCACGTAAAAGAGGGCTGCAGTATTGATTCCACCGTTCAGACAAGGATCAAGATCAAGCACAGACATAGCTACTGAGAGCTCACAAATACTCCTCCTGCTGGCTGTCCTTGTCCTGGGCATCTCTGGTAAGGCAACTATGGCTTTTATCTTTTCCTCCTAGGCACTGGGAAAATTCATAAAAGTTTCCAGATCTAATGAGATTGAATCTGGTATTAATGCAAAATATAGAAACAATAAAATTAAAACCCAAGCAGAACACAGATTTAGATTATGGAATATCAAAGAATTTCTTGTTGAATTAAATTGTAAAAATCTGTTGAACTTCCTAGAAATACCTGACCATAAGGTCCTTATCTCTTATTAGAGATAATAGCAACATTAGTGAAAATACATTTAGGGAGTTTAGAAATTTAGGCAGATAGAAATTGCTACCTTCAACTGATAGAATTCACATAAAACCTTGGTGTTTAAAACGTTTTATAGAAGGCAATCAAGTTGATTTTACCATTAAACAAGTTATCTTATTAACCATACATACTTTTAAGCAATAAGTTGTTGGTCAAACATAGTAGATGCTCAGTAAGGTTCATTGATCATAATAATAGCAGACGATTAGACTTGTGTGATTGTCTCCCTAAATATTTCTGACAGTATTTGGTGAATTGAGTGTCCTGCTGCATTGATTTCATATTTCAAGTAAAGAATTAAGCCTCATGGCAGTCTTTGTTCCTAGTGTTTTGCTCTTCTTTTCTCACACAGCTGATCCCTGTGAGAGCCAAGAGTTGTGATGCCAGTGTATTCAGACACAGTCTGACTTTATTTCTCCCAAATTCATTGCAAAAGTCCAGGTGATACCTGAAGGTGCTTAGTGCAATAGGAAAGAAATCATGTAAGTAGTGAAGATGTGGGGGGTTAATGGAAGCCTCTAGTACTATTTTTTTGTAAACTTTTCCCCCAGTTTTATTGAAATATAATTGGCATACATCACTGTATAAGTTTAAGGTGTACTGCATAATGGTTTGAATTACATATTTTGTGAAATAATTACTGAATAAGTTTAGTTAGCATCCCTCATCTCATAGATATAATTAAAAAAAGAAAAAAATGTTTTACATTGTGATGAGCACTCAAGATCTACTCTCTTAATAACTTTATATATAAAATACATATATAAAAATATATAAAATACATCATTGTTAACTCTAGTCATTATGTTGTACATTATAGCCCTAGTATTTATTTACCTTAAAACTGAAAGTTTGTGTTTTTTTTTTTTTTTTGAAGATGTTGGGGGTAGGAGTTTTTATTAATTAATTTATTTATTTTTGCTGTGTTGGGTCTTCATTTCTGTGCAAGGGCTTTCTCTAGTTGTGGCAAGTGGGGGCCATTCTTCATCGCAGTGCGCAGGCCTCTCACTATCGTGGCCTCTCCCGTTGCAGAGCACAGGTTCCAGATGCACAGGCTCAGTAGTTGTGGCTCACGGGCTTAGTTGCTCCACGGCATGTGGGATCTTCCCAGACCAGCGTTCAAACCCGTGTCCCCTGCATTAGCAGGCAGATTCTCAACCACTGAGCCACCAGGGAAGCGCCTGGAAGTTTGTGTGTTTTGACCACTTTCGTCTAATTCCCCCTTCCCCAATTCCCTGCTTCTGGTAACCACAAATGTGATTTTTTTCTATTATTTTGTTTAGATTTTATAAATGAGTGAAATCGTACAGTATTTGTCTTTCTTGGACTTATTTCATTTAGTGTAATGCCCTTAAGGTCCATCTCTGTTGTCATAAATGGCAGGACTTCTCCATTATTTATGGCTAAATAATATTCCATTGCATATATATATGTGTGTATATATCATCCCTGTCTGGACACTTAGGTTGTTTCCATGTCTTGGCTATTGTAAATAATGCTTCTGTGAACATGAAACTTCCTTCTGAGTTAGTGTTTTCATTTCCTTTGCATATATTCCCGGAAGAGAAATTGCTGGATCATATGGTGGCTGTATTTTTAATTTTTTGAGGGTCCTTCATATACTGTTTTCCATAGTGGCCACACCAATTTACAATCCCACAAGAAGTGCACAAGAGTTCCCTTTTCTCCACATGCTCACTAGCATTTGTTAGCTCTTATCTTTTTCATTATGGCCATTCTAATAGGTGTGAGGTGATATCTCATCGCAGTTTTTTTTTTTTTTTTTTTTTTTGCGGTACGTGGGCCTCTCACCGCTGTGGCCTCTCCTGTTGCGGAGCACAGGCTCCGGATGCGCAGGCTCAGCAGCCATGGCTCACCGGCCCAGCCGCTCTGCGGCATGTGGGATCCTCCCGGACTGGGGCACGAACCCGTGTCCCCTGCATCGGCAGGTGGACTCTCAACCTCTGCGCCACCAGGGAAGCCCTCATTGCAGTTTTGATTTGCATTTCCCTAATGACTAGTAATGTTGAGCATTTTTTCATGTATCTGTTGACCATTTATATATTTTCTTTGGAAAAATGTCTATTCAGGTCTTTTGCAGTACTGAGCTTTTCAAAGCTGCCATTTTCTTACAAAATGTGCTAGACTGAGAATACAGGAACTGCTGAGCATTATCCCTGCAGAGTATAGGAAGACAACTGCCCAGTGTTTATGCTCTCATTTCTGAAAACATACTTTACTCTTTCCAAAAAACAAAATGTTCTCAAATGGGAACATGGTTAGGAAATGAATTGCTCTGATTAAACCTTGAATTCAATAAACGCATACAGTAAACAAGGATATATGGTCCTCAGTAAGGAATCATGGATAATTCTTGATTGTCTGGAAATCTCTCTGTTACATACTTGGATACAAAATAAGTTCAATATGGCCTAGTGGCACTAGAGGCTGACTTGACAACTTTCTGAAGCAACAGCCTACAAATACAGAGCTTAGAGGCTGTGGAGAATCCTTCTGCATTTTATTGAAACAGCTTGTTGTGAACTATATTATACGTACTGTTTTAGCTGTTCATTGCTAAGTAACAAATTTCTGCAATTTAGTGGCTTAAAATAAACCTATCTATTATCTCACAGTTCTATAGGTCAGCAGTCCAGGTGGCTTGACTAGATTATCTGCTTTTCTTTTTTTAATTGAGATATACATATAACATTGTATAAGATTAAGATGTACACCATGTTTGTTTGATACATTTATATTTTGCAATATGATTACCACCATGGTATTAGTTAACCCCTCTATCACATCACAATTATTATTATTATTATTATTATTATTATTATTATTATTATTATAGTGAGAACTGCTTAGGGTTTCCAAGACAAAAGTCCAGGTGTCAGCTGGGCTGAAGTTTCATCGGAGGCTCTGGAGATGAATCCGTTCTCAAGAGTATTTATGTTGTTGGCTACATTCAGTTCTTTGCCGTTGTAAGATTGAGGTATCCTATTCTTACTTGTTGTTGGCTCAGGGCTACTCTCAGTTCCTAGAGGTTGCTTTTATATATTCCTTGCATTGAATGGATCTCATGCTTTAAATCTCCCTGATTCCCCTTCTGCTGCCAGCAGAGAACTTTTAGGAACCACGCAGTTACTCTAGGCCCACCTGGATAATTACTCTTTGGTTTAATTTAGCTAACTGAGTAGTAACCTTAATTACATCTGCAAAATCCCTTTTGCCATGTAATGTGACATAACCATGAGTGTAATATCTCATCATGTTCACACTCCTGGGGATTAGGGAGGGAAACCTGGTGAGCCTTCTTAGGATTCCACCTAGCACACATACAAAAGAGTGTATGAATACATATACAAACAGTTCAAAGATCAGTAATAGAATAAAAACCCACTTACTTGCTGCCCAGGCAAAAATCTGGAATGTAATCAGTATATCAGGGCATCCCGCATGTGAAACTTCTATTATGGGCTGAATTGCTCTCCCTAAATTCATATGTTGAAGTCCTAACTTTCAATACCTTAGAAATGTGACTGTTTGGAGGTAAGACCTTAAAAAAATAATTAAGGTTCGGGCTTCCCTGGTGGTGCAGTGGTTGAGAGTCCGCCTGCCGATGCAGGGGACGCAGGTTCGTGCCCCGGTCCAGGAAGATCCCACATGCAGCAGAGCGGCTGGGCCCGTGAGCCATGGCCGTTGAGCCTGCGCGTCTGGAGCCTGTGCTCCGCAACGGGAGAGGCCACAACAGTGAGAGACCCGCGTACCGCAAAAAAAAAAAAAAAAAAAAAAAAATTAAGGTTGAATGAGGTCATAATGTTGGCCCTAATCCAATATGACTGGTGTCCTTCTAAGAAGAGGGAGAGACACCAAGAATGTGCACGCACAGAGAAAATGTCCTATGATGACACAGTGAGAAGGAGGTCATCTGTGAGCCAAGGCAAGAGGCCTCAGAAGAAACCAGGTCTGCCAACATTTGATCTTAAACTTCCAGCCTCCATAATCATAAGACAATACATTTCTGTTGTTTAAGCCACCCAGTCTATGGTATATTGTTATGACCACCCTGACAAACTAATACACCTCCCAAATCATATATTCTCCTCCCTCCAAGAAGTAAGTACTATTTTGAACTGTGTTGTTTCTTGATATTTTTTTAAATCTTTTTATTATTTATTTATATATTTTGGCCACGTCTTGCGGCATGTGGGATCTTAGTTCCCCAACCAGGGATCGAACCTGCACCCCTTGCAGTGGAAGTGCAGAGTCTTAACCACTGGACCACTGGGCAAGTCCCCTGTTTCTTGATTAAAAAAAAAAGTTTTATCACCTATGAAGCTTAAAATAATTATTACTTATTTCGCCTGTGTTACGGACTAAATGTGTTCCTCCCTGCTAAATTTATATGTTGAAATCCTAATCCCCATTGTGTTGGGGCCTTTGGGAGCTGGTTAATTAGAGCCCTCATCAGTGGAATTTGTGCTCTTATAAAAGAGACCCCAGAGAGCTCTCTCACACTTCTACCATGTGAGGACACAGCAAGAAAATGGCCGTATAAACCAGAAAGTGAGTCCTCACCAGACACCAAATGTGCCAGCACTTTGATCTTGGATTTCCCAGTCTCCAGAATCATGCAAAGTAAGTCTTTGTTGTTTAAGCCACCCAGCCTATGGTATTTATGCTATAGCAACTGGAATGGACTAAGACAGCCTGCTTTTGAACTCCAGGTCAATGGAATCTTGCTAAATGTATTCTTCTGTGACTTGCTTCTATTATTCAACATTTTATTCTGCAGTACATGAATTTTGATGTGTTTAGCTGTAGTTCGTTCAATTTAAGTGCTACTTAGTATTTTATTATAGGAATACTAAATCAATAAATGCAATTTAGTTACCTAATCCACCATTGGTGCACAGATTTTTTACATTATCAATATTTTTTGTATGTCTCCTGCGTCAGGTATATGAGAGTTTCCCTAGGAATTACCTGCTGGGTTTAGGGTTTGCACATCTTCAACCTTACTAGGTAAATGCCACACTGCATTACAAAGTAATTGTGCCAGCTGACATTCCTTCCTACATGAAATCATCTGTTGCTTCATATACTGGCCAACACCTGGTATTGTTAACCTGCAGGGTATGTAATGGTACTTTTAATTGTTCTTTTAATTTCCATTTTTCTATTATTAATGAGGATGAATATTTTTCATATATTTATGAGCGTTTTGGTTCCCTCTTTTGTGAATTCCTATTAATTCTCTTTGTTTTTCCAATGTGAATACCATATTTTCCCTATTGCCTTACAGGTGTTCTTTACACATTCTGGATATTAAACCCTCATCATATTTATGGATAGCAAAGCTCATTTTCCAATCTGTGGTTCATATTTTCATTCTTTCTGTGGTGTCTTTTCAATTAATATAAAGTTATGTTTTTAATGTACTTGAGATTAACAGTATTCTCTCTTCTGGTTAGCACTTTTAGTGTCTTATTTCAAAAAAACTTCACAGAGTTCCTAAAATATTCTTCTGTATTGTCTTCTAAAATTTTTTATAGTTTTTTCCTTTGTATTTAAGGCTTTAGTCCACCTGGAATTGATTTTTGCATATGATGTGAGGGAATTATCCAATTTTATTTTATTTTTCTATGTGGTTCATCAAGTGTGTCAGCACTACTTATTAAAATATCATCATTTTCTCACTGATCCACAATGCTACTTCTTTTTGATCCTATTGTAAAGGATAGCCTTATAAAATTTCACATTTCAGTTGTTATTAGCATTTAGACATAAAATTTTGCATTGATTTTTTAACCATCAACCCTTTACTCATGTAGTCACATCATTTGGGAATAATGGCAGTTTAGTTTTCTCCTTTGGAGACCTTATGACTCTTTCTAGTTTTGCTGAGATGGCTGTGGTGATAGCAGGCACCCTTGTCTTGGGAATATTTTCAAGTTTTCACTGTTATGTGTGATGTTTTATGTCTATCCTTGTATTGGTAATTTACTTAGGAATTATAATTATGTTATTATCATTATAATTTTTATTATGATCTGGTCCTCATTCAATGAACCTCAGAGGGGTAAAGCTTTGCTGTCCTGTGAAATGCAGTTGAAAACTACAGAATTAATTTAAATAACTAATTGATGCTCTCCGTCTCTCTCCTGATAATAAATGAGGCTTTAATGAGGTCCTAAAAGCTAACCAAATTAGCAGAGGTATAATGATAAAGAGTACATAGTAAGTGGTTGATAACTGACAGCCTGGAATATACCCTCCATATGCAGATTTTCCAGAGTCTGGCACTATATCTTGTACATCTAAGTCCAATAAATTTTCACTGATTGTCAGCTGATATCTCAAAAGAGTCTAAGAAATTTATCTTCTAGTTGATTTTTTTAAAAGTTTGTTATGTACACTGATATGACTAAAAGTCATATTCTAAATAATAATAGATTAATTTAGCTTGAGAAATCTGTGTGTTCATTTTAAGCATATGAATTTCATGGTACAGAAATGTAATGAATAAATTTAAAGTGTTATAAAATTAAATAGTTATTATTTAACCAAAACACTTTTCTTTTCAGAGTCACATTGAAAGATGGAAAATTAATTTGTTTAGGTCCTGACACTGAGTGTGTGATGACTATTATCAAAAAGATTATGGACAGGTATAATTATCTTTTAATTAAATATATATTTAGAAATATATGCAGACTCTGCCACAGATCAGAATAAAATTACAGTAAGACTAGAATAAGTCTATACCAGAAAATCCAAAAGTGTAGTCCCAAGACCAGCAGAATTATCATCACCTGGCAACTTGTTAGAAATCCTAATTCACAGGCCTCATTTCAGAAACTCTGGGGATGAGCCCAAGAGTCTATGTTTTAACAAGCCTTCCAGGTAATTCTGATGCACTCCCGAGTTTGAGAACAATTGGTTCAAACCTATTTAACATGATATCCAAGTTGACCTATTTATAAATATCTCCATTGAATATAAAAGTGATTTAAAATTACTAGAAGCTCTCTTACAGAAACCAACCAGGCAAGCAATAGACCCATTTGATGAAAGAAATTTTAAGAAGAAAAAAATTCTCCCACTTTGAAAAAAACTATTTTTGGCACATCTAGAAACTAAACTCCAAATAGAATTTTCATATTGGTGGATGGAGAAGATATAGGCAGATGATATGGGATAAAGACATGCAGGTGATTATGGGAGTGTATTTGGATTAACTTCTGAATAAAACACCCAAACTAGGTTTTTAAAAAAATTCTTAAGTCATAGCAGTGTGTAAGACCACTTATAATGGAAAAACTTATAATGGTGACCATTTTTAATAGAAGAGCTAAATTCTGTGGGTTTTTAATTTAAAAATAAAAAGGAAAATAAATTAATGGTATGTGGAAGTTGTGATTTACCTGAAAGTCACCTTGGCAGTTGAGTGGTGTAAGGTGGTGAGACGAAGTTGGGTTTTTTAATCCTATAGCTATGGTTTAGTGTTCCACATCCTCAGCTCTAAGTTATGTCATTTTCAATAATTCACTTAACATTGAGATTTACATGCTTTCACTTGTTCTTACTTTGTTCTATCATTGGAGAAGTAGAGATAAAACATGTAAAATGTTTAATTATGGCCATTATTATTTTTTAACTTACTAAATACATAGGAGTTTTCTTTACTATTTAGGTACTTTTTTTCTTACAAGGGACCACCAGTGGGTAATACTGTGTATGTGTATAGTTACATATCACTCTCCTTGTATTGTAGGGCCCCTAACTGATGACCACACAAGGAACATTACATTCTATGGGTCTCAAGAGCTCTTGGTATCATAATGAACTTGGACATCCTCCAGAGTTTTCTATGAAAATAACACTGATTTATGCTAATTTAGGAGTGGATTGAATTGCTTTCTCCCTCTACTCATTCTGGCGACTTAAACATTGTTTTCAGGCAGGTGATTGGCTACTTGTGAGAGGAGTAATGGGAGGAGAGGTAATAAAATTTCCATTACGTAGGAAGGATAATCTCCTGAACTCACACAGTAGGTGAAAGAGTTCCCTGTTAGGCTCAATATGTCTTAACAGATTCTACCTTCTCCATGATATCCCCTACCATCCTTAGTCCACTTAACTTCCTAGTTGACTCTGGCATTTTATCACTGTTTTTCTCTCTACCTCTTCCTTTTATATCATCTTTAATGACATCAGTATGTTTCTTTATTAACTTATCATCACTGTGGTCTCTCGATGCTCAACCTTTTGCATCCCAAAGGCTGTAAACCTCCGCCCTATTTTAGTCACCTATGACTTTGGATCTCAGAATAAAGTAAGGTTGTTTACCTACAGTCTTCAAAACTGAAATTCTTCTTTTAGGGGAATTTTCCTTTATTATAATGTCTGAAGTAAGTATGCATTTAGGGGGTGTCATACAGTTGTATAACAGAATTGTCTTAAATTTTAATAATTTATTTTTAAATAAAGCAAACTTAATAGATCATCAGCCTAATTACATCAACCAAGAGTAGAACTGATCCATCCTAGGAAATGGTAAAGTTGTCCTCTGGGATGAGAAGAGGGAGGGATCTTAAGACCATCAAGATCCAGGGAAGATTGCAAGGATGCTGCCTCAGAAAGAAAAAAAAATGTGTCAACCGATGAGTGATGTTCTCATGGAGCCAATGAATAAGAATGCTGCTTCAGAAAGTGTCTTAGTCAGCTGGGGCTGCTATAACAAATTACCATGGACTGGGTGGCTTAAACAACATTTATTTCCCACAGTTCAAGGTCAGGGTGCTAATATGGTCAGGTTCTTGGTGAAGACCCTCTTCCTGGTTTACAGATGACCGCCTTCTTCCTGTGTCTTCACATGGTGGAAAAAGAGAAAACTAGCTCTCTGGCCTTTTCTTATAAGGGCACTAATTTCATTCATAAAGCCTCCACTCTTATGACCTAATTACGTCTCAAAACCCCCTCCTCCAAGTAGCATCATATTGGAATTAGGGTTTCAACATATGAATTTTTGAGGGACACAAATATTTAGTCCATAGCAGAAAGAGACTCTTTATCTGAATTGGAACCCTCAGAACTTTCTTTTGTCATCTGTTGTGTCTTCTTTATTTTTGGCTGCACCATGAGGCATGTGGCATCTTAGCTCCCCGACCATGGATTGAACCTGCACCCCCTGCATTGGAAGGGCAGAGTTTTAACCACTGGACCACCAGGGAAGTCTCTCATCTGCTGTGTCTTTGCCTCTGTCTTCCTGCCTGAAATTTCTCTCTTTCTCATTCTTTCTATCTGCTATTCTGTCCTCAGGCGCAAGTCATCCACAAAAAGCAACTTGCTTTCCCTAAGATTCAATTTCCAGTTCCTGAGAGGGAAGACCATATTGATTCAGGTCCAACAAACTATGGCCAAGGGACCGTGGTTACATGGTGCATATAAGGCCACCTGGGACCCACCACTGTGGAATGAAGAAACAGTTCCCAGAGAAGTGAGAGTTTTTATGAATTGGGCAGTTACCTCCAAAGGATTATATCACTGGATGTGTGGAAAAAACAAAAACAGACAGACAGAAAGAAAAAAACACACTTCCTCAGGAGAAACTATTGCTCTTTAGAGAGGTAATATGCACATATTGAAAGAGCCCTACGCAAAAAGTCCAGTGGTGATTCTGGGCTCTATGATCCTGAGCAAGTGTCTGAACTTCTCTACTCTGTTGTAAGTGTGAAAACACAGCAAAAACAAAATAAAGTATCTCCATCACTGGCAAAACAGTTGAGAGGAAATATTAAAATTAAAGTTGCTTTGAAAGTAAGCATGAGCAATCATAAAGCATTATCCTTATTATTAAAATTGTAAAATCACTTCCCAGTTAGTATTTAATAAAGCCAGTTTCATGGTACCTATACACGTTGTCTTACCCACAATTATATGGATCAAGTTTCTAAACTGTCCAAAGCAGATGGCGAGTTTTACTGCTGCAAATCATGGCAAAAATAATAATCATATTATAAAGCTGTATACTAATGACTAGCTCTGAGATTGAGCTTGGTGAAAGAACTATTTCAGGACCACGAGTACAAGACTAAGAGTAGTTTGTAATATAAAATTCCAAGTTTCAAGAGAAAAGGATCTAGTCGGCACAGTTTGAGACTCGCACCCACTCATTAGTCTAGCCTCCTGTGGACAGGAGTGTAAGAACACACCACAGAGACATGGCTGCCAGGAGGCAACCAGGATGACACAGGTAATTTCCAGAGTAGCTGGCAGACAACTCAGTGGGGCTTCTCTACAACTCAGAGAGCACTCTTCTCAAAACTGAGTGTGGCACTTCGGCTTCCAGAACTTTTTTGTTTGTTTGACAGAATAGCCTAAGAACCCTTATTCTACAAATCACTTGGAAATACTGAATAAGAGTTGAAAAATCCTTTCAAATGAATAGCTTAATTGATTAGAGAGTAAACCCCAAGGATCTTCCCCCAGCCCTCTCAAAAAGGAAGCAGAAACTAGGAAAGGAAATTTCCTGGGTAAATACTGTGGATTGTGCAGAGAGAGGCTTAAAGGTGGTTGCTGTATCAATAACCTAGATGCTGACGTTTTAATCTCACATTAAGATTGATGGCATGATTGTGGATCCTTGTAAGAAAGAGAGTTGTGACAAAGATCCTTGTATAAAATCAGAACTTTCTACTTAAAAAACTAAATCTACTTAAAAAACACAGGTTTGCGATAAGGAAGCATGTCTGCCTCAACATGGACAATGGGTGGGAAAATTGGGGGTTTTTTTCATCCCTGAAAATTATCTACCAACAGTGTGCCCTCAGGTAGGTTTGGGATTCCAATATAGCACTTGTATGGGCTGGGAACTCCCAGGTAGCATAGAAGGAGGTCTTGATCAATATCTGGCAGAAATGAAAGTCAAACGGCCCTAGTAAGATATATCTTCAACATGGACCCCAAAGGAGTCTCAAAGGTAAAGCCATGCTGCAGGTGAGTCTAAAGTCCAAATTTATAAAACTCTGGAGGAACCATCTGCACTAAACATGAGTTAAGACCCACTATATAGAACATCCCTAAAATTGAAAGTGTTAAAATCAACAAGTGAGACCATAATGAATAAGTATGTTTCAAATCATTAGATATCAAAGAAGGCATTGGAACATAAGAAAATAATAAAATATTAGGAAACCAAGCAGATTCAGGGGTGGGGAGGGCAGGCAGGGACAAATAGATAATAGGGAGAGGAATAGCAGATTTAAAAGAAAGGAACTTTTAGAAATAAAAATATGATTACATACAGTAAAATCTCATTGGATAGCTTAAACAGTAGGTTAGCTTCAGCTAGAGAGACAATTATTTTATATGCATCTAGGACACAACGGAGAGATAAAAATATAGGATATACAAAAAGGAGGTTAAGAGACTTCAAGCATAGTATGAGAATATCTAACTTATTTCTGAAAGGGATTCCAGACTGTAAGATGAGGGAGAATGGGTAAAAAGTAATATTTGAAAGGATAATGACTGAGAATTTTCTAGGACAGATGAAACCACCATATTCAGGGAGCCCAATAGATTCTAAGCAAGATAGAAGAGTAACATTCACACCCAACTACCTCGTAGTGAACCTGCAAGATCTGGAACACAAAGAAAAGACCTTAGAATAAGTAAGC
The DNA here is from genome assembly GCF_949752795.1 of Hyperoodon ampullatus. Classification (NCBI taxonomy): domain Eukaryota; kingdom Metazoa; phylum Chordata; class Mammalia; order Artiodactyla; family Ziphiidae; genus Hyperoodon; species Hyperoodon ampullatus. The sequence goes on along the minus strand of NC_136914.1, from coordinate 50,783,466 downwards.
ATGACCTACAATGTCGCAAGTGCTCTAGAACGAAGACTCAAGGAAAGTCGAATCTGTGGTGGGTCTCTGGAACAACATGATTTTCTAAAATGGAATTGCTCTGGATAAATTAGTTGTAGAAGAGTATCAAATTGCTGTGTTTTTTTTCTGCACATTTGCAGTGAAGAATCAAGGTCACCAAATTTGGCTTGTGTTCATTATGACTAAATGTGAGACGGTTTCTATAGGGTTTGGTGAACTACTAAGGAGAATACAGGGTTAGTGATTCATGTATTCATTTGACAAATATTAATAGAATTTTTTTCCTTCCTAATGTTTGTGGTTCAAACCCTATCTATCTCATGACTCACACATTTTACATTTTTTTCACTATGATTTTTTTTCTTTAGGTTCAAAGCATCTTTCAAAATGTAATGCTGGATTATTGAGAAAAGTATGCCTTCATTACTATTCCCCTCAACTCCATCCATCTTAATGTGTTAATGTGGAGAAGTGGTAAAAATTAATAGTTAAAACAGGATTTGGAGCAGACAGACCCTACTAGTTCTACCATTTAAACGTTATGTGATTTTAGGCAAGAAACGTTCTAAATTTCAGTTTCTTCTTCCATAAAATGTCAACATTTATATCTACTTTAGAGGGTGATTAAAAGGACCAAAGAAGTAAATGTCTTTCACTTATTTATGCTCCAGAAGTCATATCAAATTACTCATAGTCTTTCTGAAGGTAATATTCCATTTCTTGGCTTAAAGCTTTTATTCATACTCTTCCCTCTACTTGGGCCAGTTTCCCTTGTCCTGCCTCCTTACCCTTCATCTGACCTAACAGTTAAAGGAACTAAAATCTGAAGAATGATCTTAGTTTGTATATAACTTCCTCCAGGATTCGTCCTCATACTCCTCAAGGCTGGTGCTCCTTGTCTCTATAAGCAGTCAAAATTACAATTGCTTTACATTTTACCTCATTTTACAGAGGAAGCTTTTAAATCAGCAACAAACTTAAATGACATGCCAAGGATGAAAAAACCAGCTAGTGGCAGAGCTCAGGCATGAAGCCAGGAATCTTCATTTTTATCCCCAGTTACCACCATTACTTCTGTTTAACCTAGCAGGGCTGGCTCCACCCTGGTTACACCCAGATTCTATGGAATGCTGAGACAAAAAACCTTCAGAAAGAGACCCTCTGTGTATTCCTGGGTGAGGTGCATTTCTTTCCCATGACATGTAATTCATCAGGCCGTCTAAGACATCCTGACTGCTACTCCTTGCCAGCTCTACAAGCCTCCCTTCACTGGATCTTCAGATACTATAATCTTGGTCTGGACTGATGCCATTTTCTTCTTGATGCCAACAAAAATATGTTACCACTTTAATTTAGTCAAGTCTCTTTCCAGAACTCATCATTCACATAGAGATTTTTCTCTCTCCTTGAGACTCAATCATTGTTACTACTGAAATGAATTGTCCCCCCATCTCTCACCACCACCCTGCACCCTGAAACACATTTACCCATGACTGTGCCCAACCCCTTGGTGAGGAAGCTCAAGGAGAAGAAGATGTATTCATTATCGTCCCCAAATCTGCTGTTTTCCTGTTTTTCCATTTTATTACACTATAGTTCATCCAGCTGCCTAAGCCAGGGACTGAGGTTCATCATATACTGACCTTCTCTCTCTGCCTCACAACTAGCCAGGCACTAGGTGCTGCCATTTCTGCACCCTTTCTAACACTCACTTAGCCCTCCTCTCTCTTTCCTCTGGAACTGCCTTAGTTCTGGCTATCTCAAATTTTCACCTGTATCACTAAAATAGCTCCTAACTGGTCTCCATGACTCCAGACTGTCTCTGTCCCTATCAGTCTTATTCAGTGCAAAGAGATTTTTCTAAAATGCAAATCTCACCAGGTGGGAAGGATCCCTAATCTATAAGGCAGATTAATAATTAAGGAAGACTGTTAATCAGGTTCTCTATGAAAATTATCTATTATTCTTAATATTTGCCTCAAAACACATTAAATGGACACAGCTCTGACCCAGTTCTCTTGGAGTCATTCAAATCATGATACTCCTGGGGCCATCTGGGCAAAAAAAAAATATCCACACTCCTACCGTAACATCATTTTATTCAATTTGCTATTCCTTATCCATGGGCCAAAACTTACACATCAGCAAATAGGTACATGTCTTACATTTACTGAAAGAAAACATGTACATGGTAAAAATTCAAGCAGTGTAAGGGTTAAATAGTTTTTTTAAGGGAAAAAAATAATTTTTTTGAGTTGTCTGGTTTTCGTCCCTAGAGGTATTGTTTTTAGCAATTTTGGTGGGTATATATTCCCAGAAATGTTCTCTGCATGCACCAGCATATCTGATGACAAAATTGGAAGCATTGTTTCATTTCAGTGTATCTATTTACTTATTTAGTCAGTGGAGACAGAATGTTTTATTGCAGGTTCGTACCATTGTTAGCTTACCAGTCCATTCTGATGGACATATAGGTATTTTTTTAATATGGTAAATCATGTTGCAGTGAACGTTTATGTATTATGTGTGTGTACGTGTTATACAAGTTAATCTATAGGATAAATTCAGAGAACAGGAATTTTTGAGTCAAAAAGGGTATGTGCAGGAGGAGCTTCAAGATGGCGGAAGAGTGAGACGCGGAGATCACCTTCCTCCCCACAGATACATCAGAAATACATCTACATGTGGAACAGCTCCTACAGAACACCTACTGAACGCTGGCAGAAGACCTCAGACCTCCCCAAAGGCAAGGAACTCCCCCACGTACCTGGGTAGGGCAAAAGAAAAAAGAATAAACAGAGACAAAAAGATAGGGACGGGACCTGCACCAGTGGGAGGGAGCCGTGAAGGAGGAAAGGTTTCCACACACTAGAAGCCCCTTCGTGGGCGGAGACTGCGGGGGGCGGAGGGGGAAAGCTTCGGAGCCGCGGAGGAGAGCACAGCAACAGGGGTGCGGAGGGCAAAGCGGGGAGATTCCCGCACAGAGGATCGGTGCCGACCAGCACTCACCAGCCCGAGAGGCTCGCCTGCTCGCCCGCCGGGGAGGGCGGGGCTGGGAGCTGAAGCTCGGGTTTCAGGTTTCAGTCGGAGCGCAGGGGGAGGACTGGGGTCGGCGGCGTGAGCACAGCTTAAAGGGGTTAGTGCGCCACAGCTAGCCGGGAGGGAGTCCTGGGAAAGGTCTGGAGCTGCCGAAGAGGCAGGAGACTTTTTCTTGCCTCTTTGTTTCCTGGTGCGCGAGGAGAGGAGATGAACAGCGTCGCTTAAAGGAGCTCCCGAGACGGGCGCGAGCCGCGGCTATCAGCGTGGACCCCAGAGACGGGCATGAGACGCTAAGGCTGCTGCTGCCGCCACCAAGAAGCCTGTGCGTGAGCACAGGTCACTCTCCACACCTCCCCTCCCGGGGAGCCTGTGTAGCCCGCCACTGTCAGGGTCCCGTGATCCAGGGACAACTTACCCGGGAGAACAGACAGCAGGCCTCAGGCTGTTGCAACTTCACGCCGGCCTCTGCCGCCACAGGCTCGCCCCGCACTCTGTACCCCTCCCTCCCCCCACGGCCTGAGTGAGCCAGAGCCCCCGAATCAGCGGCTCCTTTAACCCTGTCCTGTCTGAGCGAAGAACAGACACCCTCAGGCGACCTACACGCAGAGGCAGGGCCAAATCCAAAGCTGAACCCCGGGAGCTGTGCGAACAAAGAAGAGAAAGGGAAATCTCTCCCAGCAGCCTCAGGAGCAGCAGATTAAATCTCCACAATCAACTTGATGTACCCTGCCTCTGTGGAATACCTGAATAGACAACGAATCATCCCAAATTGAGGAGGTGGACTTTGGGAGCAAAGATATATATACTTTTTTCCCCTTTTTCTCTTTTTGTGAGTGTGTATGTGTATGCTTCTGTGTGTGATTTTGCCTGTATAGCTTTGCTTTTACCATTTGTCCTAGGGTTCTGTCTGTCCATTTTTTGCGTTTTTTATTTTAATAACTTTATTTTATTTTATTTTACTTTATTTTATTTATTTTACTTTATTTTATTTATTTATTTATTTCTTCATCTCTCTCTCTCTCTCTCTCTCTCTCTCTCTCTCTCTTTCTCTTTCTTTCCTTCTTTCTTTCTCTCTTTCTTTCTTTCTTTCTTTCTTTCTTTCTTTATCTCCCTTTTATTCTGAGCCGTGCGGATGAAAGACTCTTGGTGCTCCAGCCAGGCGTCAGGGCTGTGCCTCTGAGGTGGGAGAGCCAAGTTCAGGACGCTGGTCCACAAGAGACCTCCCAGTTGCAAGTAATATCAAACGGCAAAATCTCCCAGAGATCTCCATCTCAACACCAAGACCCAGCTTCACTCAACGACCAGCAAGCTACAGTGCGTGACACCCTATGCCAAAAAACTAGCAAGACAGGAACATAACCCCATCCATTAGCAGAGAGGCTGCGTAAAATCATAAGGCCACAGGCACCCCAAAACACACCACCAGATGTGGACTTGCCCACCAGAAAGACAAGATCCACCCTCACCGACCAGAACACAGGCACCAGTTGCCTCCATCAGGAAGCCTACACAACCCACTGAACCAAACTTAGACACTGGGGACAGACATCAAAAACAACGGAAGTACGAACCTGCAGCCTGTAAAAAGGAGACCCCAAACACAGTAAGCTGAGCAAAATAAGAAGACAGAAAAACACACAGCAGATGAAGGAGCGATGCAGAAACCCACCAGACCTAACAAATGAGGAGGAAATAGGCAGTCTACCTGAAAAAGAATTCAGAATAATGATAGTAAAGAAGATCCAAAATCTTGGAAATAGAGAAAATACAACAAACGTTTAACAAGGACCTAGAAGAACTAAAGGGCAAACAAACAGTGATGAACGACACAATAAATGAAATTAAAAATTCTCTAGAAGGGATCAATAACAGAATAGCTGAGGCAGAAGAACGGATAAGTGACGTGGAAGATAAAATAGTGGAAATAACTACTGCAGAGCAGAATAAAGAAAAGAGAATGAAAAGAATTGAGGACAGTCTCAGAGACCTCCAGGACAACATTAAACAAAGCAACATTCAAATTATAGGGGGTCCCAGAAGAAGAAGAGAAAAAGAAAACGACTGAGAAAATATTTGAAGAGATTACAGTTGAAAACTTCCCTAATATGAAAAAGGAAATAGTTAATCAAGTCAAGGAAGCATAGAGAGTCCCATATAGGATAAATCCAAGGAGAAACACACCAAGACACATATTAATATCAAAAATTAAATACAAAGTAAAAATATTAAAAGCAGCAAGAGAAAAAAAAGTAACACACAAGGGAATCCCTATAAGGTTAACAGCTGATCTTTCAGCAGAAGCTCTGCAAGCCAGAAGGGAGTGGCAGGACATATTTAAAGTGATGAAGGAGAAAAACCTGCAACCAAGATTACCCTACCCAGCAAGGATCTCATTCAGATTTGATGGAGAAACTAAAACCTTTACAGACAAGCAAAAGCTAAGAGGATTCAGCACCACCAAACCAGCTTTGCAACAAATGCTAAAGGAACTTCTCTAGGCAGGAAACACAAGAGAAGGAAAAGACCTACAATAACAAACCCAAAACAATTAAGAAAATGGTAATAGGAAAATACATATCAATAATTACCTTAAATGTAAATGGATTAAATGTTCCAACCAAAAGACATAGACTGGCTGAATGGATACAAAAACAAGACCCAATATATGCTGTCTACAAGAGACCCACTTCAAACCTAGGGACACACACAGACTGAAAGTGAGGGGATGGAAAAAGATATTCCCTTCAAATGGAAATCAAAAGAAAGCTGGAGTAGCAATTCTCACATCAGACAAAATAGACTTTAAAATAAAGACTATTAGAAGAGACAAAGAAGGACACTACATAATGATCAAGGGATCGATCCAAGAAGAAGATATAACAATTGTAAATATTTATGCACCCAACATCGGAGCACCTCAATACCTAAGGCAAATACTAACAGCCATAAAAGGGGAAATCGACAGTAACACAATCATTGTAGGGGATGTTAACACCCCACTTGCACCAATGGATACATCATCAAAAATGAAAATAAATAAGGAAACACAAGCTTTAAATGATACATTAAACAAGATGGACTTAATTGATATTTATAGGACATTCCATCCAAAAACAACAGAATACACATTCTGCTCAACTGCCCATGGAACATTCTCCAGGATAGATCATATCTTGGGTCCCAAATCAAGCCTTGGTAAATTTAAGAAAATTTAAATTGCATCAAGTATCTTTTCCCACCACAACGCTATGAGACTAGATATAAATTACTGAAAAAAATCTGTAAAAAATACAAACTCATGGAGGCTAAACAATACACTACTTAATAACCAAGAGATCACCGAAGAAATCAAAGAGGAAATCAAAAAATACCTAGAAACAAGTGACAATGAAAACACAACGACCCAAAACCTATGAGATGCAGCAAAAGCAGTTCGAAGAGGGAAGTTTATAGTAATAAAATAGTATCTTAAGAAACAAGAAACATGTCAAATAAACAACCTAACCTTACACCTAAAGCAATTAGAGAAAGAAGAACAAAAAACTCCCAAAGTTAGCACAAGGAAAGAAATCATAATGATCAGATCATAAATAAATAAAAAGAAATGAAGAAAATGATAGCAAAGATCAATAAAACTATAAGCTGGTTCTTTGAGAAGATAAAAAGTCTGATAAACCATTAGCAAGTCTCATCAGGAAAAAAAGGGAGAAGACTCAAGTCAACAGAATTAAAAATGAAAAAGAAATAACAACTAGCACTGCAGAAATACAAAGGATCATGAGAGATTACTACAAGCAGCTCTATGCCAATAAAATGGACAACCTGGAAGAAATGGACAAATTCTTAGAAATGCACAACCTTCTGAGACTGAACCAGGAAGAAATAGAAAATATGAACAGACCAATCACAAGCACTGAAATTGAAACTGTGATTAAAAATCTTCCAACAAACAAACACCCAGGAACAGATGGCTTCACAGGAGAATGCTATCAAACATTTAGAGAAGAGCTAACACCTATCCTTCTCAAACTCTTCCAAAATATAGCAGAGGGAGGAACACTCCCAAACTCATTCTACGAGGCCACCATCACCCTGATACTAAAACCAGACAAAGATGTCACAAAAATAGGGGGCTTCCTTGGTGACGCAGTGGTTGAAAGTCCGCCTGCTGATGCAGGGCATGCAGGTTCATGCCCCGGTCCGGGAGGATCCCATGTGCCGCGGAGCGGCTGGGCCCCTGAGACATGGTTGCTGAGCCTGTGCGTCCGGAGCCTGTGCTCTGCAATGAGAGAGGCCAGAACAGTGAAAGGCCCGTGTACAGCAAAAAAAAAAAAAAAAAAAAAAGTCACAAAAATAGAAAACTACAGGCCAATATGAATGTAGATGCAAAAATCCTCAACAAAATACTAGCAAACAGAATCCAACAGCACATTAAAAGGATCATACACTGTGATCAAGTGGGGTTTATCCCAGGATTGCAAGGATTCTTCAATATATTCAAATCAATCAATGTGATACACCATATTGACAAATTGAAGGAGACAAACCATATGATCATCTCAGTAGATGTAGAGAAAACTTTCAACAAAATTCAACACCTATTTATGATAAAAAACCCTCCAGAAAGTAGGCATAGAGGGAAGTTTCCTCAACATACTAAAGCCCATATATGACAAACCCACAGCCAGCATCGTTCTCAATGGTGAAAAATTGAAACCATTTGCAGTAAGATCAGGAACACGACAAGGTTGCCCACTCTCACCACTATTATTCTACATAGTTTTGGAAGTTTTAGCCACAGCAATCAGAGAAGAAAAAGAAACAAAAGGAATCCAAATCAGAACAGAAGAAGTAAAGCTGTCACTGCAGATGACATGAGACTATACATAGAGAATCCTAAAGATGCTACCAGAAAACTACTAGAGCTAATCAATGAATTTGGTAAAGTAGCAGGATACAAAATTAATGCACAGAAATCTCTAGCATTCCTATAGGCTAATGATGAAAAATCTGAAAGTGAAATTAAGAAAACAATCCCATTTACCATTGCAACAAAAAGAATAAAATATCTAGGAATAAACCTACCTAAGGTGACAAAAGACCTGTATGCAGAAAGTTATAAGACACTGATGAAAGAAATTAAAGATGATACAAATAGAGTGAGAGATATACCATGTTCTTGGGTTGGAAGAATCAACATTGTGAAAATGACTCTACTATCCAAAGCAATCTACAGATTCAATGCAATCCCCATCAAACTACCACTAGCATTTTTCACAGAACTAGAATGAAAACTTTCACAATTTGTATGGAAACCCAAAGACCCCTAATAGCCAACGCAATCTTGATAAAGAAAAACGGAGCTGGAGGAATCAGGCTCCCAGTGTTCAGACTATACTACAAAGCTATAGTAATCAAGACAGTATGGTACTGGCACAAAAACAGAAATATAGATCAATGGGACAGGGTAGAAAGCCCAGAGATAAACCGACACACATATGGTCACCTTGTCTTTGATAAAGGAGCCAAGAATATACAGTGGAGAAAAGACGTCCTCTTCGATAAATTGTTCTGGGAAAACTGGACAGGTACGTGTAGAAGTATGAAAGTAGAACACTCCCTAACACCATACACAAAAATAAGCTCAAAATGGATTAAAGACCTAAATGTAAGGCCAGACACTGTAAAACTGTTAGAAGAAAACATAGGCAGAACACTCTATGACATAAATCACGGCAAGATCCTTTTTGACCCACCTCTTAGAGAAATGGAAATAAAAACAAAAATAAACAAATGAAACCTAATGAAACTTCAAAGCTTTTGCACAGCAAAGGAAACCATAAACAAGATGAAAAGACAACCCGCAGAATGGGAGAAAATATTTGCAGATGAAGCAAGTGACAAAGGATTAATCTCCAAAATTTACCAGCAGCTCATGCAGGTCAATATCAGAAAAACAAACAACCCAATCCAAAAATGGGTGGAAGACCTAAATAGACATTTCTCCAAAGAAGATATACAGATTGCCAACAAACACATGAAAGAATGCTCAACATCATTAATCATTAGAGAAATGCAAATCAAAAGTACAATGAGATATCACCTCACACCAGTCAGAATGGCCATCATCAAAAAATCTACAAACAATAAATTCTGGAGAGGGTGTGGAGAAAAGGGAACCCTCTTGCACTGTTGGTGGGAATGTAAATTGATATAGCCACTATGGAGTACAGTATGGAGGTTCTTTAAAAAACTAAAAATAGCACTACCATACAACCCAGCAATCCCACTACTGGGCATATACCCTGAGAAAACCATCATTCAAAAAGAGTCATGTGCCATAATGTTCATTGTAGCTCTCTTTACTATAGCCAGGACAAGGAAGCAACCTATGTGTCCATCAACAGACGAATGGATAAAGAAGATGGGGCACATATATACAATGGAATATTACTCAGCCATAAAAAGAAACAAAATTGAGTTATTTGTAGTGAGATGGATGGACCTAGAGTCTGTCATACAGAGTGAAGTAAGTCAGAAAGAAAAAAACAAATACCATATGCTAACACATATATATGGAATCTAAGAAAAAAAGATTGGTCATGAAGAACCTAGAGGCAAGATGGGAATAAAGACACAGACCTACCAGAGAATGGACTTGAGTGTATGGGGGGGGAAGGGTAAGCTCTGACAAAGTGAGAGAGTGGCATGGACATATATACACTACCAAACATAAAATAGATAGCTAGTGGGAAGCAGCCGCATAGCACAGGGAGATCAGCTTGGTGCTTTGTGACCACCTGGAGGGGTGGGATAGGGAGGGTGGGAGGGAAGGAGATGCAAGAGGGAAGCGATATGGGGACATATGTATATGTATAACTGATTCACTTTGTTATAAAGCAGAACGTAACACACCGTTGTTAAGCAATTATACTCCAATAAAGGCGTTAAAAAAAAATCCCCCCCGCAAAAAAACAAACAAAAAAAGGGTATGTACATTTTACATTTTGATAAGCATCACCAAAACCGTTTCAAAGGATTTGCAGTAGTGAACTGCCTGTTAAACTATGAAAAATATCTATTTCTCAACATCCTGGTAATCATGCTCATATCAAAATTTTGACCTTTGCCAGACTGATAGGTGAAAAATGCCATTTCATTGTTTGAGTCTGTATTTCTCTAATTCTGAGTAATATAGGACTTCTTTGCATTTCTTTTCTTTTTTCCCCAGCCATTTATATTTTACTTTCTGGGAAATTTTTCTATTGTTCATGGGCCTTATCATTTTTTAAAAATGGTATTTATACATTGAGAAAATAAATATTTTTCTTCAGAATAAATTGTAAAATATTTATTTTTTACTTTCCACTTGTATTTTTATTTTATTTCAGTTTTTAAAAAGTGTTATTTTTAGTATAGTTAGTTCATTAAATGTTTCCTTAGTAGTGTGTGTGTGTGTGTCTTTGTGTATGTATATATACTCAGTAAAAACTATAATGTAGTATTTTTGTCTTAAATATATATGTATAGAAATATCTGTCTTTACATATTTATATATATTTATATACATATATATTTAAGACAAAAATATGATATACATACTTGTATACAAAATATACTATACATACTTATATACAAAAATGCTATATACATAACTTTTTCACTGAAAAATATATTTATTTAACCACATTATAATATATTTTGGATAACTGATGAGAAAGTAATTACCCAAGTCCCACTATATTGATATAATTACTGCCATCATTTTAGTGTATCTCATTTCAGTCTGTTTTCCCAAGTATATATATTTTAGTTATAAATATAATGGCATAAGTCTTCTTTAAGGGACACTATAATGGGGTCTCCTGTTAGATCAAGGAAACAACAGCAGAAAGAAGTTGGAAGTATAGTGCTTTGGGAGCAGAAGTTGGAGGGAGGGGTTTATAAGAAGTTTGGTAGGCCCTGCATCCCGTCGCACACTACCCCACCCCTAATCAGGAAATGGAAAGTTGCAGAGTATTTTGTGTAAGCGTATTTGGAGAACTAACCAACACATCCATAAAAAGCTAACATGTGTAGCCTGCTATAAAATAATGCATAACCAGCCACTGTCTTCCAAGAAAAAACTGCAAACAGTACCAGTTAAGCAAAAAATAATAAAGTTTTGCCCTTTTCCACTATATCCCTCTACCCCTGTTCTGACCCTAGAAAATGCAGAAGTAGCACAATGAGTAGAGGAGGAAGAGAGGAAATTGAAAGTAGAGAGAGGAAAAAAAAGACCTTAGTGATTTCATCCAGTCTCATGACTTTAAATGTCATCTATGTGCCAATGACTCTCAAACTTAGAGTCCACCCTTGAACCCTCTGCTGAACTCCAGACTTTAGTTCAGTCTGGAGTTCTCCTACTGAACATCTCCACTTTATGGACATCTCAAAGTTAACACATCCAAAACTGAACACTTGATCATCTCCAACGAACTGATCTACCTGCAAACTCTCTCCATTATAGTTGATGGCAACTTCACCCTTCCAATTGTTCAGACCAAAAATCTTGGAGTTTTTCTTGACTTCTCTTGACCCACACATTGCATATTATTTTTTTGTCAGAAAATCCTGTGGAATCTACCTTTAAAATATATATGGAATCTGACCACTTCTCACCGCCTCAGTTACTACCTCTCTGATTGGATCTAGCATCTTCTCGCCCCTTGAGATGCCCCAATCTCCAAACAGACCTCCTGTTTCTATACTTGTCTCCCTCACTCCCACAGTCTATTTCAAAATAGCAGCCATAACTGTCTTAAAAACATAAATCCGATTGTCATTCTTTGACTCAAAACTTTTCAATCATTTTTCATCTCACTTAGAGAAAAGCCAAAATTCTAACAACAGCCAAAAAGCCTTATGTTATCTGCCCCTCCCCGTTACCTCCACCTCATTCTGTTTTAGTCTACCATAACAAAATAACATAGACTGGGTGGCTCAAACAACAGAAGTTCATTTTCTCACAGTTCTGGAGGCTGGATCAGAGTGCTAGCATGGTCAGTTTCTGGTGAGAGTGCTCTTCCTGTCTTGCTGATGGCCACCTTCTTGCTGCATACACACGTGGCAGGGAGAGAGAGAGAGAGAAATGAGTCCTCTGGTATCTCTTCTTATAGAGATGCTAACCCTATTGGATGAGAGTCCTACCCTTTTGACCTCAATTAACCCTAATTACTTCTGTAAAGGTACTATCTCCAAACACAGTCACATCAGAGGTTAGGGATTCAACATGAATTTTTTTGGGGGGGGTAGGGTGGCAATACATTCAGTCCATAATACCCTCACTAACAATAAGACCTTGTCTCCTACTAAGTCCCCCTTGCCCACTCTCCCCAGCCACATGGACCTGGTTGATGATCCTTGAACAATTTATACACATGCCTTCTTTTTTTTTTTTTTTTTTTTTTTTTCACATGCCTTCTTTAGGGACTCTGTACTTGTTGTTTACTCTGCCTGGAGTATACGACCTTCAGATATCCCCATGGATAACTCCATCAGTCCTTCAAGTCTTTGTTCAAATGTTAACTTCTCAATTAAGTCGACCCAACGGCCTATTTACAATTGCTACCTACCCTGTCTAGCACCCTTGGTCCCCTTATCTTGTCCTCTCTTTTGTTGTTCCACATAACCTTCTAAGATACTTTACAAGGAGCTGGACATATAGTGGAGGCTCAGACAGAGGAGGAGGGGTAATGAGCCTGATGAGAGTGGCTGCAAGTGACCCGGAGAGCCAGGGCCGGGTGGGTGGGGAAGAATTGTTTAGAGAGGAGGCCACAAAGAAGCTCAGGCTCGAAAGGTAAGTGGGAGTTTGAGGAAGTAGGCCTTTACTAGTGAGTCACCTTTGGAAATCAAGTAAACCTAGCCCCCCACTCCCACTGAAGACAGCAGTAGAATTACAGACTTTATGATAAGGCAACGGGGAAGAAATTTGCAAGAAGGTGGAGAATGAGGGGGAAGGTTGACCTTATTCTATTGGGCAGATAGGGGTCTGGCTCGGGTCTGTATTTCATGAAGTTGTGGTCCCAACTTGTTTGCTTAAGTAATAGGATGTCACCCCATCTGACTTTGCTATTTCCAACTTATCTCCTTTATATGAGTTAAAATTTATAGATGTTTCTAATGGGAACTGAGTATAACAACCTGGAGTCACATTAAGAAATGCAACCTCAATGAGGGTGATAGTGCCGTTAAAGAGACAAAACACTGATGCTTGGAGAGTAGAATAGTCTTAGATAATACATCGGTTCATGACTTTCCAAAGGGCCACAGTACATGAACAGACGTATCTGTCGTTTTAAAATGTCATAGAGGAGTGGTGATTGATTAGGAAAATCATGTTTAAAAAGTCTCTTTGCAGGAGAGAGGTTAATAATAATAACAATAATAATAACAAAAACAACATTGAGAAACACTGCCTTAAAATATGGAGAATCAGTACCCAGTCAATACCCAATACCCATTTTATATATAGTAGTTGGTATCTGCTAATCCCAAACTCCTCATTTATCCCTTCCCTACCCCCTTTTCCCTTTGGTAACCATAAGTTTGCTTTCTATGTCTCTGAGTCTGTTTTTGTTTTGTAAATAAGTTCATTTTTATCTTTTTTTTTAGATTCCACATGTAAGTGATATTATATGACATTTGCCTTTCTCTGACTGACTTACTTCACTTAGTATAATAATCTCTACAAAAAGGTCCTACTGTATAGCACAGGGAACTATATTCAATATCTTATAATAAACTATAATGGAAAAGAATATTATATATAATATATTATATGCATATATACATGTATAACTGAATCACTTTGCTGTACACTGGAAACTAATGCAACATTGTAAATTAACTATACTTCAATTGACAAAAATTTTAAAAGTACCCAATACCCAACTCTTTAACAGCTAATTTATATTTTACAAAATCCCAGTATTAGACATCCTGGTGAATATTCCCAAGGGTTTCATGGGGGTCTAGATAGGTTCATAAAGAAATTACACAAGTCCCTTGCCTCTTTAAAACTCCAGTGAGTGAGAATTTTTTATCTTTATGTAATACATTAAAGGTAAGAAAAGAAAGCACCATAAATAGCTCTTTCACAGTTATGCTAACACAACTTCTAGACAACGAAGAATGAAATGGATATAGCAGAGGAAGGTCTTTTTACTTATAATTCTGGCAAACAATGCAGCAACTCGTATTAGCCTAATATACTGGCAGCCCTTGCTTTGCATGATTCCAGTTCCAATGTGCACAAATTTCAGCTAGTATAGTTTAGTTAAATAACTCCAATACCCCAATACATGTCAAATTTCAGTTATATTAACCATGAGTAATTGCATGAGGTGCAAACTTTGCTGCTAGTTCCTCAGCTCACAAATCACTATGTAAATAACTGATGAGCATCATACCAGTGACCAATCATGGTACTTCTTACAAAGTCTGTCGGTGATTGGTCACAGCACATCTGTTGTTAGTTCACATACAGCCAGGACTGTAGTCATGGTACTTCCCTGTCCTCTCAGTGTTAAACCCACAAGATATTCTACAAAAGGATCATTGAAAGAGGGAACGTGGCCAGCAAAGAAGAAAGTGCAGCAAATAAATGAAAAGTGGTAAGTCTGGATGTGAAATTCAAGTCAAACATAAATGTAGTTATAGAAAAAATAACTGATGTCATGACTGTGCTGATGCTACTACCTTTGAAGACACTCTAGCTATGTCGCCAGAGGAATTCACCCAAGGTGAACTTATCCACCTTGATAGGAGAGTGGTTGTGATGAAAAGGATAGGAATATGCCAGAGGAATTGACTTTGGCAAAAAAAAAAACAAAAACAAATAAAAAACCCTGCACATTTACATAAATTCAGACATATGTAACTTTCATGACAATGATAGCACAAAGGATAAAATGTAAAATGCTGATCCAAAGTTAGAAAGAAATCTAACAGCCAACACATAGAAAAGATGCTCAGGCCATAGCCTAAGTCATACAGTGAGAAGAAGGCAAACACTATTTAATGAGTCAAGTTTTTTTTTTTTTTACAAATAAATAAAACACTTTCATACTCAATGTTTATAACCTTAAAAATTAATGTAGTAAATAAATTTTATTTTTCTATTTTTTTCATTTCCCTATACATTTATAGCTGACATTAAGATGAATTTTAATGTGTTGACAAAAATTTTTAAAGTGATGGAAAAATCGTAATTTTCCCCGTAATTATTAAGAACGCTTTGTATAATTACACCTTGCATGTTCATTTTTGTAGCCTCACACATCTGTGCAAATTGAGGACAGAACAGTCTATATCAGATAGAGTAAATATAGTAACTTTTAATGAGTGCTTCCATATGCCAGATACAGAGAATGAAAGCAGCCCATTATTGGTTAAAATAAATATAGAAGGAAACTCTAATTTTCTTTTTAGATTTTTTAAATTTGTAGCTGGAAACTCTAAATTTAAAGTAACAACAATATTAAGCAACCTAAATGGATCATCGACAGATGAATGGATAAAGAAGATGTGAGGTTTTATATCTATCTATCTATCTATCTATATCTATATCTATCTATCTATCTATCTATCTATCTGTATGTATCTATCTATCTATCTATCTATATGTAATATATGATACACACACAATGGAATACTACTCAGCCATAAAAAAAGAATGAAATAATGCCATCTGCAGCAACATGGATGGACTTAGAGATTATCACACTAAGTGAAGTAAGTCAGACAGAGAAAGAAAAATACCATATGATGTCACTTATATGTGAAATCTAAAATATGATAAAAATGAACACATTTACAGAGCAGAAACAGACTCATAGTTACCAAAGGTGAAAGGGGGTGGGGGAGGGATAAATTAGGAGTTTGGGATTAGCAGATACAAACTACTATGTATAAAATAGATAAACAACAAAGTCCTACTGTATAGCACAAGGAACTATATTCAGTATCTTGTAATAACTTATAATGGCAAAGAATATGAAGAAGAATATATATATATATGTATAACTGAATCACTTTGCTGTACCCCAGAAACTAACACAACATTCTAAATCAACTATACTTCAATGAAAAAAATGAAAAAATGATAAAGTAACAGTAATATTAATGGCAGTAGATAATACTTATTGAACACTTACTATATGCCAGGTACCTTATAACATTTTTTGTACCAAGTTATTTAATCTCCACAACAATCTTATGGAGTAGGTAGTTATTATCCCCACAAACAGTTACAATGGGGTGTAGAGATTTAATAGTCTAATTATGTGGAATGAACAAAGAACCATTTTATTTAAATTTAACCAGTATATTTTCATTCATTCATTCATTCATTCAATAAATCAACAGATATGTGTTGAGTGCTTCCATTTACCTGGACTATTTCTAGAAACTGAGGATATAGCAAAGCTCTGACTTCATGGAGCTTATGTATACTGGGAGAGAAAAGACCATAGCAAACAAACAAACAAATATATCACATAATATCAAGTTATATTAGGATTATTCTGATATTTACATCAGAAAAATGAAATGGGGCAAGGAAGAAAAATAAACAGTCAAGAAAATTGCTAGGATGTTCCAGAAAGGCTATTCGGAGGAGGGGACATTTGAACAGAAAAGTGAATAAAATGAGGGAGCAAGTCATGTGAATTTCTGGTGGAAGAACATTCCTGGCAGATGGAAGAGCAAGAATAAAATTCCTGAAATGAAACTTGAGTAGCGAGTTCTAGAAAGAATAATGAAAAAAGGGTTGAAATAGTGGAATAAATGAGTGGAAGGGTCTCAGAAATGAAGCTGAAGAGGTAGCCAGGGAATAAAATAAAGGACTTTGCAGCCATGGAAACTATTTTCCATTTTCCACGTAGTGGAGGTAAGAAGCCATTGAAGGCCTGAGTGCAAGAGAATGAAATGTTTTGTTTCCTTGTAAAATATCACCCTGGCTAAAGTGTAGGGAATAGGCAGTGAGGATAGGGAGCAACAATGCAGGCAAAGGGACAAGCTTGATAGTTCATGTGAGAGAGTGATGGTGGCTTGGACCAAGGAGGTAAGAGTAGGGGAAGTGAGAATACTGAATGAGTGGTTCATTCTGAAGATAGAGTTTACAGGATTCGCTGATGGATTTGATGCAGGGTGTAAAGCAAGAAAAGTGAAGAATCCAAACAGGCAGTACAGTTTTGGTCCTAGTAATTAAGTGAATGGTGGTGCCATTTACAAAAGAAAGATGAGGAATAAGTAAGTTTGTGTTGGAGAATAACTCAAGTTCTTTTTTTGGACATGCAAGTTTTGCATACAAGTGGTAATAAAAGCCATGGAAGGAGATCAGTTAACATAAGTCATGATTGTAGATGAAGTTGAGAAGAGGTCACACAGGAGGGACTTGAGTACCTGCCAGCATTTAGGGGTCAGCACATAGAAGATTGGGAATTCTCTGACAGTCCAGTGGTTAAGACTCAGCACTTTCACTGCTGTGGGCCTGGGTTCAATCCCTGGATGGGGAACTAAGATCCCATGTGTGGCATGGCCAAAAAAAAAAAAAAAAAAAAGAATATTGAAGACGATCCAGCAATAGAGACTGAAAGAAAAAAACTTCATATTTTATACTTGTATTTCAAATAACTAATGAACCTGGTTCCAACATGAATGCACCAAATATGTGACACCTGATAATATTCCAAATAACTGAAGGAAAATATCTGCCATACACCCAGAAAAGTTGCTTTATTGATTACAAATTCTCAAAGGGCACTGATCCATGATTAATGTATTTTGAAGATAGAAATTCTTTGTAATGGCTCAGTACTCAGTACTATTAGAATAAAAGAAACTATTTCATGGCAGGAAAGACGTGTGATACAGGTAAAACATTAAACTGGGTATTTTTTACTTAAATATTCACCCAGTATCTTAAGTTGAGAAAATTACAAATGCAGGCAGATTCTTCATCATTAAAGGTACCAGCCTGAAAAAAAAAGTGGTAATAGCTACAAGTAAAGTAGTGTCACCAACAGATACACACACACACACACTCTCTCTCTCTCTCACACTCACACCTTTACACATTCTCAGTTTCTGCACTGATGTGGTCTTATTCTTACCAGCAGCAAATAAAGTATACTGAACTTGATGGTGCACATCCATATGCTGCTCATTGTCTTTCTCCAAACTGATTTGTGCTCCAAATTTCTACCAATCTAGGACCACCTTAAATCTTAAAGTTTGAGGTTATTACCTGGGCTTCATCATCCAATGTGAAATATGGTTGAAGGCTAGTTTACACGTGGTTCTTCTTTATCTTGTCTGTGCTGTCTCCTAGGTTGTGAACTTATTGAAGGCAGTCTTTTATTAGACTGGACACTAGATGTAAGTGATCAAAATAAGTTCAGATTTGGGGGAATTAACAAATCTCCTTAGAGAAAAAGAGGTTTTTCATGCTCCATTTATTTATCTGAGTTCCTGATGTTCTTCAAATTTTGATCTGATAATTCTCTCTTTTTTGACTAATCAACTTTTAAAAGATTTTTTAAAATGTTTTATCTACAATTTTTATTTGTTTTCTGTGGGATTGTGATCCAAATAACCTAGGCTGCTATTATTGGAAACCAGAAGGCTCACTCCCATAGCTACTAGAGAAAATTTTACCCAAGTTTTCAAAGCTCCACCATTGCTTCCACAGTGTCCTTCTTGATTGCCTCATACACGTGATTTCTTCCTCCTTCAAAATCCCATATCATATCTCTGACCCTCTGTTACTCATCTATCTATTAGTCATGAGTGCATCCAGCAGTTCCCTTTTTATATCATGCAGATTCTTAATGGCAGGTGGCATGTCTTATCCCCTGAAGCAAATAGTTCATACTTTGCACAAAGCAAACACTTGATTTATTTAATTGAAAAAGATTTCAAAGTATTGCTTGAGAAACCAACCATAATACAATCACTTCAGTTATTTCCCACATTTCTCAATTGCAACAACGAATAGTCTTGAGCAATAAAAAAAGTTCCCAAGTCTTTTCCCTCATATTCCACTTAAGTAGAGTTTACATAAAATAATGTGATAGCCCAGTCTATTCTTCTTCTAACAAGACCCAGCTGCTAGAACATTCAATCACCATTAGTTCAATTTTTGATAACAAACATGTTTCATCAGCCTACTTCACAGACCCACTAAGAAGCCTCAGTTCACAGGGAAAGAAGGAATTGGCTTCCAAGGAGCATAATTCTATACAGACGGGGTCAAGCAAGACTGAATGTCAAACTGCATGACAATACATGAAATGATGTGGGGAAAGACTGTGAGTCATGTGTTGCCTTAATTGCTTGTATATTTCTAAGAAAAATTGTTGTTGCCAGAAAATCATCTAAAATTTGAAATCACACAACCCAGGGGGCAAATTCTAGGCTTGCCCTTTTCTACCTACTTGTTGAATCTGAGATACCATGGATTATAAAACATCATTATTGTACATACCATTTAGAAAGGAAAAAATCAGTCAAATAATCTATGTTTCCCATTAGTGGTAAGCATATTGTGGTTTCAGGAATGGTAAAAAGTGGTATAATATGCTTCTTAGAATAATTGGAGTATAGTATAGATCTTAACATCTTTAAAGCTCCATTTTTTCATTCAGTAAACAAATGGTTATAAAAATACTTTCTTCAAATTAACTATACTCCAATAAAAAAAACCCTGCTGCTTTATCAACTAAGTTTATGTAATATTCTAAATAAAAAAGTACGTTCTTCATAAATGTTAGTTTCCTTGTTATCCTTTCTTTATCAATCTCAATACTGACCCAGCGGAGTCACAATCTACAGGAAGAGAATGAATCATAATGTGAAGGTAAAGAATATGGCACCAAACCTACCCACAGAAAAACAGATCACAGGAGGTTGTGCTGTTTGAGCTATAAGTTGTACAGCTCAGAAAAAGCAGGTATTTTATCTGTAAACTTGCTTATACCCTCTCATGATGTATCTACCTATGGAGAAGAGGGGGTATTAGAAAGTAAACTAGTCTGATCTCTCTGCTTCCAAGAGGAAAACTGACTTATTTAAATGGGTGAGTTTGCAATAACTTAACAGCATTTGTATGACATAACATCTCCCTCTCACCTTTCTCAGGGAAGCCACCTGCCCACCTAAAGGAAGTGATCTGCTATGCCATGTACGAAAGTTATCCCACAGGGGAAGTCTGAGATTTTCTAACCCAGTTTGTGACTGGGTAGGTACATCAGCCTAATTCCTTGGATCTGTGTTACAAAGTTCACCTACCCACAGAAATAAGCCACAGTCTCTAACATCAGCTTTATTATTAGTAAGGGTGATATTTTGGTCTCTTTTCTACTGTACATTTTCTTAATTGGATCAAGACTCATAATCCAGGGAGTTTTAACGAGGTACTATTTGTAAGTTCCCTAAAAGAACAACTATTCTACCTGCCCTTGGCTCTAATGAACAGGCAGGCCTCTGTATTAGAATACAGAAATGATGATAAAGGCTGCCTGTTCAAGATGTCATTGGGAAATTCAATTCATCCCGTAACCGTCCCTTCCTCACCCTGACACAGTCAGACAACCAGCCCATATCAAGTATTTCTTATCTGCTGAGGAGGGGGACCACTCCTTTCTTTTCCCACTTCTCTGGCTTGTCTTAGCTTCCTCCCATCAACAGTGCTATCCAAAGCTTTATCTCTGGCCTGTGATGAGCTTGGCTGTCCTGTCATTGCCACTAGCCAGCAGAGAAGCAACCCAGGCACTGATCCGAACTAACTAAAGGGAAGGCAGCTGCAGTCTATGAGATGACAGAGTATTACCTAAAGGCCCAGCAAAGGCCACATATTGACTTACTGTGAGCCATCAAATTAAGAGGATAAGGAACTTTACCAATAAAACAACAACCTACTTTGCTTGGCCACATTCTCAGAGACCAACAAACTGGGACCAAAGGTAGTTATGCAGGAATATCAAGAAGTTGAGATGTGAGGACAGCCAGGACATTGGACAGGAGGAATCTTGCCCAGCTCCATGCTCATCTTATTTCCTTGTATATATTCTGTATCAAAACAAATAAATTATATTTTTTGCCATAAAAGTTCAGCCACAATGCTTACTTTTGTTTTTTTGCACTGAGTGAAACTATCCCCATACATTCCACAAACTTGCATATTACTTATACAATTTGTAATTATTTTATTAGGTTGTGTCTTGCCTTACATCCCCTGGCCCACCCACTACCCAGCCATTTATGCAGCAAACAGCTCTATGCAGGTATAACCTGACAGCACTTGGCCTTGGCTAGACACCATGTCTCTCGATTTATATCCTGGAACTTCTCCGGCACAGGGGTACCCAGAAGTGAAAGGCAGTTGACCCCTTTGGTGCCACAAGTGCATACTGTGGAATACTGGTGGGTAAATTCTCCCCCTTCTGTCCCTAGGGCAGACAATTCTGAGGCACATCTATACTGGGTACTATCACTGTCTCTGCACCTGTCACAGGTTGTAGAGGTTCCATCCCTAAAGATCAGAAGTATGATAAAACATGAACTTCCTCAAAAGGATAGAATAACATTTTGAGCTAGTGAATTTAGAACAATGCAGACAGAGATGGTCAAACCAGTTTGTACCACACTTTGATCTTACATCCTTTCAAGAGAAAGGCACTGGACCTAAAGGAAGGATGTTGGTATAGCTCTCTAACTGAAAGAGAGGTTATGATCATCAACTAGAAAGAGAGCAAGAATGAAGAAGCAAAAGTGAGACTCAGTGCTCAATGAATACATAATTTAGCTTAAGGTCAACTCTGCTTACAATGATTTTAAAAATGCTACTTTAGGGCTTCCCTGGTGGCACAGTGGTTGGGAATCTGCCTGCTAATGCAGGGGACACGGGTTCGAGCCCTGGTCTGGGAGGATCCCACATGCCGCGGAGCGACTGGGCACGTGAGCCACAACTACTGAGCCTGCGCGTCTAGAGCCTGTGCTCCGCAACAGGAGAGGCTTGCACACTGCGATGAAGAGTGGCCCCTGCTTGCCACAACTAGAGAAAAGCCCTCGCACAGAAACGAAGACCCAACACAGCAAAAATAAATAAATTAATAAAAGTTCTTAAAAAAAATAAATAAATACTACTTTAGACTTCTCTGGAAGACTTTCAGTACTTCTACATAGATCTAATCCATTACAACATGCTACATAGGCATTACAAATTGCAATGATACAATTATTAAATATAGGTAACTTATTTTACAAAGCCTCTTCTTTTCAAATCAAGATGATCAAATTACCACATGATGCCAAGCCCAGTGTGTTTCCAACACAATTACAGATTATGTATTTGTGAGATTTTTATCAGTGAGACATTTCCAAAGCAAAGCTGGAGAAACAACTCACTGAGTCCAGATCAATAATGGAATAATTGTACCCATTCCTGTTTTTTTTTCTAAGGCCAGACTTACTGTGGAGAAGGAGTCAGACTGTTATGAGTCTGCAGAGGTGACTTCTTTCTCTTTGGGTTATATATGACAAAGGTCTTCCTCATATCACTGCCTTCAGCTGTAGACCTGGTTCAAATACTGAAAGAAATTGGAATGAATGAAGATCAATCCAGCAGCCCAACCAAATAGGATCACTCAGGAATCTTGCTTTGGAGGCCTCAAGGGTCACACTGGCTCAAGATATACACTTGGTTCACCTAGAAAAAAATTTTTTTGTGGGTTTGAAGGGTGAACTGATATGGTCTAGAAAGAAGAAGAGGAAATAGGACTTTGTCATTCACAGAGTAAAGAGATCATTTGTGAGTTACTTCTCTTGCCAATGACTAGCAAAGAATATCAGAAGAGAAGAGGCAACAATTTCCTTTGATGAAGTGTTTTACCAAGTTGGGTCTACCTTTAACCACTGCAGTGGGAATTCTTGCATTCCTATCTCATTCACTATATATCTCAAACATCATGCACCTACATAAAAAGATACCCTAGCAAGGGGTAAATTGGGTCACAGAGAGTAATGAAATCTATGGAATCTTTCTTCAGTTTTTGTCATTAAAATCATTCAAATTCAGATAATTACCAGAATGGACATTTACAAATTCCTAGAAAGGAGCCATATTTTTACTAAAAGCATATTTGAATATTCTATTATGGTTAACCTGTTACAATGTGCTTTATCAACAAATCAATTTTACTTTTAGAAATAGTACATTGACAGAGAAAGAAGCGACTCTGAAGTTCAGGATGTTGTATAATATTTTGGAACGTTTTCACACTTTTAGGACAAGGTGGAAAGGACCTGTGACTACTTGGTCTAAAATCAAATGTTCTGAAATAATTTTAAGGTGTTTAGGTCAGAGTCAGGACTTTGATGCTTTTTGAACTTACCATTTGTACTGCATAGCAGTCTTTTAAATTGAGTAATTTACATATAACATTAAATTAGTTTCAGGTGTTCAACATAATAGTTACATAATTGTATACATTTGCAAAATCATAACTATCTTTTAAGAGACCCTTTCTAACATGGTGACACGATGGTGAACACAAAAGATACTGGGAGAATTCGAAGTGTAAATATCAAGTTGCTGCCTGAGGCTGTGCAGCCTTAGCCATCGTGATTTTCATACATGTTTGGGAAAATCTATTGGAGCCAAAGCAGAGAAATCACTTCAAACCCCAGCTAATGCATTCATTGGAGTAGGCTGTTAGGCTACTCAGTTTAGCCAGAAATAGTCTCTGGGTGAGAGGGTCTTCATTTCCTTCCCCTCAAAGAAGCCTGGCTTTGACAAAGGATTCAGACTATTTTTATTTTCCTTTGCCAAACATTTAACATTGGCAGAACACTGATCTTTGATTGGGCAAAATAAGAAATAGGTAGTGACAGAGTAGGGTCACTAGAGTGAGGTCTAGATCAGTGGTTTTCAAAGTGTGATCTGGGGGCCCTTAGAAGATCTTGAGACACTTCCAGGTCTCAAGGTGAGGTCAAAACATTTCACAACATTAAGATGTTGCCTGCCTTCCCCTACCCTGCCCCGACTCTCTCTGAGTGAACAGGGAAGGTTTCAGTGACCGAGTGATGTGTGATGATGTCATTGCTCTGATGGCTAATGGGATATGAGTTGGTATTTTGAATTTTCTGTCTTAATTTCTAATATAGTAAATATCAATGGTTATAACTCATATTTTAAAGAAAACTCTTTGGGGCCCTCAATAAATTTTAACTATTCAAAAGTATCTTGAGATAAAAAAATTACATTTCTAGAACAATGCTGTCCAATAAAATTTATTGTCATGATGGAGATATTCCATAAAATATTATATTCTATAAATCTGCACTGCACTGCATGTGACTGATGGCACCTAAAATGTGGCTAGTGGGGGCTTCCCTGGTGGTGCAGTGGTTCAGAGTTCGCCTGCCGATGCAGGGGACACGGGTTCGTGCCCCAGTCCGGGAGGATCCCACATGCCACAGAGCGGCTGGACCCGTGAGCCATGGCCGCTGAGCCTGCGCGTCCGGATCCTGTGTTCCACAACGGGAGAGGCCACAACAGTGAGAGGTCTGCGTACCATAAAACAAAAACAAAAACAAAAAAAGCTTGTGTTTCCTTTTTTATTTTCACTTTGCATGATCTGTCCATTGGTGTAAGAGGGGAGTTACACCAATGGTGTAAGAGGGGAGTCCCATACTAGGATTGTGTTACTGTCGACTTCCCCTTTTATGGCTGTTAGCATTTGCCTTATGTATTGAGATGCTCCTATGTTGTGTGCATAAATATTTACAATTGATATATCTTCTTCTTGGATTGATCCCTTGATCATTATGTAGTGTCCTTCTTTGTCTCTGTTATGGTCTTTAGTTTAAAGTCTATTTTGTCTGATACAAGTATTGTTACTCCAGCTTTCTTTTGATTTCCATTTGCATGAAACATCTTTTTCCATCCACTGACTTTCAGTCTGTATGTGTTCCTAAGTCTGAAGTGGGTGTCTTGTAGACAATGTATATATGGGTCTTGTTTCTGTATCCATCCAGCCAGTCTGTGTCTTTTGGTTGGAGCAGTTAATCCATTTACATTTAAGGTAATTATCGATATGTATGTTCCTATTACCATTTTCTTAATTGTTTGGGGTTCGTTTTTGTAGGTCTTTTCCTTCTCCTGTGTTTCCTGCCTAGAGAAGTTCCTTTAGAATTTGTTGTAAAGCTGGTTTAGTGGTGATGAATTCTCTTAACTTTGCTTCTCTATAAAGTTTTCAATTTCTCCGTTGAATCTGAATGAGATCCTTGCTGGGTAGAGTAACCATGGTTGTAGGTCTTTCCCTTTCATCACTTTAAATATGTCTTGCCATTCCCTTCTGACTTTCAGAGTTTTGGCTGAAAGATCAGCTGTTAACATTTTGGGGATTCCCTTGTATGTTACTTGTTGCTTTTCCCTTGCTGCTTTTAATAGTTTTTCTTTGTATTCAATTTTTGATAGTTTGATTAATATGTGTCTTGTGTTTCTCCTTGGGTTTATCCTGTATGGGACTCTGTGATTCCTGGACTTGATTAACTATTTCCTTTCCCATGTTAGGGAAGTTTTCCACTATAATCTCTTCAAATACTTTCTCAGACTTTTCTTTTTCTCTTCTTCTTCTAGGACCCCTATAATTTGAATGTTGTTGCATTTAATGTTGTCCCAGAAGTCTCTGAGACTGTCCTCAGTTCTTTTTATTCTTTTTTCTTTTTCTGCTCTGTGGTATTTATTTTCACTATTCTATCTTCCAGGTCACTTATCCATTCTTCTGCCTCAGTTATTCTGCTACTGATTCCTTCTAGAGTATTTATAATTTCATTTATTGTGTTGTTCATCATTGTTTGCTCTTTAGTTCTTCTAGGTCCTTGTTAAACGTTTTTTGTATTTTCTACATTCTATTTCTGAGATTTTGGATCAACTTTACTATCATTACTCTGAATTCTTTTTCAGATAGACTGCCTATTTCCTCTTCACTTGTTTGGTGTAGTGGGTTTTTACCTTTCTCCTTCACCTGTTGCATAATTCTCTGTCTTCTCATTTTGTTGAACTTACTGTGTTTGGGGTCTCCTTTTCACAGGCTGCAGGTTTGTAGTTCCTCTTATGTCTGGTGTCTGCACCCAGTGAGTGAGGTTGGTTCAGTGGCTTGTGTATGCTTCCTGTTGAGGGGCACTAGTGCTTGTGTTCTAGTGGGTGGAGCTGGATGTTGTCCCTCAGGTGGGCAGAGCCATGTCTGGTGGTGTGTTTTAGGGTGTCTGTGAACTTAGTATGACTTTAGGCAGCCTGTCTGCTAATGGGTGGTGTTGTGTTCCTGTCTTGTCTGGCGTTAGGTGTCCAGCACTGGAGCTTGCTGGCCGTTGGGTTAAGCTGCATCTTAGTATTGAGATGGAGATCTCTGGGAGAGCTCTCACCGATTAATATTACTTGGGACTGGGAGGTCTCTGGTGATCCAACGTCCTGGACTTAGCTTTCCCACCTAGGAGGCTCAGGCCCATCACCTGGCCAGAGCACCAAGACAGTGCCAGCTGCATGTCACAGAAGAAAAGGAAGAAAACAAACAAACAAACAACAACAAAAAAATGAACAGGCAGAACCCAAAACAAATGGTAAAAACAAAACTAAACAGGCAAAATCATACAAAGAAACATACACACACACAGTCACAAAAAGAGGGAAAAAATGCTTTTTTAATAAAGGAAGAGAGCAACCAAACCAATAAACAAAACCACAAATGAAAACAAACACTAAAATCTAAACTAAGAGAAACATAAAACCAAAAGCAAGTCAAACATAGAAAGCAAACCCTAAGTCCACAGTTGCCCCCAAAGTCCACCGCCTCAATTTTGGGAACACTCGTTGTCTATTCAGGTATTCCACAGATACAGGGTTTACCAAGCCGGTTTGGGGGATTTAATCTGCTGCTCCTGAGGCTGCTCAGAGAGATTCCCCTTCCTCTTCTTTGTTCACACAGCTTCTGGGGTTCAGCTTTGGTTTTGGTCCCACCTCTGCATGTAGGCTGCCCTCAGGCATCTGTTCCCCACCCAGACAGGAGGGGGTCAAAGCAGTGGCTGATTACAGCTCTCTTGCTCACTCAGGCTGGGGATAGGGAGGGGTATGGTAGTCATAACTGTATGCGGGGAGTGCCTGAAGTGGCACAGGCCAGCGTGTAGTTGCAACAGCCTGAGACACGTCATGAATTCTCCCAAGGAAGCTGGCCCTAGATCATGGGATTCTGGCGGTGGCATGCTGCACAGGCTCCTGGGAGGGTGTGGGTATTGACCATGTTTGCACACAGGACCCTTGGTGGCAGTGGCAGAAGTAGTAGCAGTCCGTGTCTGCCTCTGGGTTCCAAAATGATAGCTGCAGCTCACCCCCGTCTCTTGAGCTTGCTTAGGTAGTGCACTGCTGTCAGTGGGTACACGGAGCAGGAAGCCACTCTCTTCACTCACCCTGAAACAATGGTCTCTTGCCCCTCTGGAAGGTCCAGACTTTTTTCCGGACTCCCTCCCGGCTAGCTGTGTCACACTAGCCCCCTTTAGGCTGTGTTCATGCAGCCAACCCCAGTCCTCTCCCTGGGTCTGACCTCCAAAGCCCGAGCCTCATCTCCCAGCCCCCACCTGCGTGGCAGGTGAGCAGACAAGTGTCTCGGGCTGCTGATTGCTGGTCGGCACCGATCCTCTGTGTGGGAATCTCTGCACTTTTGCCTGTGCATCCCTGTTGCTGCACTCTCCTCTGTGCCTCTGAAGCTCCCCACCCACCGTCCCCACCAGTGAGGGGACTTCCTACTGTGTGGAAACATTTCCTCCTTCACAGCTCCCTCCCAGAGGCACAGGACCCATTCCTATTCCTTTGACTCTTTTTTTTTCTTTTTTCTCTTTCCCTACCCAGGTACATGGGGATTTTCTTGCCTTTTTGGAAGTCTGAGGTCTTCTGCCAGCGTTCAGTAGGTGTTCTGTAGGAGTCGTTCCACATGTAGATGTATTTCTGGTGTACCTGTGGGGAGGAAGGTGATCTCCATGTCTTACTCCTCCACCATCTTGAAGGTCTCCCAAAAGGATAGTTTTTATTATCAAGAAGTATTCATGCAGGGAGCTGGTAATCCCATAACTCTTTACTCTTGGATAACTCCCAGCCCCTGGGATGCAAAGAGCACAGGCTTTGGAGTCAGGTAAACCTGATGCTTGTTCTGTCGTTTAAAGTGGTGTGAATGTGGGCATTTTTCTAAAACTAGGACCACCCTGTTTCCTCCTGAAATAATTAGAGTACTTCCTCCCTCCAAAGGTTGTTATGAAGATCATAGGAAACAATTTACATAGAGTAGCTAGACTGGTGCAGGGTAAGCACATAGTAGATGTTGCATTCCCCATCGTTTTTGAGCTTCCTCTTACATCTGCTGCGAGAGATGAAAAATCACACACCCTGACCTCAACCTAGGTATGTCTAGCCTCAAAGCCAGTCTTGGTGAGAAGCCAGGCAGAAGATAGACACTGTTTTGGATCATGAGTTACGGGTTTCAGAGAAGGACAAAAGAAGAATGAAACCAACCCAACCCCTTCACTTGCCAGCCCTCTTGCTGTCTGTCTCCCACTAACACATAATCAAAATTAGCCACAGACCGCCAATGAGTGGGTTAGCCATTGTGCAGTGTTTTCAACTGGATAAAGTGTGGAAAATAAGAAAAGAAGGAAGAGCCAACAGACAGGGCAGTTGGGGATCGAAAGTATAAGTGATGATTATAATGGATATAGAGCAGAGGACAGCATATACATTAATTTAGAGGGAGGTGGGGTTTTTGTTTTCACATCAAAACACAGATTTAGACCACCTAAGTGAAAAAGCTTTCTTCATATTTGGAAGGTGTTATGGCATAGTGGTTGAGAAATGTAGTTTAGAAATAATGATTGTTGAGTTCCAACCCTGGCTCCACCACTGGTGAGCAGTATAGCCTTGGCAAGGTAATTAAAATTTCTGAGCAGCAGTTTCCTCAGTGGTTTCTAAATCATCACATTAATGCAATGATTAAATGTTATAATCCATACAAAGCAGGTGAAATAGTCTTGGCACATAGTGTTTAAAATGTTAAACACAAAAATAGTCTTAAACACATAGTGTTTAAAATGTTAACTATTGTAATTGTGATTTCAGCTTTTAGCTAAGTCAACACAGCTCAAAATAAGGAAAGTAGAGGTAATTATCTATCTATTGTAGGTGGTGCAAATGACAAGGAAGATGAGTTAGACATCTACCTTGCAGCCTGAATGATATAATTTCTTAGATTTACTCAGTATAGCATTAACCTAAATTTACTCTCCTGAAAATGACTTTTCTAATAGATGCCATCTTCTTTTCCCATTAAAAAATCATTTTCTAGGGGCTTCCCTGGTGGCGCAGTGGCTATGACTCCACGTTCCCAATGCAGGGGGCCAGGGTTCGATCCCTGGTCAGGGAACTAGATCCCACATGCACGCTGCAGCTAAGAGTTCTCATGCCCCAATTAAGGAGCCCACATGCAGCAACTAAGACCCGGCACAACCAAATAAATAAATAAAGTTATGTTTCTAAACTTCTGATATATAGAACTTCTCTGTTTCTTGAGAAACTGCTTTTATTAAACATTTTTATCAAGTGATTTCCTTCTCAAATATCTTCAGGCTTGGCCACAGCTCATAAATCTTTTATGTAGTCATTACCACTCCTCCATGTTGTTTGGATCTTACTACCTTTCCTTCAATCTATATAATACTTCTTGGAGGCAACAGGGCTATTTTCACCTTCTAGCTTTGTAATAGCATTAACTTTACCTGGAAAGTACCCTCCTGTTCTCTACTAGGTACCCTGAGTCTACAGGTGCAAAATACAGGTCTGGCTTCCCAACAGTTTAGAATCTAATAAAAGAAACAAATCTCATATGCATGAAACAACTAGAGAATAGAGGCAAGGCAATTATGAAAAAAGGGAGGATAATATGGTAAACACAGGATATGGGCCCACCAGAGGAATGAGAATAGCTGTTCGTTGCTTTCTGGGAAATAGCCATCACTACAGCTGGGAAAAGGAGGGGAAGCAGTGAAGAAATATTTCTGTTGGCCAGATGGCTGGCTGGCAGCACCACAGCTGGGGACTCCATATTTCTTGATCTGCTGCAGCCTCTTCTTGATACACAAAGCACTTTCCTCTATAGAAACATTATAAATAGCATTTAGTTATCGACCTTGTTTACAAAGGGTGATTTAATCTAAAGAGGAGCTAAACCATATAGTACTAGAGTACATTAATAATTAATATTTTGTAGGATATTGCAATGTAAAAAGAATTTTAGCTTACCTTACCTTACTTAAGGCTGACAACAAACTACCCTATGAGGAAGTTATTATTTCCATCTTCAAATGAGTAAAATGAAACTGATAGAAATGTGTGTGTGTGTGTGTGTGTGTGTGTGCTGAGGGTGTGTCAGGACCAGGGTAATTCTGTGAATTAATCCATCATCCAGGACATTATTTCTAGAGGAAAAACGTTTCAAATACTAACCAACTAACTTGGATTAAAACTTTTAGAATATAACCCACTTATAAATTTTAAACTGATGACAGAAAATGCAAATCTGGGCCTGCCGCCTAAAATTTTACTACCTTGTTTTTCTGCCAAGCAAAAAGATGTAGATTTCCTTTTCCGTATAGTTTTTCAAGTACTGATTTACTAGATCCCTGGAAATCTATTAACATAGGTCTATTTTTCTCTCTCACATTAGAATAAATAATTAATTACCATGCTAGACGTGAACAGATCCCCTCTATCAATAATAACATGCTTCTTTGGCAAGTTGTATAATGCAGTAGTTTCCAAGGAACTTCCTGCTATCAAATCTCATTACAAAATGGGGTTTATATTTTACTTAGCCTGTGTGGCTTTAAAATACATTCCACATTTTATTCCATTTTATTTTCTAGTTTTTCCTATCTAAGTTCAAGTTTTTAGTCATAGACAATCAAGCCATATTTGTTTCAGTGAATTTGTAAATCTTCTAAGCTCTTGGCTGTCTGTCCCTAGAATATCCCATTACTTCTCTGCTGTGTTCCCTGACCACTTGTGCCTCAGCCAGTATACTTTCTTTGTTAAGAAATGTCACTTAGGATTAGAGATAAATATTTAAAAGTGTTTTGAATAAGACTATTCCCTTTCCTATGGTTCCAAAAATCTGTCAACATGTGATTAACAAAATGAGTCTGTATTTTCCTTCTTTTGGGAAATGAAACCTAAGAGTTGCAATCTGGCCAATTAATATCTTTATGAGGCTTTGATCTCTGTTAATGCCTCCACCACTTGGCCATCATTTTAGAATAATTTCAACTGTTATATGTTGGAATATAGCAACTATTTTTCCATTATTTCATAAAAATTTGTAAATATTAATACTAAAACACACACACTTAAAAGATGATATGGACTGCAAGGTGAACAGTGACTTCTATTCCCACATCTTCAGATAAAGAATTTTACCTCAATGAATTGCTTTGTAATTTTTCTTGTAGTTAGTATTTGTTATTGCAATGTAAGTTCCCTCATAGTTAGCACTTGCTATTAAGGAACAAAAGTTAAAGTAATTGTCCAAATATGTAAAGTCACTGTCAAGGCTAGGATTAGAACCCAGGTTTTCTGGTTCTTATCTCCTAGTCCTCAGCTTGATTCACAGGATTCTCTCCTTCTTATCTCTATCTCTATAAGGCTGGTACTAATATCTCATCTAAACAGAAAGCTGTCATGGACAATACAGTTGGTCGCTAATGATCTTCTGGAGGCTCCCAGGGCCATCATCTTTGCAACTCATTGCAAAGCTCTTCCCAGTCCGTTCATTAAAAGTTGAAATTTGGGCTTCCCTGGTGGTGCAGTGGTTGAGAGTCCGCCTGCCGATGCAGGGGACACGGGTTCATGCCCCGGTCTGGGAAGATCCCACAGGCCGCAGAGAGGTTGGACCTGTGAGCCATGGCCGCTGAGCCTGCGCATCCGGAGCCTGTGCTCCACAACGGGAGAAGCCACAACAGTGAGACGCCCGCGTACCACAAAAAAATAAAAAATAAAAAATAATGAGCCATATAAATTCTTAAAAACATGGAAATTGTTAAATAAATGATGATATACCATGGAAAATAAAAAAGTCATAATGTTCAAACAATTTAAAATATCTTAAATTGTGCATTATGATATATCAAGTGAAAATATGAAACCTTTCACATAATAGTTTTATGTGCACAAAACTGTAAAAATATAGATAAGAGCTATCTTTTGGCAATGCAATTATGAGTGACATTTATTTCTCAATTATTTTCCAAATTTCCTAAGGAACATGGAAAACAGTCTAACATAACACATAAAAACTCAAAGTCTGCATTTGGCTGTCTGGCTTCTCATTTTTACCTGCTTTATGATCTCATATATTCTACCAGCCTTGATATCTTGGGTCTGTTTCCTCATCTGTGAAAATGGGTTAATAATAATACCTAACTCATAGAAATGTTTTAAGGATTAAATGAAATAGTGTAAAGTGCATAGAACAGTCAGGGCACATAGTTAACCATCTAATAAATTTTAACCATTTATTACTTTAAAAAAAAAGAGTATGTCCATACGCACACACACATATTTAAGTTTTAAAACAAAGAAAAGAAACAAGATGCCCATTCAATAAGACAATAAGACAGTTGAGTACTGTTAAAAACCCAATTTAAGCACACTTAGTTACCTTGCTTACTTAGTTTACTTTGAGAAGGACATAGGGAGGAACCAGGCAAAGAGTAGGCTGGTCAGGGCCATAGGTGTAGGTCCTGCCGAAGCAAAGCATGCCTCTTCCCTACAACTTCATTCATCCCCGTTCCTCATGGATCATATTCATCCAGTTCTCTCCTGATTGCTCACTGCTTTTGGATGATTTGAGATTATTAATAATGTTCTATGAATATGACATGATAGACCTAGAAAGATAGATTTTTCTACAAACCATTGAATGTGGGAAGTATAATGCTCAAATACTTCTTCTCCCCTCATCAAGGACCACAAACTCCATCTTCTCTACAGGCCAGCTATAAAAAGGGAGGAAACGTTAGAAAAATGCATTGGATTGACTTTGTATATTTTTCCAGTTCCCTATAAGTTATAATAGTTCTCTCAGTGTCTGTCTTTACTCCAAAAGGGAGCAAAGGGTGGATCAAAAGAGCCAACCTCTCAGAGAACTAAGCAGTTTAATCCCAATTCTTCATTAACGATCTCTATCCATGGGGCTGTTTAGTGGTTTAGTAGAAAATTATAGACTGAATTTTAGCTCTGGACTTACTAGAGCTGAAATTGGGAAAATTACTTAATTTCTGAATGTTGAATTTTCCATTTATAAATGAGAAGCTATAGCAGTTATTTCAGAGAGTTATTGAAAGGATTAACAAAATATTACTTGGGGGGGCTTCCCTGATGGTTCAGTGGTTGAGAGTCCGCCTGCCGATGCAGGGGACACGGGTTCGTGCCCCGGTCCAAGAAGATCCCACAGGCCGCAGAGAGGTTGGACCTGTGAGCCGCGGAGCAGCTGGGCCCATGAGCCATGGCTGCTGAGCCTGTGCGTCCGGAGCCTGTGTTCCGCAACGGGAGAGGCCACAACAGTGAGAGGCCCATGTACCGCAAAAAAAAAAAATATATATATATATATATATATGTATATATATACACATATATATATATATATATTACTTGGGGTAAGATCTGTGGTATATAGTAGGCATGCATTAAATGGTAGCTACTATTGTACAGGAACTGAAGAACAAAAGGAAATGTGGAGTTTCCATAATGACAACAAGTACAAATAATTGCCAATATTTAACAGGTGCCGAGCACTATTTTGAGCACTTTACCTATAATAACACAGTTAATCCTCACAACAGCCTTTAGAGTTGGATAATATTATTTTACCCAAAATTAATTTGTACATTAACTTTTCTCTGTTTTAGATAGTGAGGTTACTAAGTATAAAATGTAGTTTGAAGTATGAAATATGCTTTGGAGCTCCATGCAACTCTATTAGTATTTGTCTTATAAAGTGTGTCTCTCGCTCTAGACTGTGAACTCTTCAAGGACAAAGAACAGATCTTTGTATTCCCAGTTTTTGCCTGGTTTATAGAAAACAAAATATATATATTCTAAAGTGAATCTATCTGCCTCTGTGGATGAAAATCAGTACCGTGTTCAGTGCAGAAATTAATTTTATTTAAGATTTCAGTGGTTACAAAAGAATGAACTAAGTGTATCTTTGTCATCCACAATACATATTTTCACACTTGAAGATCACAGTTTTATAGTAAGATATTCATCTGTTTGTATTGAGTAACAACTCAATAGAGATAGTTACATGGAGTGCTGTAGATTGCTGTTTTTGCATCTCTGCTGCCATTTCAGTGTTTTCATCACCTTCTGCTGAGTCCACTGAATCAACCACAACATAGTCCATTCTTTTCATCTGGTGTTGCTCTTCACTCAAGTCCTCTGTCCATGTAATTAACAGAATCAAATGTATAAAAATTTGGACCAGATATTAGACCATAGAAATAACCGGGGACCAGGCCACAATCTTCAGAGACTTTTTAAGTGGCCACTAACATGGCTGAAGTGAGATACACTAGGATTTGCTCATCAGAGAACTGCAAGCAATGTAATAGAATGCATACTAGCAAAAAGTCCTTATATGTAATTATTTTCTTCATTAAGACATCAAAGAAAGTGAACCCCAAAGAATGTTTAAAGTCATTATAATAAATCTGTCAGAAATCTAAAAATCTCCTTTAGAACAGTATTTCATGAAATCAATGAATTGCTTTCAGACATTTCAGGGAAGAGTCAGGGGTTAAATGACTTTTGCACAATACATTTATTTTCTTGATTATATGAATGCTTTTAAAATAGGACTTTTACATAATTTTAAAATATTCATATGTAAGTGGTTTGTGGTCTAAAGTATTTCACCTTCTGAGTCATCATTTTATTGGCTTCTGGAAATGCTATGGTTGTTCAGGAATGTGTTTTTATATTCCAACAGGGACATGGAGTAGTTTGAAAAGCCCATAATTTCCTTTAAATTTTACTCTCCAGTAATACAAGATGACACTTATTTAAAGATGCAACTACCTATGCTAATGGTTACCAATAAACATCTCCTTGGAAATAATCATGCAACCTTTTTTAGAGAGCAATTTTGATTGCTATTTGCAGGAACTGTTAATGTTTTTATCTCTTTAGCTGTTTTAAGGGCCTTACATAACTTTTAAATAAATGTTAGTCAAATATTGATTTCAACACTATAATAGAAAGATTGAGGATGCTGGGAGTGATATTATATAACATATCTGTTACACAGTTTATGTTAGAATGCTCCAAAATTAATGCATCACCCTCCTGAGAACTTCAAAAGAAGAAGCTTAGTAGGTAGGAAGGACTATTACACATTATAGAGCATCAGTTTCACTTTCTAAAGTGAATGCTCAGAGATAATGGAATTAGACAGTCCTACACATTTGAGCAAAGGATTATGATTTATAGGATATGACTGGTGGCAAGTCAAGTTGACTGTTAAGTTTATAAGTATATTAATAAAGACAATATCATATTGAATATAAACACCAGTTTCCTGGCAATCTAAAAATACAAATCCAACTACTAGTAAATAAGAAGAAGAAAAAAGTAAAATACCGAGGGTAAGCCAAAGGTAGGTTAATGACATACTTTGGAAGGGAGATGTGTACATCTATTCTGTGAAGAAAAATATGGTGTAGCGTCTTAGCTAGGCAGAAGCTTAAAGAGAGGTCATATATTCTGCAAAGGCTTCTTTTCGAAGAATATTCATCACCTGTTCTCAATCATGTAGTTATTCTTTCCTGTTAAGTAAATGAACAAAAGAACTTGCATGAAATCGCTGCAAGAACTATTGTATTGTTTTACTGATTACCATTTATAGGTGGATGTAGAGCTAAGAAGACATTCTCAGTATTGACAGGTAAATAACAATGAAGAAGTATATAATCCTTTTTTTAAATTGAGCAGCTTAAACATTTTTATTGTAAAATATTTTGGAAATTAAGAACAGTGTAAAAATAATCTAGTAAATAGTTGTTCCCCTTTGGGAACGAAAAAATTACTACTGTAGTTGAAACCCCTGTGGACTCTCCCTGATTGCACCTCCAGAGGTAGCCCTTATTTTGAATTTGATGATGAAAGGTGTACAATCACATGGAAGTTCTTTCTGTTGGACAAACATGGTGACCTATAGAGCTACTCCAATATTCAATGCTTTGAACCTGGCTATTGGCAGTAGAAACTTGCAAAATAGAAAAAATGTTCAGAGAGAATTAGGATAATGAGCTTTGGCTTGTTCAAAGTGAAAATCTAGTAATGTTCTGATAAAACAGAGAATAACAAATGAAAATAGCTGCTCAAAGAGCCAGATGTTTCTTTGAGATCAAGTCAATCTCAGTTCCATTCTCCTGATCTTGTTTACAACCTCTTTCCCCCATTATTCCAGCTGCCCCTCAAAAGGAACAAAACCTCTTAGGTGGAGAGCCGAGGGGCACATACCTTCAATTCTGCCTCTACTTTCTCCCTTCCCATTTCTTTCCGACAATATCAATCACTTTGTTCTTTGTAATAAAATACAAAAACTTCTTCATATTGTGGCTTTAAACTAAGCTTAAATGTGTTGTCTATAAATTTATAGTCAGTCCCATACATGATTTTATAAGATAAGAAATACTGTCAAATAGTAATTACATGTTTTTATCTGCTGTCTGTAAAGAGATAACAGTTTCTGAAGAATATAAATGCATAGAATCTGCACTAGTGTTGCCCAAGTTTTTTGAGACATGAAGGAGATCAAATAGTAACAACCCTAACTAATGCTTTGAGGGGGTGTTTAATGGTAACCCACAGAAAGAATGTGACACTGTGAAATGAAGATGTGCTTCCAGCTTGTACTCCAAATAGGAATTGACACTTACTGCTGGCATTCCTTACATTGTCACACAATGCTGAGAATTCTCCCTGTGGCAGAGGCCTCCTTCTCCAAAGAGAACATGGAGAGCTTGTGTTAGAGAAAGAGATGCAAAATCACAACTGTTTTCCAAGACAATAGGCATTGTGCAATATTTTGCAGATCATATTGAAGGACAGCAAAATCTTCAAAGGATATGGAATAAAGACAACTCAATAATTGAAGTTTGATTTTTTAAAAATAAATGTGTAAGCTCTAGTATAAGAATTATCATGGTTTAATAATATGGGGTCCAAAACAGGAAATAGACATTTCTGCAAAGACATTATGGGACAGAAGCAACTCAGAACGTTCAGAAAAGGATCAAATAATGGCCATTGTAAATGGTGCTAGAATATATATGCAGATCTGGGAAACAAAGGGTGGCAGTAGTACCGATCTCTCTAACCACCATGTTCTAACCCACTTGCAGGTTTTGTGCTTCCAGAACTCATGATGCTAAACTCTGACAACTCAAAGATTCTGGTTCCAAGGAGAAAAATGTTGGTACCAAGGCACAAAAATTGTGTTCCACTGAATCTAAAACTACAACTGCTGCCTGGTCACTTTGGCCTTGTGGACCAGCAGATAAATAAATGGGTTAACTTCCTGATTGAAATAATTGACCCTGATTATCATGAGGAGTTAGGACACTTATGGGGACTTGCGGTGTCTCTATGCCATGGGAAAATGGGAAATAGGCAATTTCAAAAACTGGCCAGATAAGGCAAAGAAAACCAAAAGCTCAAACCCCTCAGGGATGAAGGTCTAGTTTCCTCTACCAGGTGAGCAAATGAAATCAGCTCAATTTCAGACCAAGGATAATGAAAATCTAGAATGAATGTGAAGGAAGGAGATGACTAATATCAATAATTACCTAGGACCAGAGGCAGTCATGGGGAGTGTAGCTTATTCCAGTAAGACTCAGTTGACCAAGTGAACTCAGTTTGGAGCTCCAGTGCATCTGAGTAGTACAAGAGGCAGCCTTCAACATGCATTTATTGTTTTCCACATCACATACCCCTAAAAGTTCTTCTGATTTCAGTCACAACAGTGGAGAAGAGTTCTATACAATAATCTCAGGTGCATCTTGCACTGGTAGCTTCCCATCTCAAGAGCAGGCATTTTTCTGCATTCTGCTTTCAAAGCTTTCCCCAGGGTAGTGGGAGTGTGCCTCACTAGTGCGCAAGAAGAGCTACAAGTAGGGGGTAGGAGTTAATGCCCCTGAGGGCCATCCTCAACCACTGGGTGAGGAGAACTGATGTTATATACTCCAAACTCCACACCTTTAAGGGAGAATATTCTAGGAGGCATTCTGTCTACTTCCTGGAAGTTCCAGGGGAATGGAGACCCTCCCTGTTGCCCATAGCAGCAATTCAGTGAGGCATACTTACTTACACTGGCTTTCCACCGTTCCCTGGTCCACTTCTCTACTTCCTTATTCTGGTGTCCTGGATCTCTTCACAGATGAACTACCAGCACCCAAGGCCTCGTCTCAGATTCTGATTTTAGGAAAGCAAAAATTATAGCAATTCTTTTTTTTTTTTAAAGAGAGAGATGCAAAAATATTCTTTTTTCTACAGAAATACATCTCTTTCTGGGAGTTCTATGGATTGTAAAAATATTTAGCTTTCCATTATCCAGTTATCCACATTAAAGTTCTTTGGTTTGCCTTTCTTTGATCCTATGTTGTCTTCTCTTTTAGGAAATAGCCAGTTGCCCCTAGACACTGATCGTAGTTTGTCACAGGATGGTGATAGTGCAGCCCCAGATGTTCTGTCCCTCACCTCCCCTAATTTTATGTTACAGTGAACAAAGCTGAGACACCACCATACTTCTGGGGTATGTTTTACACTTGCTCAAGAGGTTACAGTTCTGATGTATTTTTCCCAAGTGGCCTGATCTCACAGTCCCTGTGGTTAGTTGTGTTTGTAGGTATTTGGCAATGAATCTAAACATCTAAGTGTGGTCTGCCTTTAGAAAACAGTGGACTGTTGAGTCAGAGGCCCTTGATTCCTTTTTACGGTTCTACTTATTATGTTGAGAAATCTCCTACCCTCTCTGGGCAGTTTTTCCATCTGTAATGGAGCTACCCAGCTTTTACCTGTATCTCAGACTAAAAGAAACAGAATTAATAATAGTTCTAGGAGCCTCTTAGAAGCTTAAATTAGAAATGGCCCTAATTCCACTGCACTTTCCCGTGTTTAAAATCTAAAGTGTTTCTATTAGTTGTTTTATCTTGATGTGGTTGGAAATATACTTTGACTACAAAAGAAGTAAGAGTGATCTTTCATCCTTCTATTTAACAGTTGAATTCTGATGCAGGGTGATTAAATTATTTATAACTGAGAGAAACAAAATCATTTAAAATACTGAATAGCATGTTAGTTCCTTACATCGCTTTCTGAACCTCATCCTGACCAAATCAATACCAGATTGCTTTCTAACAGCAAGGATGCATTCCTTTGGATAAAACAATGCATCAACCTACAGGACATTTCTAGGAAGTGAAGCATGGCATTTAAGAGTGCACTGTTAGAACATACATATAAACCTTTCCAGCACTAAAGCTCTGCGTATGAAAATATAGAGTGGGCAAGAGAGGAGACGTGTGGAAGCAAAGGATTGTACGTGTTGGAAAAGTTCCTTTCCTGTCATTTTACTTTCAGCATGGGAGTGTGCGTGTGGGGTGGGAGGCGGCTTCTGTTTGTGCACTGTTAAGTTGTTCTTAAGAGGTAATCTGCACGACTTCCCTGGTGGCACAGTTGTTAAGAATCTGCCTGCCAATGCAGAGGACACGGGTTCGAGCTCTGGTCCGGGAAGATCCTACATGCCGTGGAGCAGCTAAGCCTGTGCGCCACAACTACTGAGACAACGTGCTACAACTACTGAAGCTCATGCTAGAGCCCGTGCTCCGCAACGAGAGAAGCCACCCTAATGAGAAGCCGGTGCACCACAATTTAGAGTAGCCCCCCTCCCCCCACTCACTGCAACTAGAGAAAGCCAGCGCGCAGCAATGAAGACCCACTGCGGCCAAAAATTTTAAAAAAATAGGTAGTCTGCAATGAAAATTAACCCCCATGTATTTTTCTATTAGAGATCACTTTTAGTTCTGCAGATTCTCTTTAAAGTTCGTTGATAAAAGCTATGGCCCGTTCAGTTATCTTAGCATCAAGCACTATAACCAGATCAGTGACTTATTTTATCTGCAACACTGAGGTGGGGGTGGAAATGGGGACGGGTGGTGGTAAGGGTTATCTTTATTTGGAAGGAGAGGCAGAGGCTCTGGAGAGCAGGCTTTGGTTTGTCAGAGAGCTCTGACAAAGTTCTAGGTGCCAAGATGCAAGGACAAGGAGGAAGCAAAAAGGCTTGGGAATGAAAGTAGGAAGGTGACAAAAAGAAAAATTGTTTAACAGTCATGCCTTGGTAATTTTGCCTAGTGAACTCACAATATGTCCAGGTTAGTACGAAGGCGACAAAACTCCGCCCTATCAACTCATCCCAGTTTTCCCCATCGAGTTTGGTCCCCACCTGGAAAAAGAGAGAAAGAGGTTAGTTAAAAAGATCTGTAAAAGTAAAACTCTATATATTACGATGCACACACACACACACGAGCGTTTAAGCATATCCCTCTTCCCATCCTTAATTACCAGTATATTAAAAACATTAGGATACATATCCCCAAATATTAATCTTTTGTAATTATCATGCAATACATTAAGAAATGCACAGAAGAAATTGATGGTTCAGAACAAATGGAGATAATACTTATAAAATTGTTTTTAAAATTGGATGAAATATGCAACAGAGTGCCTGATGTGTGTGTATAATTTATATAGCTAGTTATGCTAACCTTTGTTCCAATTTTAAAATTGGTCTTTAAAAGTGTAATTTAATTTTTGGTAAGTTTCAAAAGATTATGTATGAATATTGCATTTGAATCCATCTTGAAATGTTTTAGGAGTACATTTTTTTTCTTGATTTGCTTTTAATTTAATACAATGCACAATGAAGAATGAATTTGCATTTTTTTTTCTTTTTTTTTTTTATTGGGGTATAGTTGTTTTACAATGTTGTGTTAGTTTCTACTGTACAGTGAAGTAGAGTTCCCTGTGCTATACAGCAGGATCTTATTAGTTATCTATTACAAGTACATTCTTGATGAAAGTGGCCATGTCTTAACACATTTATCTTGGGAAACAAGCGCTGAATAGCCTTCTCTAAAGTGTAGGGAGAATATCAAACGCGTGTCCTCCATCTAGTGTTACAAATGCTGTCTAAGGTCTTGGTATTGATGGCTACCTGCAAGCCCTTGCCATAAGGCAAGCAAAAATAGAATTTTAACAATTCACATAAAACATTTAGTTGGAAATCCTGAGCATACAGTGAGTCACATTTGATTATGAATTGTAATTTATCTACACTACAATTAGACTGTCTAAATTACCTTCTTACTTACAAAGATAGATGCAGGAAAGACGTCTGTAGATTACTAAGTTCAACTATTTTATCTTATTTCTGCTTCTTTTCCTGAGATAAAAATCAAATATGTAGTAGAGTGTGCACATCAAGTCAGGTCTCTCTCAGTTACTTTGAAAAGTCTATGAGCTCACTCAAAAAATATAATTTTCTGTATTTTTGGCTAAAGTGTATACTCAGACCACCTTACTAAATTCCAGGCTGCCCTCTTCCAAGCAGTGCTGGGCTGCCCATACTGCTGACCCCCTCTTGCTCTGCAAAAACAAACCAACCAACATGGAAGATGGTGTGTCAGTTAGAGCTGGGTTTTGAAGCTCAATTCAGAATCAGTTGGAAAATGTCAGCAGGGATGTGTTTGGATCTTTCCATTGAAGATTCAGTTAATACTTTCCTTTATCCCATGGTATCATGAGTGAAAGCAGTGATGGTAATAAAAGGTACTATTATGTCCTTACTGTGTTCCAAGCAGAATATTCAGCAATTTACACACACATTCAATCCTCACAAAAACCTCCATGAAGAAAGTTTGATAATCTTGAAGTGACTTATCCAAGCTACTCCACTATTGGGTTAAACTGGAATACCAAACTTCTGACTCTTATGCTAAGACTCGTAACCAGTATACTACAATATGGTAGCTCTTAAATGCTCAGTCCCATGGTATTAATTCTTTTACCATTTATTCAAGTATTACCTACCAGTTGCAATCAACTGCCAAGCATTTCTTCTAGAATTACATTACCTAGCCTGGAAAGCATTTTTCACTGTCTGGAAGGAAGGTTTTGAGACTTCAAGGATTCGGAAATAAGAGGAAGAAGTAATGAATTAGTCATGATCTTATAAAATGTTTAATCTGAGGCTTTCCTGACAGGATCTTATAGGATTTATAATTTATAGTTTTTCTCTCTGTTTCAGGTAGAAAAAAATAAAGAGGAAATGGTTCTGAAACTGCTTTACAAGTGTTCAGATAAAAACCAAAAAATAAATAATTGCTAACTAACCAATTTATAAAAGAGGAAGAAGGTAAAGATCAGAGATTTTTCTCAACAGAGCATACTAGGCCATATACTACTTGAAGTGTTCGATGTCAAGGATGATATATTAACCGCTTTTATTGAGACTAACCTTGAAAAAAATCATTTAACAACCTTCTTGCTCATTTCAAACATATAAGGCTTGCTTTTCTATCTTCTTCCAGACAATGGACAATTGATTATTAGGTGGACCACCTACACTTTGGATTATTATTACCATGGATTTTTGCTGCAATATCTTCTTGTTGTTTGGTTCATTTTCCATGAATGCAGAGCCATGAAGGATATGGATTTGGGGCCACCTTGTGACAGATTTAGAAAAGTCCTGGAGACTGAACCCTGGGATTGGAATTTTGGTTTCAATTACTAAATTGTTACCTTTCAACAAATATATTTTGCAAAAGGGTTTCATATGGTAATGGTTGATTTTTACTAATGAAAGAATGATTACCAGTGTTATGCTATAGTCAGTTACACATATTGACTTATTTCTATGTGCCAGCCACTGCCATAAGCCATCTACATATATTATATCATTTTATGCTCACAACAATCCTATGAAATAAGTGTCATCATATCTCCATCTTACAGTTGATGCAACTGAGGTTTAGAGAGAATAAATAATTTGTGTAAGTTCTTGCAGAGAGCAAGAGAGATCTTAGGAAGCCTCAAAATACTCTGGCTGAAGATGTGGGGAAAAAGTTGTTCTATATGAAAGTGCAAAAATGACATAAAAGTATTAAGAAGTAAATCAACATATTACCCTTTAGTAACATTTTAAAGCTTCAAATTGCATTTAATTAGCATAGTTTGGATTACAGGCTCTGTATTTATAAATGCACAAAATAACAGAAAAATGCAAAAATCCTGGAAGAAAACCAAAGAACTGATAATATTATGAATAAACTCAACAGAATAGAAATTAAAAAGCATAAATAATTACATGCCCTATACTTATACACCTAAGATCCTATTTTTGCCCTTTCTGTCATGCTAAAAGATGATCTGTGTGTGTGTGTGAAACAAAGGAGCACATATTTTCTAGTTAAAATTAGTACTAAATACTCTTGATTTCTATTTTCAGTGTACTGGAATTGTCATTGAATCATGTGTCTTATATTTTTTCTCAGGAATTGCAGACAACATCTTCAAAAGTAGAATTATTAATTTCCCCCTATGTTGTCTGAATTTCCTATCTCCAGTGATGGCAGTAGACATGGAGTTCCACTGCCCAGATGCCCCTTTATAAAAGAACTTGCTGTTTCTGCTGCAGGGAGCTGCTTTGACCAAGGTCGTGGCCTTCCTGGAGCTGCCTGCATCTAGTAGCTCAGTGAGAGTGCAAAGGTGGGTCATTTCACTTCTAGGTGGGATGACAATACTTGCTCTGGGGCTTGCCCTGCTGGGTTGTCTACGTCTATGTAAGGTTTGCAAAGCAATTCGACTATTCTCCTCTGCCTAATTCCGCTTCCTCACACTTCTTTTCTTAGGTTTTGATCCTTAATAAATGTCTTGAACTCCAAAATCATCTCAGAATTTGCCTCCTGGTTTTTTTATTGTGATAAAAAGCACATGATATCAAATTTACTACCTAACCATGTTTAAGTGTACCTTACAGTAGTGTTAACTGTATGCACGTTGTTGTTCAATGGATCTCCAAAACTTTTTCATCAGAATCTGCTTGCTGAAAAGTCAGTCTGTGATCATACTTTCTCTAATGATCTAAATCTTTTTCGGATGTTTTGAAGTGCAGCTCTTCTTTCTTGGTAATACCCTGAACAGTTTTGCAATATGAAATTGTGAGATTGAAAGATGGCAGAAACCACATAATGCAGAGTATTTGCAATGATC